>NC_053489.1:16968572-17269980 GCF_905171775.1 Rana temporaria | reverse complement strand
AGTTTTGAGCGGACTGGATTCTTTTTCTCCTATTTTTTATCTTTATTTTATTATTATTTTTCTCCCACCATATCTCAAGTTAACACCCTTGTTATGCGAACTCCCCAAATACGATCTGGAAAGCTCTAAGGACAACAGTGAGCTGCCGCGATCACCCTCATGCAGGCCTCAACAGACTCCATGGTCATCTTCCGCCATCTACTGGCCGTTCAGAGGAATGACGCTTAGCTTAGAGCGACACAAACATGATAACCTACTAACAGTTGCCAATGATGTCTGCCGATGGGAGAAGCCAGACAGGGTTCTATCACGTGACCTAAAGTTGTACAATGCACTCACCACCCAGAAGGGCGGATACCGTACTCAGGGTCATTCCACCAGCCTGATGGCGGAACCACACGGCTTAGTGTTGTCTACTTCACATGGGGCTCCATGCGAAAATGCCTAATTAGAGGGGGACACTTTATCCGAAGTAGCATATTGCCTGAGATTCACCGTTTTTTATTTTTTATTTTCCTCTTCTTTCTTCTCTATGTTGCCTGTTAGTTTTGTGTTCTGCTCTACATTGGTGGCTGGTGTTCTCCCCCTGTCCATGCTTACACCACTGAGAGATATAAGGCCACAATACCTTGATTTGCCTATCTATCATCAACCCTCGCAGGGTTTATATGTCACCACTCCAACCTCCGTGCTCCTTGAGTATGAAGGCTGGACATACAGTATTAGTTAAAGGCCGGGTTTCCTCTCTTCTTGCCTGAGCTGTGAGAGAGAGCTGTTATAATTTTTTCATTTTGTTTAAATTTTAATCTTTCCTTTTGCCAGATTTATTTCTGCTACTATAGAACAACTTTTTACTGACAGTAACGGATTCCACGGACTGCAGTTTACTGGCAGTGACGAGGAATCCTGTGGCAACCTCCTACGGGTGCCGCCTCCGTTGTTGTCTTGTTGCCACGCTACGACCTCGCAGAGTGGGCCCGCGGTGATCCTTTTTACGCTGCGGACCCATTACTTCTAACTTCGGGGTGATCATCACATCCCGAGGTGCTAATTGAACCCTCTCCTTACCTCACCTTCCCCTCTCCCTCTCTCCCCTCTTTTCTAGTTCTTTCCCCCACCCTGTCTTTCCCCCTGGTCCTCACTCTTATCACTGGAGCATTCGATAGTGAGCGAAACTGCATATCACTACACCAGTACTTGTCTAACTTGTTGTCTCATTTTCAGATTCTGTCAGATAAGGCACCAGTGAACACTCCAGATGGCATACTCAACATTAGGTAACGGTCCCACGATCATCTCACATAACGTTCAAGGCCTGAACATACCAGAGAAATGGACCACGCTGCTTAGGGAATTAAAGAAAGGTAAACCACATTTCACTTTTTTGCAGGAGACTCACTTTCAGACCAATAAGGTACCAAAACTGACTAACCAATATTTCACGACGGCTTTACACGCGACAAATGACCTGAACAAGTCTAAGGGAGTATCTATCCTAATAAGCAAAAATGCGCCCTTCCAAATGACTGAAAGGCTGACTGACCCAGAAGGCAGATACATATTCGCCAAGGGTAGTTACGCTGGCTCTCCAATCACGCTGGCGAATGTCTACTTCCCCAATTCTGCACATGTGAACTTTTGCCAACGTATGATGCGGGCCCTGACAGGTTTTTTTTGTCCGGTTGCCTAATATTGGGGGGGACTTTAACATCCCACTGCACCCACTGTTAGACACATCGACAGGTAAGACTTGCATATCCTACAAAATCCTTAAAAAAATAAAATCACTCCAGTCCTTACATCTGGTGGATACGTGGAGATTTCTCCACCCAGCAGATAGAGACTTCACATTCCACTCCATACCGCACAACCGGTACTCACGTATCGACCACCTGTACATCTCCCAAAGGGATTTAGCCAGAGTGACCGAGGCTAAAATAGGACTCCAGACCCTGTCGGACCACGCACCCACTTCTTTGACGATCGTTGAGTCCACACTCCCGACCCTGTCAGCCTCCTGGAGACTAAACGCGTCGCTCCTGACGGATCCAGAACTGCTACCTCAAATAACAGACGATATAGTGGACTTTTTCAAGCAGAATGAATCTGAAGAGACTGACCCTATGATGGTATGGGGAGCTCACAAATGTACAGTCAGGGGTGTCCTGATTCGCTTAGGAGCCCGGCGCAAGAGACTACAGGAGGCTGAAATTACTAAACTACTGAGCACAATCTCCACGTTAGAGACCAAACACAAACAATCTCTGTCTGAACAAACGGCCTCAGAGCTGCTAGAGGCCAGGCAAAAATTACAAGCTGCTCTGGCCATCAAAACAAAGCGCTTCCTTTACTTTAGGAAAAAAATATACTATGAGGCAGGAGACAAGTCAGGTAAATTGCTGGCGAGGGCCCTGCGTGATCCTCACTCCTCCGCTCATATTGCTGGGATCAGGAATGATTCCGGTGCTCTGGACGTTAGGACGGAGGACATTGCGAGACACTTCCACGAGTACTACACGAAATTATACAACCTGCCACCGCAGCACAGACCGACGGGGGTGGAGGGAAATAGGAGTCAAGCTATATTAGATTATATATATAATAGTGCGCTATATTACAATGTGTTGGTAAAAAATGTGTAAGGCTGCCGGCACAACATGGAAAAACTGTAAGACAAAATATAAAGAAAGATGCGGCGCCAATAAAAACACAAATGCCCTGTAAGGCAATAATAGACTCAACAAAATCAATAAGACTTGGACAGTGAGTACATATGAAGAGATCAAAGGGACTCCCCCACAATCAGGTAAGTCCCTGGATCAATAAATCGTGAATAATGAGTGTATCAACTCAAACCACACTCCCAATCAAGAGGGAAAGTGAAATCCACAATGTAAAAAACTGTGCACATGAATAAAAACAAATGACTGTGATATTCATAAAGTGTCAATAAAAAAGAACAATGGTTGTCATGAACCATGAAGTCCCATTTGCTGCATAAAAATAATTTGTATGCATAAAGTTTATACAGTCCCAGGGAACATCAATCTTTATGGTAAACGGTGTATTATCTCCAGACAAAATCAGCAGTAGAAATAAATAAGTTGTGCCCTTACCGGATGGAGTAGACCCACATCACACCATACGGTGGGGGGTCTTCAAGGCTTGCGTAGGCCGATTGCCTTACAGGGGTAACTCTCCAGGCACTCCTAAAGCTCTTTTCCGGTAGGACCTTTCCACTCTGATTGGACCAGGAATCTGGAACTGGTGACAATGATGATGATATTCCTGGAGGTAGTTGGAGTTCTCAGGGGATCCAGTGTACCAGTATAAATTAAAAAGAAAAGAGAAAACACCTCCTCATCGCATAAAAAATTTATTAAAAATTTCAAAAATAAGGACAAGCTCCCAAAAGTCTCAAATAAGGGATTCTCAATAAACCATTATCACACCAAAAAAAGCAGCACTGCAAAAGCAATCTCAGCATCAAGGCACACACACTTCAGAGAAGGATAAAAGTAGCTGTGCGCAGTGTAGGATGGATATGATCAGATGCCCGACCGGTTTCGTATCAAAATACTTCTACTGGGGTGCATATCTGAATCATCTTACCCCCCTGCGCTTTAAATACCATCTCTACTTACCCCCATAGGACCAGCACTCACCGTTAATGGCGTGCGTTCCAATTGCTGACATTTCCGGTAGGCGTGCGCTCCAGGCGCCCGGAAATGACATCTGTTCAATCCAATGGTTAAAAAACCCCTATATTCCCTGTGAATGTCACAAGCGCTCCAGGCGCCCGGAAGTGACATCTCCTGTATATCAGCCCATCAACATGATCTCCCCTCAGCTCCCCTCCCTTCCCGGAGGATGAGCCAATCAGCACCAGTCCCAGCATGTGTGAGTCTAGTGAGGCGGAGCGCATCATAGACCGACGCTAGCCCCGCCCCCTCATGACGCAGCTCCACAGTGAGGAGATATGCAGACGTTGCGCCCGTGTGTAAACACAACCGCACCTGCAAATTAGTGCGTCGAGGAGGTTCATTGATCTATAATGGATCACAGGGCGATCGGTGGAAGTGTATCAGGGAAAATATCAGAGGAAAGGGAACATAAAAGATGGCTGGAACATAGAGACATGTATGGAGGGCCTCCTGGTGGTGGGAAATGGTAAATTGAAGTTACCATACCACCTATATTCATGGGCTGCTACATAACACAACTCTCATATGTAGGCGCCATCTAGTGGTCAAAAATGAAAATAATGACCATCTAAATCGTCCCATATTATTAAACTATTAATAATCTATAAAAATTAAAAATTACAAATTACTTTTTGGATTGTAGATGGTGTCCTGGGAGTAAGTAGAAAAATGGAAAAATTCTTCAAAAAACAGAAAAAATATAGAAAAAATACATAATGACTTATAAACTTCCAATATATTAATACTGGTCATATAAATCAGGACTGGTTGATGAAGGAGTTGACGTCCCACTCCACATTGAGGCTGTGGGGGACGTAACTCTTCAATTGGTAGATCCAGAAGACCTCAAGCTTTGATACACCCCGAACACTGGGCTCACCTCTCCAGTGAGGAACGAAGTGATCAATAACCTGAAAGGTCGTCCCCTCAATTCTTTTATTATGCTGTTCAAGAAAGTGCCTGGGTACAGTGTGTTTTGTGCACCCCTTCTTGATTTTGGCTATGTGTTCCCCTACCCTTATGGTGAAACTTCTAATAGTGTGGCCCACATATTGTTTCCCACAATGACAGGTAATGAGATAAACCACGTGTTTAGTGGCACACGTGGAAAATATTTTCATGGGGAATACAAGACCGGTTACTGATGATGTAAAGCTAACTGTTTTTCTCTTATTAGAATTATGTAAGCATACCTTACATTTTCTACAAGGGTGATAGCCTTTGGATAAAGGGAAAAAGGACATTTTTGCTGGAGGGTCCGGTATATTTGGTGCAAGTTGATTTCTTAGAGGGACGGCCCCTCTATAAATCACACCTGCTTGTGCAGGAAGAACTGGTCCCAACAAGGGATCATTTTTCAAAACTGCCCAGTGTTTTTGAATGATACTTTTAATTTGTCTGTATTGGGTGGAGAAAGTGGTGAAGAACGAGTGTTTAAATTTGTTATCTTGTGCTATTTTGACCCTTTCCACAGTTAATGTGGACCTATCTACTGTAGAGATTTTCTTAATTTCTTCTTCTATGGCCAGATTACAGTATCCCTTTTCCACAAACCTTTTTTTCAAAGTTTGTGCCTGGACCTTGAAATCATTTAAGTTAGAGCAATTCCGTCTTAATCTGAGCATCTGGCTTTTTTATGCGATGAGGAGGTGTTTTCTCTTTTCTTTTTAATTTATACTGGTACACTGGATCCCCTGAGAACTCCAACTACCTCCAGGAATATCATCATCATTGTCACCAGTTCCAGATTCCTGGTCCAATCAGAGTGGAAAGGTCCTACCGGAAAAGAGCTTTAGGAGTGCCTGGAGAGTTACCCCTGTAAGGCAATCGGCCTACGCAAGCCTTGAAGACCCCCCACCGTATGGTGTGATGTGGGTCTACTCCATCCGGTAAGGGCACAACTTATTTATTTCTACTGCTGATTTTGTCTGGAGATAATACACCGTTTACCATAAAGATTGATGTTCCCTGGGACTGTATAAACTTTATGCATACAAATTATTTTTATGCAGCAAATGGGACTTCATGGTTCATGACAACCATTGTTCTTTTTTATTGACACTTTATGAATATCACAGTTATTTGTTTTTATTCATGTGCACAGTTTTTTACATTGTGGATTTCACTTTCCCTCTTGATTGGGAGTGTGGTTTGAGTTGATACACTCATTATTCACGATTTATTGATCCAGGGACTTACCTGATTGTGGGGGAGTCCCTTTGATCTCTTCATATGTACTCACTGTCCAAGTCTTATTGATTTTGTTGAGTCTATTATTGCCTTACAGGGCATTTGTGTTTTTATTGGCGCCGCATCTTTCTTTATACTAAGCTATATTAGATTACTTAGCACAAAGTGGCCTACCCAGACTTCGGCGGATGCTATATCCGCCCTAGAAGAACAGATCTCCCAATCAGAAATACACGGTGCCATCAAAGCCTTGAAGTCAGGGAAAAGTCCGGGCCCCGATGGCTTCACCTCGATTTACTATAAGACCTTTAGCAATATCCTGGTGGGCCCCATGCAGAAGGCTTTCAACTCCCTAACCAATCCCAGACCCCTCCCACAAGATTTTCATGCTGCACACATCACGGTCATCCCGAAAGCAGATAAAGACCCTGAGGCATGCGCTAGCTATAGACCCATCTCCCTCCTAAACATCGACCTGAAATTACTGGCGAAGATCTTGGCAAACAGGTTGAGGCCACTTCTACCCAATGTAATAGGCCCGGAACAGGTGGGCTTCATGCCGGGAAGGGAGGCGAAGGATAACATCATTAAGGCCCTTCTGTTGATGCAAGCTTCCCGCACGCAACATGTCGAAAGTCTTCTCCTGTCCACCGACGCGAAGAAGGCTTTTGACAGAGTGTCATGGGACTTTATGTTTGCGACGTGCGCCCACATAGGCCTCAGCTCGCGGATGATGGCTTGGATTACATCCCTATACCACCACCCTTCTGCCAGGGTCAAAATTAATGGGTCATTGTCAGACGTGATAGAGATTCGGAATGGGACACGTCAGGGTTGCCCACTGTCCCCTTTACTGTTCATCCTCTCCCTAGAACCATTCATCCGTACGGTTAACAAGGACAACGCAATACAAGGGATCTCGGTTCGAGGTAGGATGTACAAAACAGCGGCGTATGCGGACGACCTCCTTTTTTTTGTAACGGGCCCACATATCTCCATCCCAAACCTTCTGAAAGCATTTGGCCACTATGGGTATCTCACCAACCTCAAAATAAACTTGACAAAATCGGAAGCGATGAATCTTACGTTGCCTGACCTGACTCTCTCCAAAACACAGACCAATTGTCCCTTTAGATGGGAAAGCAAAGCCCTAAAATATCTGGGAATATGGTTGACTCCATCCCTAGCATCACTATACGACGCAAATTTCACACCACTACTACACAGAATAGAGGCAAACCTCAAGCTGTGGAATACAGGATACTTTTCGTGGTTTGGGAGGGCAGCCATCATCAAGATGGTGATGTTGCCTAGGCTCCTGTACCTTTTGAGGGCACTGCCCATAATTCTACCTACCAGATTCTTTAAAAAACTCCAGACCGCTCTTCTGACCTTTCTCTGGTCACATAAAAGGGCAAGGATTAAATTCGCTCTCTTGACCAGGCCAAAGGAGGGGGGCGGGGTATGGGATTGCCGGACTTCAGGAAATACTACATAGTGGCACATGTTACTAGAGCGGTGGACTGGCACTGTCACAAAGGGGCTAAGTACTGGGTGACTCTGGAAGAGGATCTTAGTCCTTGCCCCCTCCTTTTTTCCCCCTGGAACCCTGGAGTAAGAAAATCACGCTTGCTGCTCCACCAACCCCTTATGGCTAATACCCTGAGGGTGTTTGACATGGGGACCAAGTGCTCCTCCATTTCATCAGTAAAGGGCCCGCTCACACCACTCTCAGACAACCCAGACTTCCAGCCAGGAGTTGGTACGCGGATGCTTAGCCATCCACTTTCTAAGGCACAACTCAAGGCTGGAGACTGCTTTAAAGAAGGGACATTTCTGGAATACCAGACACTTAAACAAACCGCTGACCTGCCCACCCTACCGTTCTGGACGTACCTACAAATACGTAGCTATACCTGTGACAAGATGAACAAACCGCATTTCACCAGACAGTTGACTGATCTAGACAAGGTCTGTCTCAAAGGTGATCTCCTGCAAAGAACAACGTCAGCCATATATAAGTGGTTGCAAATATCCTCTACTACAACGGAGGATAGATTTCAAAAGGGATGGTCCAAAGCATTAGAGAGGACTATCTCAGAAAGACAGTGGCGAAATGCTTGTATCCTTGCACACAAATGTTCTATTAGCACGAAAATGCAGGAAACGTCCTACAAATTACTCACGAACTGGTATGTTACACCAGCTAAGCTGAATTCCTGGTATGCTCAGACACCTAGCGTCTGCTGGAGATGTGGAGAGGGAGTGGGCACGCTGATACATATCTGGTGGCTTTGCCCTTGTTTAGCTAAATTTTGGCAACAGGTCAGAGACTTAATCAAACAAATCACAGAGACCAGTCTGGTGCTGGACGCTGCGTGCTGCCTACTCCACATCTCTACCTTTTCATTGCAGCGATATAAGAACTCGCTGACGAAACATTTGCTGAACGCCGCCAAAGCCCTGATACCGATTCTCTGGAAGACCCCAAAGGCGCCCACGGTTAAGCAGTGGCTTGAAAAGATATCGGAGGTCTGTGAGATGGAGAACACACTTGCGCAAGCCTCGGATAGTGTAGAGAGATTTCACAAGACTTGGTCCCCCTGGTTTGAGTTCCACTTCTCTGAGACATATGAGACACTTCTGGGTGGCTGCTGAGCACCTGAGAGTTGCCCTCTAGCCACACGACTAGGTGCTGGGGTGGTAGATTGATATAGATAGTGAATGCTCCTCACCTCACTGCTCCTCCCCCCCCCCCCTTTTTCTCTTTCATCACTGACCCCCTCCCCTACCTCCTTTCCCCTCTCCCTGCTACGGCCCTATCTATCCGGCCTAGCGGGACGGTTAAGCCCAACCTCATGGTATGGTAGTGAAGAGTACACACCAAGAGCCACGGATGACTCTTTCACATTACAACATCGTTTAACTTTGTATTGTTGATACTTAACCTATAGTTTACAAATACTGTTATGTATTCAAACATTTGAAGACCGAATTTACTTTCAAAGTTGGTTGAGTTTAGCTTTAATACATATCACATCAAGGAACATGATGCCTATAGCTCACCGAAATAGTCCTGATTGTCAACTGTGGATGTATAAAAATTGTGTGTGTAACTGTCATTATCATCCTGTACTGTTATGTTGGCTGCACTTTTATTCTGTTCTTTTCTGGAACACTAATAAACTTGGAATGTTAAAAAAAAAAAAAACAATCAATTAAAAACGAAAACCTCAGCCCGTAAGAATCTGAAGACGTGACAGATCCTGAGATGTGAGCACTAGCTAATCAACCCAGATGCAACGTGGACAAAGTACAATGAGACATGGACACCACGGAGACGACAACACCAAGACAACAAACACAGACAGGAATCGTGGGGCAGCAACCCTAAAACAGAAATGCTATGACAGAAATTAAGGGGGCCAGAAATCGTGGGGGCAACAGTAATGCTGAGACTGAAAACTTATGGCAAAACCTGGGGCAGAAATGGTATGGGAGACCCGCTGAACCTGAATACTGAGGCAAAAAATAAATAGGACAAAAATAAAGACAAAACCCTGGGGCATACATGGTATGAGAGCGACACTGAGCCTGAAATGCTGAGACAGAAACGCAATGACAGACAGAAATAAGACAAAACGTGGGGGTCGTAGTGCCCAGACAGAAAACATGGGGGCCGTAGTGCCCAGACAGAAAAGGTGGGGGCCGCCGTGCCCAGACAGAAAAGGTGGGGGCCGCCGTGCCCAGACAGAAAGCGTGGGGGCCTTAGTGCCAAGACAGAAAACGTGGGCAGAAAAGCTATGGCAGAAACGCTAAGACAGAAAACCAGGGGCAGAGACGCTATGACAGACAACCAGGGGCAGAACCGCCATGACAGCAAACCTGGGGCAGAAACCCTATGACCGAAAACCTGGGCAGAAACCCTATGACCGAAAACCTGGGGCAGAAACCCTATGACCGGAACCTGGGGCAGAACCCTATGACCAAAAACCTGGGGCAGAAACCCTATGACCAAAAACCTGGGGCAGAAACCCTATGACCAAAACCTGGGGCAGAAACCCTATGACCGAAAACCTGGGGCAGAAACCCTATGACCGAAAACCTGGGGCAGAAACCCAATGACCGAAAACCTGGGGCAGAAACCCTATGACCGAAAACCTGGGGCAGAAACCCTATGACCGAAACCCTGGGGCAGAAACCCTATGACCGAACACCTGGGGCAGAAACCCTATGACAGCAAAACCCGGGGCAGAAACGCTATGACAGCAAAACCCGGGGCAGAAACACTATGACGGCAAAACCTGGGGCAAACGTAAAGACAGAAACCTGAGGCAGAATGGTCTGACAGAAACCCCAGCCTGGAACGCTGCGGCAAAATCTGGCAGAAACCTGTGCTTAAATGGTATGAGAGAAGCTGCGCCTGCAACACTGCGGCAGATATGTAATGACAAATGTTGTAACCAAAACCGTGTGGCCCGAACGCTATGACAGCAACCTGGGGGCAGAAACGCATAATACGTATGAACGATTACCATGAGAAACGCATGAGCGACTACCATGAGAAACGCATGAGCGACTACCATGAGAAACGTCACCAAATGAACGACTGCCATGCGAACCGTAACGTATGCGAAATGCCATGAGCCCCATCAATGCGCGAGAAAGGTCATCGCATGAGCAACCACCATGAGCACATCATCGCATGAGAAACGTCACCGCATGAGAAACGTCACCGCATGAGAAACGTCATGAAAACCAGGGACAGAAACGCAATGACAGAAACCCAGGGACAGCAGCAGACATGCAAAGGTCTGCACCAGGGAACACAAGCCGGTGCATTTTACGTTGGACGTGTGTCTGGCTGGGCGTAGGTTACTATTATGGCGTACACAGTGTTCAGGCGTATCTTAGGCAGTTGTTCCGATGTGGTTGTGGTTGCGCAGAGGGATGCGTCCACGTTACGGCGCATGCGCAGTTCATTATAAGTACTTGTCTGGCGCTCGGCCCATCATTTGCATGGGGTCACGCCTCATTTGCATGGGTCACGCCCACTTCCACCTACGCCGGCCTGCGCCTTTGATACCCACGCCACGCTGGCGCAGCGTTGGGAGCACTAGCTTTCTGAATTCCATGCTTGCCTTTCTGCGCTGCGTCGGCGTAGCGTACATGGGTTACTTTACGGCGGCGTAATGTGCGCCGTGCTCTCTGTGAATCTGGGCCATAGTGTGTACAAGGCTTGAGAAGGCTAAAATGTTACAGTTTAGCACCATATATTTTAAGCCTGTATTGACAGACTGCAATTTCTGAGTTATTAGGTGGGAATAATATATCTGGAAATTAAAAAAAATATATATTTTTTTTTTAAATTAAGAGACTGACTGCACTTATTTACCACATACATTATGCCTTTTTAGACAGTCTGCAATTTTGTAGGGACTGAGAAGGCATGAAAAGAAAAAAAAAATTTACCATAGACCTATAGTCACAGACTACAATATTGGTGGATAGACTGCAGTTTTTGATGGAGAGAGAAAGCACATTGCACATGTAAAAAAAATAAAAAAAAAGTTATGTATTTTTTTAGGAAACTGAAGATGTAAAAAATGTTATAGGTTTGCACTTTAGATATTATGACTGTAGAATCTTGAATTTAGAAACCGAGAAGACAAAGATTGTATTAAACCTATATGGACAAGCTGCAGGAAATAAAATATAATGGGCTAGATTCACAGAGAGTTACGCCGGCAGTAGATACGCCGTCGTAACTCTGAATCTACGCCGTCGTAAATTTAAGCGTATTCTGGAAACCAGATGTGCTTAAATTATGCTAAGATACGAGCAACGTAAGTCTCCTACGCCGTCGTATCTTAGGGTGCATATTTACGCTGGCCGCTAGGTGGCGCTTCCGTTGATTTCAGCGTAAAATATGCAAATGAGCTGGATACGCCGATTCAGAAACGTACGTGCGCCCGGCGGATTTTTTAACATTGTTTGCATAAGGCTTTTTCCGGCGTAACATTACTCCTGCTTCTATGAGGCGTACGCAATGTTAAGTATGGACGTCGTTCCCGCGTCGAATTTTTTAAATTTTACATCGTTTGCGTAAGGGCTTTGTGTAAATTACGTCCACGTCGAAAGCATTGACGATTTACAGCGGAATTTCGAGCATGCGCATGCGCCGTTCGTTAAAGACGTCATTTATGTGGGGTCATGTTTTATTTACATGAAACACCCCCACCTCTTGCAAATTTGAATTTGGCGCGCTTGCGCCGGCTGATTTACGCTACGCCGCCGCAACTTACGGAGCAAGTGCTTTGTGAATACTGCACTTGCCTGTCTAAGGCCCCGTACACACGAGAGGATCCATCCGCTGGAATTGATCCGTGGACCGGCTCCAGCGGATAGATCCCCTGGTGTGTACAATCCAGCGGATCTGTTTCCACGGATTTTTATCCCCTGGGATGGATTTCAAGCGGATAGAAATTTGAAGACATGCTTTCAAATCTATCCGCTTGAATCCATCCCAACGGATTGATCCGCTGGTCTGTACAGACTCACCGGATCAATCCGTCCGAATGTATCCCCCGCATGCGTCGAATCATTACGAATTCCTTTTATGACAGCGTCGCGCACGTCGCTGCGTCATCATCGCGGCGACGTCGCGACACGTCATCGCGAGGGGATTTCGGCGCGGATTTCGATCCTATGGTGAGTACACTCCATCGGATCCAAATCCGCGGAAATCCTCGAGAGGATTTATCCGCGGAAACGGTCCGTTGGACCGTATCCGCGGATAAATCCTCTCGTGTGTACTAGGCCTAAGTTGCGGCGGCGTAGCGCACAAACTTACGGTGGGCTACTTGAATCTAGCCCAATGTCTTGATTCAGAGACTGATGCAGTAAAAACTTTACAGTTTTGCAACAAAGCATTTTTGGACAGGCCACAATTTGAACAGGCATATTGCATCTGAAAAGAAAAAAAAAAATGAAGGAAACAATTGTAAAGATTTGAAGGACAAATTTGAAGCTTTTATTGGATAGGTCAGAATTTCTGAGGGAGAGAGCAAGCAAATAAAAAATAAATAAATAGCGTTTTGTTTTGAAGAATGAAAATGGTTCTTGCTCTATCAATAGGTTATCAAAAAGTTCTTGCTCAATCGATAGGTTCATAGTGGAAATGTAAACAGTTCTCTGTTCCAGGGGTGGTGTACAGGTGTGAGAGAGGAAGTGGTTAAAATGAGAAAAGCTAAGTATCTGGCCCTGCAGGTACTGTACATTTCACCAACAAATCATCCGTTTATATTATTTGGCCCTATAGATGCATTGCATGACTAAAACATTGGTATATATTACATAAGGTTTCTTTACAAATCACAAGTCCATTATTATAGTATTTATTGTATCCTTATTATTATTGATATTGTATTGAATAGTACATTGTAACCTTTAATTATCATATACATTTTCTTTTTTTTATATATATATATATATTACATGCTAATAACAATTACATTATCTTGTATATTCATATCTAAATGTTAAATATAATATTTGCTGAATATTTAGCAAAAGAAAACTCAACTTTATGGCCCAGATTCTCATACATTCGCGCTGCTCCTGAGCTCTGAGTTACACCGCCGCAGGTCTACAGGTTTAAATCCTGATTCTCAGAACACTTACCTGTAAACTTGCGGCGGTGTATCGTTAGATTGCTCGGCGCAAGCCCGCCCAATTCAAATGGGGCGGGCACCATTTAAATTAGGCGCGCTCCCGCGCCGAGCGTACTGCGCATGCTCCGTCGGGTAAATTACCCGACGTGCATTGCGCTAAATGACGTCGCCCCAACGTCATTTGCCTAGATGTATACGTAAATGGCGTCCAGCGCCATTCACGGACGTCTTACGCAAACGACGTAATTTTGATTCAATTCGACGCGGGAACGACGGCCATAGTCAACATTGGTTGCCCCTGCTAATAGCAGGGGCAACCTTACGCGTCGGGTACGCTACGCAAACGACGTTAATTCGCTGCGTCGACCTCGCATATGTTCGGGAATCGCCGTACTTACCTCATTTGCATAGACGACGGGGAAAAGCGACGATGCGACACCTAGCGGCGGGAAAAAAAATTACTTTTAAGATCTGACAGCGTAACAGCCTTACGCTTGTCAGATCTAATGGGTACCTATGCGCAACTGATTCTAAGAATCAGTCGCATAGATACCCGGGGCCAGATGAGGAGTTACGACGGCACTAATGGTGTTGCGCCGTCGTAACGCCTTCGAGAATCTGGGCCTATAACTTTTATTTTTTTCCATCATTGCTGATCCTGGAAAGTAGTTCTTCAGTAAAGTATTATCAGACATCTTCTTCAGGGAAGAGCCGGAGTTTCTTCTATTGGATGAAAGTTTAGAGATACATTTAGAATTTTGTATTCCTTGTGAATTACACAGTACAATCTTTAATATCCATGTTGTGTTTGATTCTCCTGTAGAGAATTGTAGAGAATAGTAAAGCCGGTGACGTCATTCTCCATTATTAGAGTGATTGTAAACCTTCTGTGTGCCGTTCTCCCGGGACTCCTGACACCTGAGCTGAGCGCTCAATAGAGACACCACAAGACCGGCACGTGATTACAGTGGTGGGACCGATCCATTCAGAATAGAAAAAAAGAACAAAAGTCACCAAAGAACAACAAACCTGATAATTTATTGGATGAAAGTTTCTGCCGCATTCCCCCAGGAAACAGACGCTGCATTTACCGATCACCATCTGCTTTCCAACACAGACTGTCATCATACAAGTCTTACTATGTCTCCTTCACTTTAACTATTCATTCACTCATCTAGTTTAGGATAATAGTAATAAGAAACAAATGAATAAATACAATAATAGTAAACATAATAGTTAGAGTCGGTTCACACAGCAGCGGCACAACTTCGGGGGCGACTCTGCAAGTCGTCCTGAGGATGACTTCAGGGGCGATTTGCAAAACGACTTCCGTATAGAAGTCAATGCAGGTCGCCCCGAGCCGCCCCCAAAGTCGTACAGGAACCTTTTTCTAAGTCGGAGCGACTTGCGTCGCTCCTATTAGAACGGTTCCATTGCATTGAATGGGACGCGACACGTCAGGCAGCTGAGCCGCCTGTCGTGTCGCCCCAGTGTGAACCGGGTCTAAAAGTTATATTATTACTATAGAATTATCACTTTGCAAATAATTTATGATTGTACAGTGATGTTTAATGTGTACATTGTGGGCCAGATTCACGTAGCGCAGCGGATCTATAGATCCGCTCGATCTACGTGAATTAAGATCCGCTCCCGCAAGTTTAGGAGGCAAGTGGCTAATTCACAAACAACTTACCTCCAAACTTGCGACGGCGGATCCTAAATCCCCCGGTGGAATTAAAATTCCGCGGCTAGGGGAGTGTACTATTTAAATCAGGTGCGTTCCCGCGCCAATTTAAATGCGCAGGCGCCGTCCGCGAAATTTCCCGGCGTGCATTGCTCCCACTGACGTCGCTAGGATGTCAGTGGTTTCGACGCTTACGTAAACGACGTCCGTCCGTCCGTATTCGAGAACGACTTACGCAAACGACGTTAAAAAATTCAAATTCGACGCGGGAACGCCAGCTATACTTAACATTGGCTGCGCCTGAT
Source organism: Rana temporaria (assembly GCF_905171775.1). Taxonomy (NCBI): domain Eukaryota; kingdom Metazoa; phylum Chordata; class Amphibia; order Anura; family Ranidae; genus Rana; species Rana temporaria. The sequence continues at coordinate 17,254,424 of NC_053489.1, read as the reverse complement.
AAAAGAAGGGGTAAGTATACGACGGGTACGCCGCTAAGGAAACGTCGTAAGAAGACTGCGTCGGGTCCGCGTACGTTCGCGAATTTGCCATTTTAAAATTGAAAAAAAGATCCGACAGTGTAACACAGTGTAACACTGTCAGATCTCAGCCCTATCTATGCGTATCTGATTCTATGAATCAGGCGCATAGATAGGACCAGTGTAAGTCAGAGATACGATGGTGTAGATACACCGTCGTATCTCTTTGTGAATCTGACCCTGTGTCTCTAGATTGCTATGGGTGTTGAATATCCAACTATAATCTACAGTAAATAATGCAGATCGACCCTTTACTTAAAGGGTCACTAAAGGACATTATTTTTTTTTTAATTAAAGTGGAGGTTCACCCTTTAAAAAAAATTCTGACATCACACGGAGTCGCGCCATCCTACCGACAAAATGCCGGTGGTTTCTTTTTTTTCTCAGCACATACCTCTTAATCCCGATTTTCACCTCACGGCAATCCCGCGGGAGTGGGCGTTCCCAAGCACTGCCTGTGATTGACAGGCTTCTGAAAGGCCCAAACTGCGTGTCACAGGTTGCCGACAGAACCCGAATGTTGGTGCGCAGGCGCCGTATAGAGCCGCACCGACATTCGGGTTTTTTCGGCAACCTGTGACGCGCAGTATGCGCCGTTCGGAATTTTTTTGAGGGTGAACCTCCACTTTAAATAGCTTCCTTTACCTTCCTGCAGTCCTGGTTTCATGTCCTCATTGTTAGTTTTTGCTCTGATGTTGCTGTAATTCTTCTCTGTTCTGGAAACTTCCTGGTCGTCTGTTTCCTGATGACCACAGTACTGGGAGATTCTAGTTTCATTTTCCAATCCATCACTGCTCTATGGCTCTGTACATGCACACAGGCAGGATACCATGCAAAAAACGAAACTAAATACAAAAACAAAACTAGAGGTACATTATATGATTGATTTTTATCTATTTTTAATCAATTTAAAAAGGAATCAGTGGGGGGCGTGGCGACCGAGCTCCAAGATGGACGCATAGATCCAGAGCTCCGCTCGTCCGCCTGAGAACACTGCAGCCACCAGAGCATACCGGCGCAACCGACAGCCCTGCACTCCTCCGCTCGGTCCCAGCACCTCCGCTGCACGGACCGGCGATGCCCAGAAACCGCAAGAAGCCGCTGCAGCCTCAGAAGCTGGAGAGCTTCTTCATCGCCACGAGGGGACCCTCACAACAGGGCGGCGGCGCGCGGGAACGGCTTCCTGGCACAGCAATGCCGCACAACAGCGGCGGATCACCTCCGGCTCAGTCCCGACCGTTACCCAGCGAGTCATCCTCCGGAACGGCCAGCCCAACAACACAAAGCCCGGTCAAATCTAGGCCGCGGAGGGAATCCCCGGATAGGCCGCAGGCGGATCCCAGCATGGAGGTGAGCAGGCCCCATTCTGACACGCAGGGAGGGGATCCCATATCAGAGTTCCCCACTGCGGACAAACCAGTGTCTGACACAGTCCTTAAAGACATGCTCCTCTCTCTCAGATCATCCCTGCAAAACGACATGCTCAAAGGGATCACTGAATGCCAAAAGGAAGTCCAGGCCATAGGCCGCAGGATCCACACTGTGGAGTCCAAAATGGAGGAGCACACAGATGCATACAATCTAATGGTGGAGGCACACAAAGCTCAGGGAGAGGATATAACCTGGATTAAGGACAAATTAGCAGACCTTGAAGACAGATCCAGGAGAAACAACCTCAAACTGAGGGGGGTCCCTGAATCTGTCCCCCCTGCCCAGCTGCAACAGTTTGCCCAGACCCTGTTCTCCACCTTACTGCCAGAAGCAACGGCTCAGGATCTTCTTATAGACAGGATCCATAGGATCCCCAAGCCCTCGTTCCTACCTGAAGAAACTCCCAGAGATGTTCTGATGAGGGTGCACTTTTACCATATTAAGGACCGCATCCTGCAAATGTCACGCACTCCCGGGAACCTACCACAGCAGTATGCCGCTATCAGGTTCTTACCGGACCTATCCCGCCACACCTTACAACGCCGACGCAACCTACTAACGGTCACCAAAGCGCTACGAAACCATGACATACCGCACAAGTGGAAATACCCGGCCACCCTGTCCATCACCTATAACGGAGCCACTGTCTCAATCTCCAAACTAGAGGAAGGTCTGGGGGCACTACGCCAATGGGGTATTCTACCCGAGCAAGTCGCTCACCCACAACAACCAGCAGGCTTAAAGCCAATACAAAATGACTGGCAAGTAGTATCCCGCAAGAAAGCTGGTAAGAAAAAAGCCGGTGATGCTCAATAATCACACTCCAATGTTCCTAATATTGTTCTCAGGCGCTCCAGGTATCACTACAGGATACCCTTTTGCACTGTCCCCTGCATTTGCAGCTACGACTGCACGAGGATCAGTTCTAAGATCCATTTCTTACACCGAGCATGTCTCATGACTGTTGTTCCTTTACCCTTGTCTTATTTTTTATTTTTTTTGTTTTGTTTTGTTTTCCACCTTCGCCCTTTCGATATACACAGCTACGATCGATGTACTCTGTCCCCCACCGCCGAAGACGACGAACTATGGCTGCCATATTCACCCCTGGTCGATACTTCCGTGGGAACCTCCTATGGAACTGTGAGTACTTGCACCACCACACCATATCACACACCACCAGACCAATACTATGACGATTAAAGTCTTGTCCATCAACGCCCGGGGACTGAACCACCCGGCAAAACGGTTCTCTCTCTGGAAGGAGGCCGGCGGACAAAAAGCCGATATTCTATGCGTCCAGGAAACGCATTTCCAATTGCACAAAGCGCCAAATTGCTCACACAAAGACTACCCGTTCATATATATGGCCTGTTCGCCTGACAACAAAAAAGGAGGGGTTCTACTGGCCATTAGGAACTCTCTGGCATTCCAACCCAAGGACATTGTTCTTGACGAGGGTGGCCGATACATTATTGTCACGGGCGACATCAACTCTAAACCATACACAATTGTTTCAGTATACGCCCCGAATTCACACCAAATCCGCTTTCTCAGGAAGGTCTTTGCCAAAGCACAGGCTATGAAGTATGGCAGCCTCTTCTTATGCGGAGACTTTAATGTGACTTCAGACCCGCTCCTGGACACGTCCTCAGGCAAAGCCAAGGGATCCCTATCCCTGCAATCTGTACTGCACAGAGAAGAACTCTTCGACGTTTGGCGTTGCCTCCATGCCAACGAACGAGACTATACTTTTTTCTCTAACAGGCACCGTTCGTATTCCCGCATTGATATGTTCTTAACGGACAAATGGTTGTTACAAAATGTAGAAAAAACATGTATACATGACATCACTTGGTCTGACCATGCGGCTATATCTATGCACATAGCAGAAAAGGGTGTCTCCTCTTCTACCCCTGTCTGGCGTTGTAATACCAAAATTTTACAAGAACCACATCTTCAGAAGCCTCTTACACAACACATAACAAATTACTTCTCAGATAACACTGATTCAGTTGCGGACCCATATGTCCTGTGGAATGCACACAAAGCTTTTATGAGAGGCATACTAATCCAGATTGGCGCTAGGGAAAAAAAGAAACGAACATTAACACTAACGTCGACACTCGCGGAAATACACACCCTAGAATCTCAGAACAAACTGTCACCGTCTGCACCCCTCACCGACAAATTGCAAACCCTTAGAGAAAAAGTTAGAGAGCTCCTGACAAGCCAGTTTGATAGACACCTCAGACACCTAAAATTGACACATTATGCCAATGCCAATAGAGCAGGTAAGTACTTAGCAAACAGACTCAAGGCAGCACGTGTCAGGACGAGGATAGGGTACTTAAATCACCCCTCTACTTCGCACAAAATTACCAACCCACAAGAGATAGTCAACCAATTTGCTGAATACTACAGCTCACTATACAACCTACGGGATGACCCCAACACCCTCCAACCGACGGCGGAAAAAATTCACAGCTTCTTACACAAACTCCACCTCCCGTCTTTATCCCGAGAACAATTGGAGGAAGTGAATAAACCAATAACGGCCCAAGAAGTAGAAAAAACCATACACTCCTTACCAAACGGAAAATCCCCTGGCCCTGATGGCTTTTCCAACGAATACTTCAAAATTTTTTGCCAGGTACTCTCGCCCCACATGTCCTCAGTATTCACTAAAGCCACCGAAGTTGCATCTCTCCCACATGAAATGCTGACAGCACACATAGTCACGTTGCCAAAACCAGGTAAAGACCCTAACACACCCTCTAATTTCCGTCCCATATCCCTCCTCAACTCAGACACCAAAATTTATGCAAAACTACTTGCTAGGAGGCTTACGAATATTATACCATCCCTTATAAAACGCGACCAGTTGGGCTTTGTGAAGGGGAGACAGACCTCGGACGCTACCAGGAGAATCATAAATATAATCCATCATGCTGAACGTACTCGAACGCCTTCTCTGCTGCTTTCCATAGACGCAGAGAAGGCGTTCGACAGGGTCCACTGGACTTATATGGAAATGGTGCTGCAGAAATTCGGTTTCCAAGGACCGATGCTTAAGGCTATTTTATCCCTCTATTCCTGCCCGACTGCCCAGGTATACTCTGCTGGTTTCCTGTCCTCACCCTTTAACATCACAAATGGGACCAGACAGGGCTGTCCCCTCTCACCAACCATCTTTAATCTGGTAATCGAACCACTAGCTCAGGCAATCCGCACAAACCCTTCAATCTTGGGCTTTCCATTGGGCCAGGACATGCACACCATCAACCTGTTTGCGGATGACGTAATTCTGCTTCTGACCAACCCGCTAAAGTCCCTGATAGAAGCACACGCCACACTCACGTCCTTTGGAGAAATTTCGTACTATAAGGTTAATTTCACAAAATCACTAATTTTAGACCTAGGAGTGCAACCCCGCGTAAAAAAATACCTACAAGATAAACTGCCCTACACTTGGTGTAAAGGCAGCATCACCTACCTGGGCATACTACTGACTAGCAAAACAGCCGCTCTAGCTAAAGCTAACATGATTCCATTGATGGCCAAATTGGAAGCCCAACTCAGGGATATATCTAAAAAAGAAATTACATGGCTGGGTAAGATTAACGCATACAAGATGCTAATTTTACCGCAAATCCTATATGTGTTCCGCAACCTGCCTATACATATACCTCACCATTACCTGCACTGTCTCACAAAACTCTGTTGGACATATGTCTGGAACGGGAAGAAAGCTAGGTGCTCTAGAAAAAATCTGACTCTGCACAAGAGGGCTGGGGGAGCGGGGTTGGCAGACCTATTCGACTACCTCTGGGCAACACGCCTGGATCAGATTAAACACTGGTTCCAACAAACTGACACCCCTCACTGGGTTGATATAGAGACGCTACTGTCCCCTACCAAGGACCTCGTCCTACTCCTCCTAGGAGATGGATGGGATCCTTGGAACTTAACAGCCTTGACACCCCCACTACGAGCCTCACTGCAAGCATGGAGGTTCTTGCTGGGACAATCCCACGACGACCTACAGACCATAAACTATAAACTTCCCCTGACCATGTTAGAAGCCAAGATCCCAATGCTGGACGTTAAGGACCTAACTGACAAAGGTGTCTCATGTATCACAGATCTATACGATGGCCAAACACCCAAAACTGCGGAACAAATTGTGAGGCAATTTCGCCTCCCAGACACTAAACTTTTCAAGTGCCTCAGGATTACACATTTCCTGAAACATCATACCCACCCGTCCGTGACTGTTCCAAGCAAAATTTGGCATTACCTCTCCACAGTAAATAACAACACCAAAGGCATATCCTTCTTTTATAACTCGTTGCATGACAGAATGAAATTTATTAAAACAACTGCAATGCAAAAATGGGAGGTTGATCTGGGTGTTACATTTTCGGAGTCACAATGGCGGCAAGCCTTCACAGAGGTACACAAGTCCTCCCACTGTGTTAAACACTGGGAACTAATGATTAAAATGGCTAACAGATGGCACTACACTCCCTTCCGTCTGGCCACATACTTCCCGGGACAATCCCCGACCTGCTGGAGGGGGTGTGGGCAAGTAGGGAACCTCTTGCATATGTTCTGGCAATGCCCTAGCATAAGAAGCTTATGGAATAGAGTTTTCCAACTGATATCTTCCCTCACAGGGATTCTAACACACCCTGATCCTGCTATGGCACTATTGCACCTCAAAATGGACACCTTCCCACACATAGTCCGACCAATCGTAACACATATTCTCCTTGAGACACGCCTGCTGGTACTGTGCAACTGGAAATCTGACAAAGCCCTTAATATATCTGAAGTCGTTACTGCAGTCCATAGAAACTATACTTTTGAACGTCTAATAGCTATAAACTCATTAAAATGTAGGGCATTTGACAACTGTTGGTCTATATGGCCTAAACTTGTATGATGTATGTATTTTTAGGCCTACATGTTGTACTACTGCTGAAAATCGTACTGTACTTCCACATCGATTATTGTGTATATCTATTCTCTTGTATCCCCTGTTACTTATGATAAAAAAGAAAAATTTTCAATAAAAACCTATTGATTTAAAAAAAAAAGGAATCAGTTAACTATTCTGGGCCGGATTCAGAAAGAGATACGACAGCGTATCTCCTGACACGCCATCATATCTCTGAGTGCGCTCGGCCGTATCAATGCGCCTGATTCAGAGAATCAGTTACGCATAGATATTCCTAAGATCCGACAGGTGTAAGTATCTTAGGCTGCAATTTCAGGCTGGCCGCTAGGTGGCGCTTCCGTATTTTTACGCAAGGAATATGCAAATTAGTATTTACGCCGATTCAGAAACGAACGACCGCCCAGCTTTTTTTTTTTACGTCATTTGCGTTCGGCTTTTTCCGGCGTATAGTTACCCCTGCTATATGAGGCGTAGCTAATGTTAAGTATGGCCGTCGTTCCCGTGCCGAGTTTTGATTTTTTTACGTTGTTTGCGTAAGTCGTTTGCGAATACGGCTGGACGTAATTTACGTTCACGTCGAAAGCATGACGATTTGCCGACGTCATTTGGAGCATGCGCACTGTGATATGTCCACGGACGGCGAATGCTCCGTTCGTTGAAAATGTCAAAAACGTGGGGTCAGTACTATTTTACATAGTACATGCCCCCAACCAGCCTATTTTGAATTAGGCGTGCTTGCACTGGTCCAGTTACACTGCGCCGATGGATGTAAGTTTAAGTGCAAGTTGTATGTGAATACACAACTTGCTGCTCAAACTTACGGCGGCGTAGTGTATCTGAGATACGCTACGCCCGCCTAAAGATAGGCGAAGGTATCTGAATCCGGGCCTATGTCTCTATACCCTGTAAACAGTCATTTAAAAAAAAAAAAATGTTTTCCTTTACCTATCTGAAGCCGTCGGTAGCGGTCAAGGCAATCAGATCTTTTTTCCTCTGTGGCATGGAGACTAGTGAGGGGAAGATGGCCCTCACCTGTCTCCCTACCATTGCAGGGCGGAAGCGGCATCAAAATGTCACCTCCGCCTATATGCCAATTCTTAAAAAAAAAGAAAGCTGGGGCCAGATTCACGTAGCTCAGCGGATCTATAGATCCGCTCGATCTACAGTACGTGAATTAAGATCCGCTCCCGCAAGTTTAGGAGGCAAGTGGCTAATTCACAAACCACTTACCTCCAAACTTGCGAGGCGGATCCTAAATCCCCCAGCGGAATTCAAATTCCGCGGCTAGGGGAGTGTCATATTTAAATCAGGCGCGTTCCCGCGCCGATTTAAATGCGCATGCGTCGTCTGTGGAATTTCCCGGCGTGCATTGCTCCCACTGACGTCACTAGGACGTCAGTGGTTGCGACGTGAGCGGGACTTGCGACGCGCGTGTTCGTGAATCGGCGTACGCAAACGACGTAGGAAAATTCAAATTCGACGCGGGAACGCCGGCTATACTTAACATTGGCTTCGCCTGATAAAAGAAGGGTTAAGTATACGACGGAAAACTGCTACGGAAACGACGTAAGAACACTGCGACAGGTCCGCGTACGTTCGTGAATTTGCGTATCTCGCTGATTTACATATTATTTATCGTAAATCAGCGGGAACGCCCCCGGCGCCATTTTTAAATTTAAAAAAAGATCCAACAGTGTAACACAGTGTAACACTGTCGGATCTAAGCCCTATCTATGCGTATCTGATTCTATGAATCAGGCGCATAGATAGGACCAGTTTACGTCAGAGATACGATGGTGTATCTGTAGATACACCGTCGTATCTCTTTGTGAATCTGGCCCCTGGTGTTCTCATTACCCTTTTCTCCATAATGGCTTTTCAATTGCTCCACTGAGATCGAATCCCTATGGCAGATATATCACCCTAAACACATCTATTAACAACCATACTATGACTATTGTCAATATTCATGCCCCGAGAAACTCGGTCGTGTGTACACTTTTCAGCGAGGAAGCCGGCGAGGAACTTGTCGGGCCAAATAGAGAACATGTTCTCTATTTCCTCGTTGTTCAATGAGGAAAGTCGGCCCGCCGAGATCCTCGGCGGCTTCAACACTGAACTCGACGAGGAACTTGATGTGTTTGGCACGTCGAGTTCCTCGGACGTGTGTACGAGGCCTTAGTCATCTGTGGCAAATTTAACCAAGTCGTAGACCCAGCTCCAGATTCCTCAAATCCATCTTGCAAACAAACCACTGCCCTTTCTTCCTTATTCCGATCTGAGGACCTATACGACCCATGGAGGTGTCAGCATGACACAGAAAAGGATTACACCTTTTACTAGCACACACAAAAGTTTGTTTCTGGTTGAAAAACAAACCTTGTAATGAATTCAAGAAACCAAGAATGACATCATTATGTGGTTTGACCACGCTCCCATATTTCCTAAATTATTCTCTCCACACCCTACAGAGAAAGGGATGATGTGGCATCTCAACACCTCTCTACTCTCTCCCCCATCTTCAGAAGCAGGTCGCATCCAAGATTGAACAATATTTAACCACTTGCCGCACGCCCTATAACAAAAGGACGGCGGCAAAATGGTTTTAATATCCTGACTGGACGTCATATGACGTCCTCAGGATATTGAGTCGTTGCACGCCCCCGGGGGCACGCATCGTGGGGATCGCTGGTGCAGGGTGTCAGTCTGACACCCCACAACACTGATCTGACAGAGACTCTTTACCAAGTGATCAGCCGTGTCCAATCACGGCTGATCACGATGTAAACAGGAAAAGCCGGTAATCAGCTTTTCCTCATTTAGATGCGAGTAGAGGAGAGGTGATCGGCTGCTCCTCTGACAGGGGGGGTTTGTACTGATGGATTATCAGCGCAGCCCCCCCGAGGATGCCCGCACTGGACCACCAGGGATGCCACTAGACCACCAGGGATGCCCACCACAGGTATGCCACCCTAGACCACCAGGGATGACAATCAGAATAAAAGGATGCCAATCAGTGCCTACAATGGATGCCAATCAGTGCCCATAATGGTCATCACTGATTGGCAGGCATTATTGTTTGGCACTGATTGGCATCCATTAGTACAACACACATCAGTACATCAGTGCCCATCTATGCCCATCTGTGCCACCTATCAGTGCCCATCCATGCCACCTATCAGTGCCCATCCATGCCACATATAGGTGCCCATCCATGCCGCCTATCCGTGCCCATCCATGTTGCGTATCCGTGCCCATCCATGTTGCGTATCCCTGCCCATCCGTGTCGCCTATCCGTGACCATCCATGCTGCCTATCCGTGCCCATCCGTGCTGCCTATCAGTGCCCATCCATGCTGCCTATCAGTGCCCATCATCAGTGCCCATCAATGCCAACTCATCAGTGCCACCTCATCAGTGCCCATCAGTGCTGCCTTATCAGTGCCTGTCAGTGCAGTACCATCAGTGCCCATCAGTGAAGGAGAAAAACATACTTATTTACAATGTTTTGTAACTGAAAAAAAACTTTTGTTTTTCAAAATTTTCGGTAATTTTCTTTTTTACAGAAATAAAAATCCCAGAGGTGATAAAATACCACCAAAAGAAAGCTCTAATTGTGGGTACAAAATGATAACAATTTAGTTTGGGTACAATGTAGCATGACCGCGCAATTGTCATTCAAAGTGCAACAGCGCTGAAAGCTGAAAATTGGTCTGGGCGGGAAGGTGGATAAGTGCCTGGTATGGAAGTGGTTAAGATACTAAGATCCCATACTGTACCTCACCTTCCCCTCACAGGCTCGTGTCACAAACCCTAAAGCCATTGTCAACCAATTCAGCTTGTTTTATGCTAAATGATGCAACCTCTTCACATCTGGTGGGGCCCGAGCCCTTACACCTGAAGATATCATACATTTTATGAATCAATTGCACTTACCATCATTGTCCCTAATGCCTTGTACACACGATCAAAGTTTCTGATGGAAAAAGTCCAACTGACTTTTTCCATCGGAAATTCCTACCGTGTGTAGCCCCATCTGAGTTTTTTCAGCGGAAATTCAGAGGAATTCCGTCGGAGTTTAGATATAGAACATGTTTTATTATTTTCCGATGGAATTCCGTCGGAATTCCGATGTGATTTGGTCGCGCAAAAGCCTGATCGTGTGTACGGGGCATAAAACAACTGCAAACCCTCCTAGACCCCTTCCTCCTATCTGAAGTCAAGCAAGCTATCACCTCTCTCCAGTTACAGAAAGCCTCTGGGCCTGATGGATTCAGAAATGAATACTAAAAACAATTTTCTAACCTGCTTGCTCCACATGTTTGTCAATTCTTCAATTGTATTGGTTCTACAGGCTCTAACCCTCCAGAATCTCTTGAAGCCACCATCACAACAATCTCCAAACCTGGAAAACCGTTGGTTGACTTTACCAGCTACAGGCCCATCTCACTATTAAATACAGACACCAAATTGTATGCTAAACTTCTGGCTATGTGGCTTTCTGGCATAATGCTACATCTGGTACTCCCTGATCAAGTGGGTTCTGTGGCTGGCAGACAAGCGTCCAATGGTACCCATGGATACATCAACCTACTACAATGGGCAGAAAACCATCAAATACCTTCTCTGTTCATCTCCCTAGATGCAGAGTGGGTATTTAATAGGGTTGACTGGAACTTCCTCAAAGCAGTTCTAGAAACATTTGGTTTCTCTGGCCCGATCCTTAACTTCTTCCCACCCAGCCACTGTACATAAATGGTTGGGTGGGCTTTTCATCGTTCTGAGTGGATGTTCAGGATTGTCCCTCAGAATGAGTGCCCACAGCGTGGCCCCAAGGCCACAGGATACAGCCAAGATGGGATCAGGGTATGAGCTCTGTGATTGGCCCTCCCAATCATGTCCCGGCTGTGTCCAATCCCAGCCTTCACTGTGACAGTTCTCCCCATTGAGCTCAGAGAGAGCTCAGTGCAGGGTGTAGGGTAAGAAATCGGCAAGGTCTATGATAGCTCTGTGTGTAAGGATAATTTTACACACAGAGCTGTCACAGATCCCCCCCACACACAGTACATCATGCACCACTGTCCCTTTCCCCATACACATCTGTCACGGTGCCCCATAAACATTTTTACCAGTGCAGAAAATATCTGTCAGTTTCCCATCACATCTGTACCAGTGCACAAAGCATCTGCAATAGTGCAATAGTGTACCATTGTGACATCAACGTCTGTCAGTGACCACCAGTGGCCGATCAACATCTTTCAGTGTACAATCGCACAAAAACATTTGTCAGTGTACCAGTGTCCCACCAATAATTAAAATAAAATAAAAACATTTAAAGCACCCAGTCCCATCCCCCCGTGTTTGCTTGTAAAGGCGAACGTACACGCTGGTCCCGTTCAAATAGGTAAACGACGATCGCACCACACATGTGAGGTATCGGCACAAATGTCAGATTGAGAGCAATAGTTCTAGCTCTAGACCTCCTGTGTAACTCTAAACTGGTAACCAATAAAGGCTTCAAAAACATTACGCCGGTCGGATCTAATAGAAATCTATGCGTAACTGATTCTAAGAATCAGGCGCATAGATACGACCGCCCAGACTCAGAGATACGACGGCGTATCCGGAGATACGCCATTGTATCTCTTTTGAGAATCTGGCCGTATGTGTTCAACCTAAGGAGGTGTAGAAATCCAAATAGTAAATGATTATAATAGCTATGAGTAACTGAATAAAGATTTCCTGAGCAAACTTGGGTTAATGGATCGTCTTTCAAAACTGGTACTATGGGCCAGATTCACAGTAGAAATACGCCGGCGTATCTATTGATACTCCGGCGTATTTTAAAATTTGCCGCGTCGTATCTTTAGTTTGAATTCTCAAACCAAGATACGACGGCTTTAGGCTTCGATCCGACAGGCGTATGGCTTCGTATGCCTTCGGATCATAGGTGTAATACTTCGGCGCCCGCTGGGTGGAGTTTGCGTAGTTTTCCGTGTCGGGTATGCTAATTAGCTGTTTACGGCGATCCACGAAGGTACACGCGTTCGTCGCATTCTCTTACGCCGTCGCTAGTCGGCTTTTCCCGGCGTATAGTTACGGCTGCTATTTCATGGCTTATATTTAGACTGCCCATGTTAAAGTATGTTTTAATTTTTTTTTTTTGCGTAAGTCGTCCATGAATAGGAAAGGACGTAACGCATGTCGCGTTCAAAAGATTATGTCGGTGTGACATCGTTTCGCGCAAAGCACGGCAGGAAATTTTAAAACGGAGCATGCGCAGTACGTGCGCCTAATTTAAATGATACACGCCCCATTTGAATTAGGCGGGCTTGCGCAGGACGCATTTACGCTACGCCGCCGCAAGTTTACAGGCAAGTGTTTTGTGAATCAAGCACTTGCGCTTAAAACTTGCGGCGGTGTAACGTAAATGGGATACGTTAGACCGCCGCAAATGTACCTGAATCTGGCCCTATATTTGTAACCTATGGAACTTCAAAATTATAAGATGTAAGGAGAGACAGTAGACAAGAAAAGTGAAAAGTAAAGAAGTAGTGGGGAGGGGTCCACCAGGTCGATCCAGAAGTCACAGTCAGACCTTTATGATTAGTATAACTTTAAATCATCTACCATGCCATTAAAACAGAGTCATTAACCACTTCCATACCGGGCCTATTTTGGCACTTCTCTCCTACATGCAAAAATCATAATTTTTTTGCTAGAAAATTAATCAGAACCCCCAAACACTATAATATATGTTTTTTTTAGCAGACACCCTAGGGAATAAAATGGCGGTCATTGCAACTTTTTATCTCGCAGGGTATTTGCGCAATAATTTTTCAAACACCTTTTTTTGGGGAAAAAAAACGGTTTCATGAATGAAAAAATAACAAAACAGTAAAGTTAGCCCAATTTTTTTGTATAATGGGAAAGATGAAGTTACGGCAAGTAAATAGATACCTAACATGTCATGCTTTAAAATTGCGCACACTCTGGAATGGCGCCAAACTTCAGAACTTAAAAATTTCCATAGGCGTTGCTTATTTTTTTTTACAGGTTACCAGTTTAAAGTTACAGAGGACCTCTAGTGCTAGAATTGTTGCTGGGACTCTAACGCACGTGGCGATACCTCACATGTGTGGTTTGAAAGGCGTTTATATATGTGGGCGGAACTTACGTGTGTGTTCGCTTCTGAGCGCGAGCTACCGGGGACAGGGGGGTTTAAAAAAACGTTTTTTATTATTTTATTTTTTATTTTACTTAATTTATTTTTGAACTTTTTTTACATTTTGATTTTTATCACTTATATTCCTATTACAAGGAATGTAAACATCCCATGTAATAGGAATGGTTCGTGACAGGCCCTCTTTATGATGAGAGGCGGGGTTAATAAGCCTCCACATCTCTCCTCCAGGCTGGAAAGCATGAGATTGTGAAAAAAAATTCACGGATCTCATGCTTACAGCCGCGATTGCGGCTTTGTTTACATTCCGGTACCCGGGCGTAACGTCATAACATCGCGCCCGGGCCTCCAACGATCATAGAGATGACTGGTGACCATCTGGTCACCAGTCATCTCTACGCCTCCCATCCGGCTCTGGCAGATCGTTTCTCCGGGTCTCCGATGGCACTGGAGAGCCCGGAGAAGCACCGGATGGCGGAGGGAGGGGGGACATCCCCTCCCGTCGCCTATAAGAATGATAAAGCGGTGGAACAGAATCACCGGCTGAAGACATGGATATCTGAATCATGCCTGTAGCTGCAGGCATCTTTCAGATATCCCCACTGAAAATCGGGAAGTGGTTAAATGTTGTCGGTAAGAAATGTTCTATCTAAGATTGCCATAATTTACGTTGTTCATTCTTTGTTTTGTCTCGGCCAAAGAGGGAGTTCTCCAAGCTCTCGCCACAGTTTTTTTTGCTGCTGTGAGCAAAAATATAATAAGTTTAAATTGGGCATGAGTCAGACTATCTGGTTTGAGATTAAAGGAGTTGTAAAGGAAAAAGTTTATTTCACCTTAATGCATTCTATGCATTAAAGTGGAGGTTCACCCGGAAATGAAAATTTTTAAGATTAGATTGATGCTCATTTTGTCTAGGGGAATCGGGTGTTTTTTTTTAAATCGAAGCCGTACTTACCGTTTTAGAGATACATCTTCTATGCCGCTTCCGGGTATGGGCTGCAGGACTGGGCGTTCCTTCTTGATTGACAGTCTTCCGACAGGCTTCCGACGGTCGCATCTATCGTGTCACGATTTTCCGAAAGTAGCCGAACGTCGGTGCGCAGGCGCCGTATAGAGCCGCACCGACGTTCGGCTTCTTTCGGCTACTCGTGACGCGATAGATGCGACCGTCGGAAGCCTGTTGGAAGACTGTCAATCAAGAAGGAACGCCCAGTCCCGAAGACCATACCCAGAAGCGGCGGAGAAGATCGCTCTCTAAAACGGTAAGTACTGCTTCATTTTTAAAAAAACTACCCGATTCCCCTTGACAAAATGAGCATGAATCTAATCTTAACATTTTTTTTAGGGTGAACTCCCGCTTTTTTTTTAGGGTGAACTCCTCGAAAGTCCCGCGCTCGGTCCCGAGATCCTCTTCACCGCTCAGCCTGGCCGCTGATTGGCTAGAGAGGATGGATTGAAAGCCGCGCAGCCATTGGCTGGCACTGCAGTCAATCACATCCAGTGACGCGGTGCGCCGAGGGATGGGGCCAAGTGATACAGTGAGTGGCTATGGCCGATCGCTGTATCACGGGAGCGAGCCCGCAGGGACTACACACAATGCAAGCTCTCTCGCATGAACATGTGTAGTTCGTGCGGGGAGGACCAGAGACAGCCACCGAGGGACCTCAGTAGATGTGGATCGGGGCCACTCTGTGCAAAACAAACTGTACAGTGGAGGTAAGTATGACATGTTTGTTATTTAAAACATTTTTTTTTCCTTTAGTGACCCTTTAAGTAATGTCGTAGTAGGATTGGGTTGGAGGGTTACATTAACCACTTAAGGACCCCTTCACGCTGATATATGTCGGCAGAATGGCAGAGCTGGGCACAGGCACATACCTTGTTTTCCTATTTGAGAGCTCAGCAGTGGGGTCGCGAGGACCAGGATGGTCAGGGGTAAATTTAGCAATTTTGGCTGGTACTAAGTACCATCTAGTTAGTACTTTATAGTTGGTTTCCATAGCTATTACATTAGGGGAGGAAGATTCATGCCACATACACACGATCAAGTTTCTCGGCGGTGCAAACATTGCCGAGAAACCCGACGGGAAAACCAAGGACCGGCTTGGTCCCTTTTCCCTGTGTACACACGGACGTTTTTTCCAAAAGGTTTTCTCTTGGTCGAGAAAACCGGCCGTGTGTAGGCTCCCTAGCAGTGTTTCCCTATAAAAAAACGATGCGATTTGCGACGATGCGATTTGCGACGAGAAAAATTTAGAACATGTTCTAAATTTTCTTGTTGTGATTCTCTGTGGTTTTCTCATCGGGAAAACTGCTGGAGAGCCTACACACGGCCGGTTTTCTCGTCCAAGAGAAAACATGACAGTTTTCCTGACGAGAAAACTGATCGTGTGTACGCGGCATTAGTTGTGGACCAAATTTTTAACCAATCTGCCTCATTTAGGACATATTCCAAGTCCTCCTCCCATTTCCACTTGTATGTAGGTTTATCTGTTTCAGCATGTATTAGTAATTGAGAATAGAGGGAGGAGATTAGTCCTCAAGCATGTGGGTCGTTTTTTGCAAGCGGATTCAAAACTAGTGAATTGGTTCAGAGTCGTGTCTGAAATGGTAAAACAAATTTCTATCAGCACAAATAATAATGCCCTTAGTCACTAAACAGTGATATGTGCAGTGGGTGATTTAACAAAATCCCACCAAAAAAACAAAAGTGAAAAAATTTAAAAAATCCCCCCACCACCTGGCTGCTGAACACACAGAATGCGTTCACTTCACATGTAGAATATATAAAATAAAACAGTGTTGCGCTTCCTTAATACAAAACAACTCCCCATAAATCCACGTTTGAAATCTAAAGTGCTAATTTTAAAGGCTAATATGCAAGTTATTGTCATAAAAAGTGTTTGGGGACCTGGGGACATGTATCAATGCAAAAAAAAAGTTTTAAAAAAACTTCAGTTTTTTCGGGAGCAGTGATTTTAATAATGCTTAAAGTGAAACAATGAAAGTGAAATATTCCTTTAAATTTCGTACCTGGGGGGGGGGTGTATAGCATGCCTGTGAAGTAAAGCATGTTTCCCGTGCTTAGAACTGTCCCTGCACAAAGTGTCATTTCTGAGGAATAAAAAGTCATTTAAAATCACTACTCCCGAAAAAACTGCCGTTTTTAAAACTTCTTTTTGCATTGATACATGTCCCCTGGGGCAGGACCCGGGTCCCTAAACACTTTTTAGGACAATAACTTGCATATTAACCTTTAAAATTAGCACTTTAGATTTCAAACGTTCGAGTCCCATAGACTTTAATGGGGTTCTAAAGTTCACACAAACTTTTACTCTGTTCGCGGGTTCTGGTGCGAACCGAATGGGGGGGGTCCGGCTCATCCCTACATAAGGGGGTCTATGTTTTCTTTCTTGGGAGTAGTGATTTTAAATGACTTTTTTTCCTTCAGAAATTACATTTTGTGCAGGGACAGTTCTAAGCACGGGAAACTAGCGCTGCTTTACAGGCATACTTCACACCCCCCCCCCCCAGGTATGAAATTTAAAGGAATATTTCACTTTTATTGTTTCACTTTAAGCATTATTAAAGTCACTGCTTCCGAAAAAAATGCATTTTTTAAAAACTTTTTTTGCATTGATACATGTCCCCTGGGGCAGGACTCGGGTCCCCAAACACTTTTTATGACAATAACTTGCATATTAGCCTTTAAAATTAGCACTTTAGATTTCTCCCATAGACTTTCCCAGGGTGTTCTGTGGCTTTTCGAATTTGCTGCGAACACTCCAAATTGTTCGCTGTTCGGCGAACAGGCAATGTTCGAGTCTAACATGAGTTTGACTCGAACTCGAAGCTCATCCCTAGTGAAAAATAAACAAAACAATAAAGTCCACACACTGAAAAGAAATTAAGAGTCAAAATGCACAACTTTAGTCCTCAGAGTCTTCTGCATAAAAACACACAACACACCACTAGTGCCTGAATGTTGAAAATGCAAGTGCTCTCCTCCACCTCTATATCCTAGCTGCTCACCTCATGTTCTGACCCATGTTTCCCCAGAAGGTCAGAAAAAGCAGGTTCCCTCTCAGGGATATAAACAATTTAACTGGTCATGGAGCTCCTATCCCTTCTGTGCTGCCTCCGGCTGATTAGATGGATACCAGCCAATACAGATTCCCTCAATGGGGTCCAGTGCACATAGGAATAGAAAAGGCAAAAATCTAGTGCTCTCTGAATATCAAAACAGTTTATTTGCTCATTAAAACTTTAACTTACTCGGAACTTACGTGTGTGTTCGCTTCTGAGCGCGAGCTACCGGGGACAGGGGGGTTTAAAAAAACGTTTTTTATTATTTTATTTTTTATTTTACTTAATTTATTTTTGAACTTTTTTTTACATTTTGATTTTTATCACTTATATTCCTATTACAAGGAATGTAAACATCCCATGTAATAGGAATGGTTCGTGACAGGCCCTCTTTATGATGAGAGGCGGGGTTAATAAGCCTCCACATCTCTCCTCCAGGCTGGAAAGCATGAGATTGTGAAAAAAAATTCACGGATCTCATGCTTACAGCCGCGATTGCGGCTTTGTTTACATTCCGGTACCCGGGCGTAACGTCATAACATCGCGCCCGGGCCTCCAACGATCATAGAGATGACTGGTGACCATCTGGTCACCAGTCATCTCTACGCCTCCCATCCGGCTCTGGCAGATCGTTTCTCCGGGTCTCCGATGGCACTGGAGAGCCCGGAGAAGCACCGGATGGCGGCGGGAGGGGGGACATCCCCTCCCGTCGCCTATAAGAATGATAAAGCGGTGGAACAGAATCACCGGCTGAAGACATGGATATCTGAATCATGCCTGTAGCTGCAGGCATCTTTCAGATATCCCCACTGAAAATCGGGAAGTGGTTAAATGTTGTCGGTAAGAAATGTTCTATCTAAGGTTGCCATAATTTACGTTGTTCATTCTTTGTTTTGTCTCGGCCAAAGAGGGAGTTCTCCAAGCTCTCGCCACAGTTTTTTTTGCTGCTGTGAGCAAAAATATAATAAGTTTAAATTGGGCATGAGTCAGACTATCTGGTTTGAGATTAAAGGAGTTGTAAAGGAAAAAGTTTATTTCACCTTAATGCATTCTATGCATTAAAGTGGAGGTTCACCCGGAAATGAAAATTTTTAAGATTAGATTGATGCTCATTTTGTCTAGGGGAATCGGGTGTTTTTTTTTAAATCGAAGCCGTACTTACCGTTTTAGAGATACATCTTCTATGCCGCTTCCGGGTATGGGCTGCAGGACTGGGCGTTCCTTCTTGATTGACAGTCTTCCGACAGGCTTCCGACGGTCGCATCTATCGTGTCACGATTTTCCGAAAGTAGCCGAACGTCGGTGCGCAGGCGCCGTATAGAGCCGCACCGACGTTCGGCTTCTTTCGGCTACTCGTGACGCGATAGATGCGACCGTCGGAAGCCTGTTGGAAGACTGTCAATCAAGAAGGAACGCCCAGTCCCGAAGACCATACCCAGAAGCGGCGGAGAAGATCGCTCTCTAAAACGGTAAGTACTGCTTCATTTTTAAAAAAACTACCAGATTCCCCTTGACAAAATGAGCATGAATCTAATCTTAACATTTTTTTTAGGGTGAACTCCCGCTTTTTTTTTAGGGTGAACTCCTCGAAAGTCCCGCGCTCGGTCCCGAGATCCTCTTCACCGCTCAGCCTGGCCGCTGATTGGCTAGAGAGGATGGATTGAAAGCCGCGCAGCCATTGGCTGGCACTGCAGTCAATCACATCCAGTGACGCGGTGCGCCGAGGGATGGGGCCAAGTGATACAGTGAGTGGCTATGGCCGATCGCTGTATCACGGGAGCGCGCCCGCAGGGACTACACACAATGCAAGCTCTCTCGCATGAACATGTGTAGTTCGTGCGGGGAGGACCAGAGACAGCCACCGAGGGACCTCAGTAGATGTGGATCGGGGCCACTCTGTGCAAAACAAACTGTACAGTGGAGGTAAGTATGACATGTTTGTTATTTAAAACATTTTTTTTTCCTTTAGTGACCCTTTAAGTAATGTCGTAGTAGGATTGGGTTGGAGGGTTACATTAACCACTTAAGGACCCCTTCACGCTGATATATGTCGGCAGAATGGCAGAGCTGGGCACAGGCACATACCTTGTTTTCCTATTTGAGAGCTCAGCAGTGGGGTCGCGAGGACCAGGATGGTCAGGGGTAAATTTAGCAATTTTGGCTGGTACTAAGTACCATCTAGTTAGTACTTTATAGTTGGTTTCCATAGCTATTACATTAGGGGAGGAAGATTCATGCCACATACACACGATCAAGTTTCTCGGCGGTGCAAACATTGCCGAGAAACCCGACGGGAAAACCAAGGACTGGCTTGGTCCCTTTTCCCTGTGTACACACGGACGTTTTTTCCAAAAGGTTTTCTCTTGGTCGAGAAAACCGGCCGTGTGTAGGCTCCCTAGCAGTGTTTCCCTAAAAAAAAACGATGCGATTTGCGACGATGCGATTTGCGACGAGAAAAATTTAGAACATGTTCTAAATTTTCTTGTTGTGATTCTCTGTGGTTTTCTCATCGGGAAAACTGCTGGAGAGCCTACACACGGCCGGTTTTCTCGTCCAAGAGAAAACATGACAGTTTTCCTGACGAGAAAACTGATCGTGTGTACGCGGCATTAGTTGTGGACCAAATTTTTAACCAATCTGCCTCATTTAGGACATATTCCAAGTCCTCCTCCCATTTCCACTTGTATGTAGGTTTATCTGTTTCAGCATGTATTAGTAATTGAGAATAGAGGGAGGAGATTAGTCCTCAAGCATGTGGGTCGTTTTTTGCAAGCGGATTCAAAACTAGTGAATTGGTTCAGAGTCGTGTCTGAAATGGTAAAACAAATTTCTATCAGCACAAATAATAATGCCCTTAGTCACTAAACAGTGATATGTGCAGTGGGTGATTTAACAAAATCCCACCAAAAAAACAAAAGTGAAAAAATTTAAAAAATCCCCCCACCACCTGGCTGCTGAACACACAGAATGCGTTCACTTCACATGTAGAATATATAAAATAAAACAGTGTTGCGCTTCCTTAATACAAAACAACTCCCCATAAATCCACGTTTGAAATCTAAAGTGCTAATTTTAAAGGCTAATATGCAAGTTATTGTCATAAAAAGTGTTTGGGGACCTGGGGACATGTATCAATGCAAAAAAAAAGTTTTAAAAAAACTTCAGTTTTTTCGGGAGCAGTGATTTTAATAATGCTTAAAGTGAAACAATGAAAGTGAAATATTCCTTTAAATTTCGTACCTGGGGGGGGGGTGTATAGCATGCCTGTGAAGTAAAGCATGTTTCCCGTGCTTAGAACTGTCCCTGCACAAAGTGTCATTTCTGAGGAATAAAAAGTCATTTAAAATCACTGCTCCCGAAAAAACTGCCGTTTTTAAAACTTTTTTTTTACATTGATACATGTCCCCTGGGGCAGGACCCGGGTCCCTAAACACTTTTTAGGACAATAACTTGCATATTAACCTTTAAAATTAGCACTTTAGATTTCAAACGTTCGAGTCCCATAGACTTTAATGGGGTTCTAAAGTTCACACAAACTTTTACTCTGTTCGCGGGTTCTGGTGCGAACCGAATGGGGGGGGGTCCGGCTCATCCCTACATAAGGGGGTCTATGTTTTCTTTCTTGGGAGTAGTGATTTTAAATGACTTTTTTTCCTTCAGAAATTACATTTTGTGCAGGGACAGTTCTAAGCACGGGAAACTAGCGCTGCTTTACAGGCATACTTCACCCCCCCCCCCCCCCCAGGTATGAAATTTAAAGGAATATTTCACTTTTATTGTTTCACTTTAAGCATTATTAAAGTCACTGCTTCCGAAAAAAATGCATTTTTTAAAAACTTTTTTTGCATTGATACATGTCCCCTGGGGCAGGACTCGGGTCCCCAAACACTTTTTATGACAATAACTTGCATATTAGCCTTTAAAATTAGCACTTTAGATTTCTCCCATAGACTTTCCCAGGGTGTTCTGTGGCTTTTCGAATTTGCTGCGAACACTCCAAATTGTTCGCTGTTCGGCGAACAGGCAATGTTCGAGTCTAACATGAGTTTGACTCGAACTCGAAGCTCATCCCTAGTGAAAAATAAACAAAACAATAAAGTCCACACACTGAAAAGAAATTAAGAGTCAAAATGCACAACTTTAGTCCTCAGAGTCTTCTGCATAAAAACACACAACACACCACTAGTGCCTGAATGTTGAAAATGCAAGTGCTCTCCTCCACCTCTATATCCTAGCTGCTCACCTCATGTTCTGACCCATGTTTCCCCAGAAGGTCAGAAAAAGCAGGTTCCCTCTCAGGGATATAAACAATTTAACTGGTCATGGAGCTCCTATCCCTTCTGTGCTGCCTCCGGCTGATTAGATGGATACCAGCCAATACAGATTCCCTCAATGGGGTCCAGTGCACATAGGAATAGAAAAGGCAAAAATCTAGTGCTCTCTGAATATCAAAACAGTTTATTTGCTCATTAAAACTTTAAAATGTTACTCACAAACATAGCAGTTAAGCAGTGCGGGCTCATGATGCATAGAAACGACAAGATGCTCGCGGGATGACGCAGCCACTGTGACTCCTTTCCCCCTATACGCGTTACGTCGAATGACTTCTTCAGTAAGGTGTAGAGATTGGACGCCTCACCCCTGTTTAAATAGACTAAAGCCGCATACACACGATCAGATTTCCGATGGAATAAAATCCGATGGAATTTTCCGTCGGAATTTCCGATGAAGCTGAATTATATCAGTCTTGCCTACACACTATCAGACTAAATTCCGACCGTCCAAAACGCGGTGACGTAAAACACAACGGCTGCTGAACACACAGAAAATGCGTTCACTTCACATGTAGAATATATAAAACAAAACAGTGTTGCGCTTCCTTAATACAAAACAACTCCCCATAAATCCACGTTTGAAATCTAAAGTGCTAATTTTAAAGGCTAATATGCAAGTTATTGTCATAAAACATGTTTGGGGACCTGGGTCCTGTCCCAGGGGACATGTATCAATGCAAAAAAAAGTTTAAAAAAAAAATCATTTTTTTCGGGAGCAGTGATTTTAATAATGCTTAAAGTGAAACAATGAAAGTGAAATATTCCTTTATAGTATGCCTGTAAAGTAGTGCATGTTTCCCATGCTTAGAACTGTCCCTGCACAAAGTGTCATTTCTGAGGAATAAAAAATAATTTAAAATCACTGCTCCCGAAAAAACTGCTGTTTTTAAAACTTTTTTTGCATTGATACATGTCCCCTGGGGCAGGACCCAGGTCCCCAGATACTTTTTATGACAATAACTTGCATATTAACCTTTAAAATTAGCACTTTAGATTTCAAACGTTCGAGTCCCATTGACTTTAATGGGGTTCTAAAGTTCACACAAACTTTTGCTCTGTTCGCGGGTTCTGGTGTGAACCGAACGGGGAGGTGTTTAGCTCATCCCTACATAAGGGGGTCTATGCTTTCTTTCTTGGGAGTAGCGATTTTAAATGACTTTTTTTCCTTCAGAAATGACATTTTGTGCATGGACAGTTCTAAGCATGGGAAACAAGCGCTGCTCTACAGGAATACTTTACACCCCCCCCCTTCCTAGGTATGAAATTTAAAGGAATATTTCACTTTTATTGTTTCACTTTAAGCATTATTAAAGTCACTGCTTCCGAAAAAACTGCATTTTTTTTAACTTTTTTTGCATTGATACATGTCCCCTGGGGCAGGACTCGGGTCCCCAAACACTTTTTATGACAATAACTTGCATATTAGCCTTTAAAATTAGATTTCTCCCATAGACTTTAACAGGGTGTTCCGCGGCTTTTCAAATTTGCCGCGAACACCCCAAATTGTTCGCTGTTTTGGCGAACAGGCAATGTTCGAGTCTAACATGAGTTTGACTCGAACTCGAAGCTCATCCCTAGTGAAAAATAAACAAAACAATAAAGTCCACACACTGAAAAGAAATTAAGAGTCAAAATGCACAACTTTAGTCCTCAGAGTCTTCTGCATACAGATTCCCTCAATGGGGTCCGGTGCACAAAGGAATAGAAAAGGCAAAATCTAGTGCTCTCTGAATATCAAAACAGTTTATTTGCTCATTAAAACTTTAAAATGTTACTCACAAACATAGCATTTAAGCAGTGCGGGCTCAGGATGCATAGAAACGACAAGATGCTCGCGGGATGATGTAGCCACTGTGACCCCTTTCCCCCTATACGAGTTACGTCGAATGACTTCTTCAGTAAGGTGTAGAGATTGGACGCCTCACCCCTGTTTAAATAGACTAAAGCCGCATACACACGATCAGATTTCCGATGGCATAAAATCCGATGGAATTTTGCCTACACACTATCATACTAAATTCCGACCGTCCAAAACGCAGTGACGTAAAACACTACGACGAGCCGAGAAAAATGAAGGTCAATGCTTCCGAGCATGCGTCAGCTTGATTCTGAGCATGTGTGGGTTTTTTCTCTGATGAAATTCCACACAGACGATCAGAATTTCCTATCTTTTTTTTTCTATCGGAAACATTTTAAACGTGTTCTATTTTTTTACACCAATGGAAAAAAGACAGATGGGGCCCACACACGATCATTTTTTCAGATGAAAAAAGTCCATCTGTCTTTTTTCATAGGAAAAAATTATCGTGTGTACACGACATTATACTCTCTACTCAGGTGCACTGCATCATCATTCCCCCGGTCCCACCCACCATGCTGAACCCGGCCTCATGGCACACCCATTCAGGCTGACACAGGAAACAGGAAGTGGTAAAAAAACTGCACCAATACACATAGGGATGTCTGACAAACAGAAAAATGTCTTCCTAAATCCGATTTTTGGGAAAAAACTTTTGTGTATATTATTATTATTATTATTATTTAGGTACTTATATAGCGCCGTCAATTTGCGCAGCTCTTTACATATACATTGTACATTCACATCAGTCCCTACCCTCAAGGAGCTTACAATCTAAGGTCCCTAACTCACATTCATATACTAGGGCCAAATTAGGCAGGAGCCAATTAACATACCAGCATGACCATTACTTAACCTACAGCTGGCAACCTCACCCTGCAAGCATCATGATCACATTTAATATAATACAATTACATAAATACATCAAAAAAACAATAAAAATCATGTTAATAAATATATATATATATATATATATATATATATATATATATATATATATATATATATATATATATGAAATGTAGCAGAATAATTGATGAAGAAAAATTACCTTAGAATATGTTATAACAAAAACTAAGTAAAATATATTTTTTTCAAAAAGTTCTGTTTTGTATTTTAATTTGTAGCGCAAAAAAATAAAATAAAAAAAGTGTTGGCGCAAAGGGGTTAAAGCCATAAGGGCTGTCAGGGACATGCTGGCCATAGCACAGCCGAAGTTCCTAGCTAGGCAGAGGCAGATATGCATGCGTAGGTATGATCCTGCAGGTGCCCATCTTGCCGGGTACAGGCAAACACATATGCGCATGCGTGCGTGTTAGCCATTAATGGTGGCACCAAATATTTCTCACAGAAATGTATTGCAGTAACACATGTTTTGCTCTCCACATGTTTATTCCCTTTGTGTGTATTGGAACAAAACAAAAAAAGGAGGGAAACAAGCAAATTGGACATAATGTCACACAAAACTCCAAAAATGGGCTGGTCAAAATTATTGGCACCCTTTCAAAATTGTGGATGAATAAGATTGTTTTAAGCATGTGATGCTATTTCAACCACTTCCTGCCGGCCGTACGACTCTGTACGGCCACAGTGTGGATGCCAATTGCCGGGAGGCTGTCTATATACGGCCTCCAGCCACTGGGGGGGAGCGCGAGCGGCGCCGACGGTGGCGCGTGCGTGCCTGCCGCATCACTGAGATGCCGATGCGCATTCCTAGCGGCCGCGTTGTCCTCCAGGCACCCGCGATCGGCGATTACACAGACAAGGACGTGGATCTGTGTGTGTAAACACACAGATCCTTGTCCTGTCAGGGAGAGAGGAGACCGATCTGTGTCCCTTGTACATAGGGACACAGATCGGTCACCTCCACCAGTCAGTTAGAACACTATGCAGGGCACACATTTAACCCCTTCCTCACCCCCTAGTGTTAACTCCTTCCCTGCCAGTCACATTTATACAGTAATCAGTGCATATTTATAGCACTGATCGCAGTATAAATGTGAATGGTGCCAAAAATGTGTCAAAAGTGTCCGATGTGTCCGCCATATTGTCACCAGCCCAATAAAAATCGCAGATCACCGCCATTACTAGTAAAAAAAATAAAATAAAAAATAATAATAATTCTGTCCCCCATTTTGTAGGCGCTATAACTTTTGCGCAAACCAGTCGCTTATTGCGATTTTTTTTGTGGGGAAAAAAGGACATCAATTTTGATGGGAGCCACGTTGCACGACTACGCAATTTTCAGTTAAAGCGACGCAGTGCCGGAAGCTGAAATTTCACCTGGGCAGGAGAGGGGTATATGTGCCCAGTAAGCAAGTGGTTAAACTCACCTGGGGCAAGTAACAGGTGTGGGCAATATAAAAATCACACCTTAAAGCAGATAAAAAGGAAAGAAGTTCAATTAGAGCCCATTCACACAGGGACGACTTTGGATCCGACTTCAAGTCGCCCCAAGTCGCCTCAAGTCGCGCTGTGTGAGAAAATCAATGTAAGTGAATGGAGTCTTAATGCACACTACTGCAGTCGCTCCGACTTAAAAAAAGGTTCCTGTACTACTTCAATCCGACTTCTAGGTGACTTGTAGGCAACTTGCACACATTGATTTCAATGGAAGTCGCCTCAGAAGTCAGATCACTGTCTTAACTGAAGCAACAATACAGGGAGAGAACATACATTTCTCAGGCAAACCCCTCCCTCCCACCTCCCTCCCACAGAGCTGATTGTTGTTTGATTGGCCACTGGAAAGCCTCCTGTCCTGGAGGCGACTTGAAGTTGCCTCATGTCACGCTGTGATTTATATTCAAGTCATGTCCAAGTTGCCTCCCAAAGTCATGCTGGAAGTCGTGTTGCCCCTGTGTGAATGGAGTCTTAGGGGCAGATTCTCGTAGATCGCCGCATCTCTGCGGCGGTGTAACGTATCTCATTTACGTTACGCTGCCGCAAGTCTTACGGGCAAGTGTTTGATTCACAAAGCACTTACCTGTAAAGTTGCGGCGGCATAGCGTAAATCCCCCGGTGCAAGCTCGCCTAATTCAAATTAGGCGGGTAGGGGGCGTATAGCATTTAAATTAGGCGCGTTCCCGCGCCGAACCTAATGCGCATGCGCCGTCCCGAAAATTTCCCGACGTGCATTGCGGTAAATGACGTCGCAATGACGTCCAGCCCTATTCACAGACGACTTACGCAAATGACGTAAATTTTTTAATTTCGACACGGGAACGACGGCCATACCTAACATTGGTTGCCCCTCATATAGCAGGGGCAACTTTACGCGTCGCAAATCTAACGTAAACGTCGTAACTTCACTGCGTCAACCGCGCGTACGTTCGGGAATTCGCATATTTTGATAATTTGCATACCCGACAGGGAAAACGACGGAGGCGACACCTAGCGGCAAAAAAAAATTGCATTTAAGATCCGACAGCGTAAGAGCCTTACGCCTGTCGGATCTAATGGTTATCTATGCGTAACTGATTCTAAGAATTGGTCGCATAGATACGACGGCCCAGATTAGGACTTACGACGGCGCACATTGCGCTGCGCTGTCGTAAGCCCTTTGAGAATCTGGGCCCTTGTCTTTGCATTGTGTGTCTGTGTGTGCCACACTAAAGTGATTAAAGATGCGCAACCCAAAAAACATGTGAAATAGAAATGAAAATAAAAATGATATAATAATAATGAGTGTAAATCGGTGATAAGTGACTAACAAATAACAAAAAAATACCACAAATAGGTATGCATAATTACATTGTCACCATACTGAAAACATGACAAAGCAATAGTCCAAAAAGTTAAAATTATTAATACGGACAAAAACAGAAATGCCAAAAATGAAAATTTTTTGCTAGGGTGATGTTGTCATATGAAACAATGCATCACTGAACCGTTGATAGCCTCCGTTCCCAGTAGAATCCTTATACAGGGAAACGCGTAGGGTGGAGCTTTAAGTTCTTGACGTCATCACGTTTTTAGCCAGCTGGTGTGAACCGCGGCTAAGTTTTGAATTAGTCTCTTTTTTATATCTTGGACTTGTAACGAAGCCTTCAATAAATTAATCTTTTTTTACGGGAATACTACACCATGAGAGATGTATTTTTTCTTCTTCCCCTCCTGTGATAATTGAGTGTTGCTTTCAGAGGAAAACTGATTTGGTGGTTTATGGAAACTGCCACTCCATGCATGGCAGCATTCCACTAAGGAAAACACACCACCTATCCCTGTGTCCGAGGGACCCTGGAAATATCCGCAGAACCATCTCCATAATGTACGGTGTTGGAATTCATGACTGATCTGTGTATGGAATGGGCGGGTCGGCCCAGGGGTGAGCTCCTTGGGCCAGATTCAGAGAAGAGATATAACGGCGTATCTCCTGATACGCCATCGTATCTCTGAGATACGATTGTCGTATCTATGCGACTGATTCATAGAATCAGTTACGCATAGATAGCCCTAAGATCCGACAGGTGTAACTTGTGTTACACCGTCGGATCTTAGGCTGCAATTCTAGGCCGGCCGCTAGGTGGCGAGGCCATTGCGGTCGGCGTAGAATATGCAAATGACTAGTTACGGCGATTCACAAACGTCCGCGATGCCCGTTGATCTAAATTTACGTTGTTTCCGTAGCGATACGCGGCGTAAACTTAAGGCTGCCTCCTAGGTGGTCTAAGCCAGGGCTCGACAAATCCCGGTAGCAAGGTCGCCATGGCGACTAGAAATAGGGTCCTGGCGACTTGGCTTGGAAGGGGGGGCAAACATTTTTTTTTTTTTTTGTGAGCTGGAGCCATCTGGTGGTGAGCCGTTGGTATTACAAGTTATTAACACCAGATGTGTAAGCTGGCGCCATCTGGTGGTGGCCATTGGTATTACAAGTTAAGCATTACAAGTTAAACAGCAATTCTAATGTAATTTTTCACCATTTTTCAATATTTTCACTGCCATCTTCTTCCCTCTAATTGGAACCCCCAAACATTATATATATTTTTTATCCTAACACCCTAGAATATAAAATGGCGATTGTTGCAATACTTTCTGTCACACCGTATTTGCGCAGCGGTCTTACAAGCGCACTTTTTTGGGAAAAAAATTACACTTTTTTTAATTAAAAAATAAGACAACAGTACAGTTATCCCCATTTTTTTTAATATTATGAAAGATAATGTTACGCCGAGTAAATTGATACCCAACATGTCACGCTTCAAAATTACGTCCGCTCGTGGAATGGCGACAAACTTTTACCCTTTAAAATCTCCATAGGCGACGTTTAAAAAATTCTACAGGTTGCATGTTTTGAGTTACAGAGGAGGTCTAGGGCTAGAATTATTGCTCTCGCTCTACCAATCGCGGCGATACCTCACATGTGTGGTTTGAACACCGTTTACATATGCGGGCAGTGCTCAAGTATGTGTTCGCTTCTGCGCGCAAGCTCGTCGGGATGGGGCGCGTTTTCTGGCTCCTAACTTTTTTAGCTGGCTCCTAGATTCCAAGCAAATTTGTCAACCCCTGGTCTAAGCAGTGTTAAGTATGGCCGTCGTTCCCGCGTCAAAATTTTAAATTTCACGTCGTTTGTGTAAGTCGTCCGTGAATGGCGCTGGACGCCATTTACGTTAACGTCAAACCAATGACGTCCTTGCGACGTCATTTAGCGCAATGCACGTCAGGTATTTTGATGGACAGAGCATGCGCAGTATGCTCGGCGCGGGAACGCGCCTAATTTAAATGGTGCCCGCCCCATTTGAACTAGGCGGGCTTGCGCCGAGCGGATTTACGTTACACCGCCGCAAGTTTACATGTAAGTGCTTTGTGAATCAGGCACTTGCGCTGTAAACCTGCGGCGGTGTAACGTAAATGGGATACGTTACGCCGCCGCTGCGCAACGCAATTCTTTCTGAATATGGCCCATTATTATTATTTATCTGGTAAGCGGCCATTCACTTATCAATATAAGGATAGCATTGTTTGACATCTAAGAACGGTTCAGTGATGCATTGTTTGATATGACAACATCACCCTAGCAACATTTTTCATTTATTTTTTGGCATTTCTGTTTTTGTCCGTATTAATCATTTTAACTTTTTGGACTATTGCTTTGTCATGTTTTCAGTATGGGGACAATGAAATTATGCATTCCTATTTGTGGTATTTTTTAGTTATTTGTTATTCACTTATCACCGATTCACACTCATTATTATTATATCATTTTTATTTTCATTTCTATTTCACATGTTTTTTGGGTTGCGCATTTTTAATCACTTTAGACCATGGGTCTTCAAACTACGGCCCTCCAGTTATTCAGGAACTACAATTCCCATCATGCCTAGTCATGTCTGTGAAGGTCGGTGTGTTACAATGCCTCATGGGATGTGTAGTTCTACAACAGCTGGAGGACCGTAGTTTGAGGATCCCTGATTTCTGCGAGCCTTATTCAGGCTAATTAAATTGCTGCACCTAATTGTTTGGCAGGTGAGGTTCATTCCTCTCCTTTTTTGTTAGCGAAGGTTTCCCTTCCACACCTGTTCACTCTACAGAAAGCAGCGCAGATTCTTTACCTTAAGGCCCCTTTCACACTGGGGCGGGAGGCGCGGTGGCGGTATAGCGCCGCTAAAAATAGCAGCGCTATACCGTCGGAATTGCCGCGGGATTCGGCCACTAGCGATGCGGTATTAACCCCCGCTAGTGGCCGATAAAGGGTCAATACCGCCCGCAATGCGCCTCTGCAGAGGCGCATTGCAGGCGGTATAACCACGGTTTACCATTGTTTTAAATGGGAAGGAGTGGTGAAGGAGCGGTATACCCTCCGGCTTTCACATTGAGACTGCTGGGCAGGAGTTTTTCAGGCGGTATTTAGGCGCTATTTTTAGCGCTGTACCACCTGAAAAACTCCTCAGTGTGAAAGGGGCCTAACCTGTGCCACACTAAGCATGGACAACATAAAGTGGAGAAGAGACCTGTCTGAGGGCTTGAGAACCCAAATTGTGGAAAAATATCAACAATCTCAAGGTTACAAGTCCATCTCCAGAGATCTAGATTTGTCTTTGTCCACAGTGCGCAACATTATCAAGAAGTTTGCAACCCATGGCACTGTAGCTAATCTCTCTGGGCGTGGACGGAAGGGAACAATTTATGAAAGGTTGCAACGCAGAATGGTCCGGATGGTGGATAAGCCGCCCCAAACAAGTTCCAAAGAAATTCAAGCTGTCCTGCAGGCTCAGGGAGCATCAGTGTCAGTGCCAACTATCCGTCGACATTTAAATGAAATGAAACGCTATGGCAGGAGACCCAGGAGGACCCCACCGCTGACACAGAGACATAAAAAAGCAAGACTACAGTTTGCCAAAATGTACTTGAGTAAGCCAAAATCCTTCAGGGAAAACGTCTTGTGGACAGATGAGACCAAGATAGAGTTGTTTGGTAAAGCACATCATTCTACTGTTTACCAAAAACGGAATGAGGCCTACAAAGAAAAGTACACAGTATCTACAGCAGTGGTTCTCAACCTGGGGTTCGGGACCCCCTCGGGGGTCAAATGATAATTTGTCGGGGTCACCAAATCCTGGGCTGTTTCTGAAGCCCGCACTGCTCTCCCAGCCATTTTGGGGCCCGCCCAGCTGGGCTGTTCCTGGAGCCCGCGGCCACCCACTCAGCCTCTTCGCAGCCGCCCATTCAGTTCACAGCATGGCTTGGGGGCCGAGACTAGAGGTCAGCTGACTGGTGAGGAATGTGAAGTGGGAGGGGCTATCTCCTGATTTTGGCATAGGTGTCACTGCTACGAGACACCACAAAGTTGGAGACACAGTGAGTAACACTACCTGTGATTATAGTTGCCAATAAAAGTCCCCATTACAGTTCTCAGATCAGCAGATGACCTTCATCAAGAGCACCTAAGTTGGCTGATCAGAACTCCCCCCCCCCCCCCCCCAGCACTTCCACTTATCCCAACTCCCCGCCAGCGTTGCCACTCATCCCATTCCCCCCACATCCTACTAAGGAGTAAGAGAAGGAAATATAGAATACATGGAAGGGAGAGGAAATGAGGGAGAGGAAAAAAGAAAAAGGGAGAGAAAGAATAAGAGAAAGAACAAGAAAGACGGCTAGAGAGAAGGATAGGGGGGGGACAAGAAAATAGGATAGAGAGAGATAAAAGGGAAAGAAGGAGAACATCCAAAAATGTACCATAAGGGGTTTTAATACTGTATGAGTGGAAGGGGTCAGGGAGCGCTAAATGTCAGTGGTTTAGGGGCACAAATGACTTGTCTTGCCTTGGGTGCTGACAACCCACGTTATGAAAATAATTTTACTGTTAGGGGTCCCCACAACTTGGGAAATTTTATCAAGGGGTCACGGCACTAGAACGGTTGAGAACCACTGACCTACAGTGAAATATGGTGGAGGTTCAATGATGTTTTGGGGGTTGTTTTGCTGCCTCTGGCACTGGCAAGGCATCATGAAATCTGAGGATTACCGGAGACCAGGATTGAGCTGAATGCACTTTGAACTGCTTATATATACTAATACAATTTATTTTATTTATTTATTTTTCCATTTATCCCCCTCCCCTCTCTATTCTGACTTTCCTGTTACTATATATTTTGAATATATAGCTAATTCTATAAACAGATAATTCTTTTGGATAACAATGCCTACCAATTGTTATTTTTTCATTGCTATTCTTTCGACCTTAACCACTTAAGGACCCCTTTTACGCCGATATACGTCGGCAGAATGGCACGGCTGGGTACAATCACATACCTGTACGTCCTCTTTAAGAGCCCAGCCGTGGGTTCACGAGCGTGCCGCCAGCGGCGCGCTCGCGACCCGGTCCAAAGCTCCGTGACCGCGTCCGCGGGACCCGCGGACCCGATCGCCACCGGTGTCCCGCAATCGGTCTCAAGAGCTGAAGAACGATGAGAGGTGAGTGTAAACACACCCTCCCTGTTCTTCATTGTGGCAGTGTCTGTGATCGTCTGTTTCCTGATATAGGGAAAGACGATCACTGACATCACACGTCCAGCCCTGCTCTCCTACATTTAGAAACACATATGAGGTCACACTTAACCCCTTCAGCGCCCCCTAGTGGTTAACTCCTAAACTGCAATTGTAATTTTCACAGTAATCAGTGCATTTTTATAGCATTTTTTGCTGTGAAAATGACAATGGTCCCAAAAATGTGTCAAAATTGTCCGATGTGTCCGCCATAATGTCGCAATCATGAAGAAAATCGCTAATCGCTGCCATTAGTAGTAAAAAAAAATATTAACAAAAATGCCATAAAACTATCCCCTATTTTGTAAACGCTATACATTTTGCGCAAACCAATCGATAAACGCTTATTGCAATTTTTGTTTACTAAAAATATGTAGAAGAATACGTATCGGCCTAAAATGAGGAAAAAAAGTTTTTTTATATCTTTTTTGGGAATATTTATTATAGCAAAATTGTCGCTCTATTTTTGTTTATAGCGCAAAAAAAAAAAAAAAACGCAGAGGTGATCAAATACCACCAAAAGAAAGCTCTATTTGTGGGAAAAAAGGACACCAATTTTGTTTGGGAGCCACGTCGCACGACCGCGCAATTGTCAGTTAAAGCGACGAAGTGCCGAATCGCAAAAAGGGGCAAGGTCCTTAACCTGCATAATGGTCCGGGTCTTAAGTGGTTAAGATTGCACATGCAGTAACGTATATAGTGTGTCTGTATATATATATGTCTGTTGCCATACCGTGGTTTGAAAATGTCTTTGATCTTTGGTGCAAACTTAATGATATACCTCTTTGACAGACTGTTATCTGTTACTTGCAATAATTTGTACTGTTATAACATTATCTTTAATAAACTTTTGATGTAAAAAAAAAAAAAAATATGAGGATTACCAAAGGATTTTGGGTCACACTGTAGAGCCCAGTGTCTCTCAGCTGTCCTCTCTCTCTCTCAGCCCCTCCCTCTCTCTCTCAGCCCCACATCTCTCTCAGATCCACCTTCTTACCACTACCCTTTCTCCCAGTCCCTACATCTATCTCAGCCCCCCTTTCTCTCAGCCCAACCTCTCTCACTCAGCCCCCCTCTCTGTCCACTCTCCTCTCTCTGAGCCCATCTCTCACTCAGCCCCCCTCTCTGTCCACTCTCCTCTCTCTGAGCCCCTCTCTCACTCAGCCCCCCTCTCTGTCCACTACCCTCTCTCAGCCCTTCTCTCTTTTTGTTCAATAAGTTTTTATTAAGGTATTAAAGACATAGAGGTACAAAAAAGAAAAAAACAATTCCAAAAACAAGCGGCAAAACAAAGAAAATAAAGGGGAAAGGGGTAGAGGATGCGGTCAAGCTATGACAAGTTACCAAAAACTTCCAGATGTCATACAATCATAACACAGTAGAAACCGCCTTATACAAAGAAAAAAAAATGACCAGTATGACTCAACAGTAAATCACCATTTCCCGACATCACTGTTTAATTGCACTTGTACCAATGTGCATAAAGTATAGCAATTAGCAAGGGAAAACAAAAAGGGAAAAGAAAAGGTAAGAAAAGATATAAGAAAAGGGCAAAAGCAAAAAATGAGAAAAAGGGTGAGAGAGGGACGGGGGGGGGGGGGGGGGGTAATCCTCCACAGGTGACCACCAGGCAAAGTAAGATAAAATAAACATACTAAATATCAGCATCACATAGTTCAAGACATAAGGTTGGCATATGCAGTAGTATATTTAAAAGCAAACCAGTCAGCCCATATTTTGATCGCTAAATCGGCTTTATTCCTACTAGAGAGTGTAAGATCCTCCATTCGGTAGGTATGATCTACTTCCTCTAACCATTGACGTAGAGTTGGAACTGTGGCTAACTTCCAAAATCTAGGAATTAGAGACTTCGCCACATTCAAAAAATGCGGTGTCAAAGATTTCTTATATGAGCTAACTGGTCTGTCCGTACAGTGAAGCAAAATAACCCAAGGGTCATTAGGGGTCTCAAATCCCTGGATTTCCTTCATACAGTCAAGAACAGATCGCCAAAACGGGCAAATATTTGGACAATACCACCACAAGTGAGCATGTGTTGCTCGGCTACCACAACCCCGCCAGCAGAGGGGGGAAGTCTGGGGGAAAATCCCATGAAGCACTGCAGGGGTGAGATGCCACCTAGTGAGAACCGTATAGTTAACATCCGCAGTCCTGGAAGAAATCGAAGAGGTGTGAGCCAAACAAAGGATCTTGGACTTTTGGGCCTCTGTAAAAGACATATTAAGATCCTGTTCCCAGTTGCAAAGAACGATGGGTTGGCCCTTGGTAGATAGGGATAGCAGTGCCTTGTAAAAGTAAGAAAGAGGCCTCTCCGGTGGTTGGTCCTCAGCAAAAGCAAGCTCAATTAGTGACAGATCCATAAGAACTCGGAGTGGTCGTGGAAGGGAGCGTACAAAGGCCGAAAGTTGGTAGTATTTCCAGTGATCCAGCTGAGATACAGGGGGAGGACCTACCAGGTCAGACAAAGAGGCAATGCCAGTGGGAGTAACCACATGATGTAGCATTGTTGCATTACCCAGAGACCAAGGGCCATATTCTCATAGAAGTTACGATGGAGTATCTCAGGATACTCCATCGTATCTCCCTTTTTTGGCCCGTGTATCTATGCGACTGATTCTTAGAATCATTTTCGCATAGATACACTTAAGATCCGCCATCTGTAAGTCACTTACACTGGCGGATCTTAAATGTAATGACGCCGGCCGCCGCTAGATGGCATTTACGTGAAGGACTCATTTGCGTATGCAAATGATCCTTCTACGCCGATTCCCGAACGAGTTTGCGTCGCGTAACCGTCGCTAACGTCGTTTGCGTAAGCGGAAACTTACTCCTGCTATATGAGGAGTAAGTTTCCGCAAGTCCCACGTAGGCCATGTTACGGATGGCGTCGGGTCCGCGTCGTGTTTTTTCGTCGGGTACGTAGTTTCCGTAAGTCGTTCTTGAATACGACTTTACGTCAATGACGCACACGTCGGCGTCATTGACGTTTTCCGCCGAGAACTGGAGCATGCGCACTGGGCTTTTTGAAGCCCAGCACATGCGCAGTTCATTAGAATCGGGGGCGCGCTTAATTTGAATACAAGCCGCCCCCTTGGAGATCCGCCAGGCTACGCCGGGGCATTTACACTCCGCCGTCCCAACTTACGGAGCAAGTGTTTGGGGAATACAACACTTGCTCCTGTAAGTTGGGACAGCGGAGTGTAAGTGCCTTAAGCGCAGCCAGCGGATTTTTAGAGAGAATATGGGCCCAAGTCTTTCCAGAAGGGTACGTATTCCCAGGGGGGAAGTAGTTGTGTCCGACAAGGGGCATCAATGGGAAATTGTGCGGCCATTTGTGAGTTTTACACAGCGAGTCCCATATCATCAAAGTTGAATGCGTAAGAGGAGAAGTAGATACAGCCAAAGACCTGCATCTTCTGGGAATCCATAGCTGTGTAAAAAGATCAGTGGCGCACAGGGACTCTTCTAGAGACACCCACAGTTTAGAATGCTTATGATACTTCCAGTCTAATATCCTGGTAAGGACTGTGGCCACAAAGTAACCTTTAACATCCGGTAAGGCAAGGCCCCCTTCAGATTTAGACCTGATAAGAGTGGATCTAGCTAGCCTGGGTCGCTTCCCATGCCAAATGTACTTACATAAAAGGGACCTAAGCAGAGTGAAAAAACCCACCGGGACCTTAAAGGGGATCATTTGAAACAAAAACAGAAGCCTGGGTAATATGTTCATATTCACAACACTGATTCTCCCCAACCAGGAGTGGGCAAGTTGGGACCATCTCTGCAAATCAGCTCTAATAGCGTTCAATAAGGGAATGTAGTTAGTTCGGAACAGTGAAGAGGGGTTGGGAGTCAGGAAGATGCCTAGATACTTAAGGGACCGGGTCTGCCAGTTAAAAGGAAAGGACTCCTTCAGACGGGTGGCAAGCTCGCTCGGGACAGTGAGGTTCAGGATTTCAGATTTGGACATATTGATTTTAAAATTAGAAATAGCACTAAATTTTGAAAAGGCGGACATTAAGTTAGGGAGAGAGATAACAGGACGCTGTATGTAAAAGAGAATATCATCCGCATATGCGGCATACTTATGTTCAACAGAACCAACCGTGATCCCACGGATGTTCGGGTCTAGCCTGATCGTTGAAAGGAAGGGTTCAAGGGAGAGGGCAAACAAGATAGGGGAGAGGGGGCATCCCTGCCGGGTGCCATTATACAACGTAAAGGACTCACTCAGGGTGCCATTTATACGGAGTTGGGAAGTGGGGAGGAATAGAGGGCCGAAATATGGGACAATAAGGAGGGACCGATGCCAAGATGGGAGAGGGTCGCCATGAGGTACTCCCAGTCTACCCTGTCAAAAGCTTTTTCAGCATCCGTAGATAAAAGAAGGGTGGGCTGGGAGAACCGTTGAACATATGACATCAGTGAAAGGGTGCGAAGGGAGTTGTCCCGTGCCTCCCTGCCGGGGATAAAGCCTGACTGGTCCATAGAGACCCAATGGGGGAGGAGCGGAAGAAGCCTGTTCGCAATGACCTTAGCGTAAAGCTTGGCATCAATATTTAACAAAGAAATGGGTCTATAGCTCCCACAATTACAGGGATCCTTACCAGGCTTGGGGATGACTGTGATGTGTGCGTGGAGAGTTTCAGGTCGGAAGGCACTACTCTCCGAGATGGAATTGGCATAATTGGTCAAATGCGGAATCAATATAGGGAGCTGCGGTGGCTCAAAGCGATTGACACTGCACTGACAAGCCATTCACCTCTGCAGCTAGGGGTTCGGATCCCGGTCTCGGCTACATGTGAATTGAGTTTGGTGGTCTCAGCCCGGCCCCCGGTGGGTGTGCTATGCGAGGTAAGCCTGCGCTTAGTACGCCCACCCCCCTCCCATAAAAACCACCACACTTACACGCACTCGAAATTGGGTTAACATGCACGCACTTTGACCACGCGGTCTCTAAAAAGAGAGGCAAAGGACTAACGGGGCTGGTTGAGCGGGCTAGATCCTCTCACTCCCTTATAGGAAGTCCCTCTGCCCCGTTGGGCTTCAAAGCGGAGCAGGTAGGACGGGCTGTGTGGGAGGACCCCCTCACGCACCCGCCATTGCCACTCTGGGGGAGGCCTGCCTACTCCCAACTCCTGCAGTCCGGCTCCTCTCTCGGGTACACGCACAAAATACACTTTAAAAAAAAAAAAAAAAAAGTACTGTGCACATGGTACAGAGTCTGATAGAACGAGCGGAATTCCCTGGCAATAGCAGACGTTTCGTGTACCATGGAGTCCATCAATTGAGCATTATGTAGGCACTTACGCAAAAAACGCTAGACGCCTCTGTGAGATACAGGAATGACCCAAGGATGTATCAAGAGATGGCTCCAGGGGCACATTAAAGTCTCCGGCAAGGAGAACGCAACCCCGGGCGAAATCACAGAGTTTTTTAAGGGTAGAAGCCAAAAAGGAAACCTGATCCCGGTTGGGGGCGTATAAAGTAGCAATGGTGCAAGGCATATTACCCAGGTTACCCTGTAGGAATAGGAAGCGACCCAGATCATCACTAAGCATAGCATCCAACGTAAAAGGAGTCCCCCTATGGAACCCAATGGCCACGCCCTTAGATTTGTGGACATCCGATAGGCTATAATACCACAGTGGGTAATGAGGGGAAGATAGCTTCACTGAGGTGGTGTGCGTGAGGTGGGTTTCCTGCAAGAGCACAACATCCCCATGCAGGCGACCCAGCTCTCTGTAAAGGTTATGTCTCTTACCTGGGGAGTGTAGACCCCGAACGTTTAGGGAGACCAAATTCAGCGCAGCCATGGGGTTTCACAGTAGGGACACACACAAGCATCACGAACAAGGTAGCACCTGCGGCAGAGAAAAAATATAAGGGACAGGGGGGAGGGAATGGTAGAAAGGAACCAAAGACCCAGAGAGAGGGAGAGAGGAAAAAAACAGTGAATAATAACACAAAAAACAAGACTAGCCCCCAATGAATGCAGTGCAAAGAAGGGTGGTGCGAGCGGGCCAACACTCCCACGATCTCAGCCCTCCAGGGGACCAGGTCACAAGAGCGCAGGACCGCGCCGCACACCCTAAGGGAGGGGGCGTGCAGCGAGCACCGAAATAACCATTTTGCCGCCAAGGAATCCCAGCGCCGACACCAAATACACTAGAATATGAGTAGAACCTAAACACAATAAACATATTAAGCGAAACAGGAATTTAGAACCTGCAATGTAAAATAAAAACTTTCACATAAAACAAATTGAACAAGGATAAACAAAATCAAAAACAAAAAAACCCTGTAGGTCACACGAAAATGGGCAATGGATCAGTAAGACCCTAGGAGGAACAGAGTGACATATGGAGCCCAGGGGTTTGAAGAAGACCAGAAGGCACCTAGAAGTAGAGAAACTCGGTCAGGCCGGCCGGTCGGGCCTGAGACAATGTCTAAGAAGCTTCCATCCGACGAAATAGAACTTATTCCAGCCGCGGAGAGGCCTCCATGGTGGCGGAGCGACGTCCGCGGCCTACACTTTGCCATTGAGGGGTAGGAGCAGTAGGAAGGGATGGGATAACATCTTGCCAGCCAGGCAGCTCCGGAGGGGAGATGTTGACATCCGAGCAAAACTTTTCCAGGTCCTCCGGAAAGCGGAGCACTGCAGTCTTACCTCCATGATGGGCAATTAGAGCCGATGGGAAGCCCCAGCGATAGGAGATAGAAGCGCCCCTAAGTTTCTCTGTCAGGGGTTTCAGGGCTCTACGGCGATCCAGGGTTTCCCTAGCCAGATCAGGGAAGAAGGACAGGGTGGCACCATCAAAGTCTAAGGAGGCAGACTCCCGGGCTTTGCACATTATACGCTCCTTCTCCTCGTAATAGTGGAGCCTGCAGATCACATCGCTTGGAGTGTCAGAGGAGAGATTGCAGGGATGCAGGGCCCTGTGGACCCTGTCCAACTTGAGTGGGTGGTCTGCCGGGAGGCCTAGCATACCGTTGAAGATGCCGCGGACCGAGTGGATGAGGTCATCATCTCCCGTCGCTTCAGGGAGGCCCCTGATGCGAATATTGTTCCTCCTGGCCCGGTTCTCCTGATCCTCGATCTTGTATAGGGCCATCATGTGCGCAATAGTGAGGGACCTGGTGGTGGATTGTAAGTCTCTAATGGCGGCCGCGTGGCAGTCCAAGCGGAGTTCAGATTCCTCCACCCACTCCAACACCAGTGACAGGTCCCCTCGCACTGCGGAGAGTTCTTTTTTGATCGAGCGCTCTAAGCCCAGGAACATAGAGGCAAATTCAGCCTTGGTCGGGAATCCTTCCACCAGGGTCGTAACGCCGGAACGTCCAGGGGAGCTCCCTTCTCCTTCTAAACAGGCAGACAAAGCTGGAGAATGGCGCCTATGCTCTGGCTTACGGCGGGGGGCGGAACCCGCCCCGGAGCTGGCGCCACGTGGAGAGCGGCCTAGGCCGTCTGTGTCCTCCACGTCTCCCGATTCCATAGCTAGGAATCTCTTGATGGAGCCCAAAGATGCCCCCGGTTTAAGAAGAGTCTTGCCTGACTTTTTCCTCATGATGAGCAGGTGTGGGAGTCCTAAAAGTAGTAAGATAGCAGGTTTTTACGGTGTCAGCGCTGGAGCTTCAGAGAAACACGTCCTCACCGCTGCATGTCCAGGCCACGCCCCTCTCAGCCCTTCTCTCTGTCCACTACCCTCTTTCTCAGCCCACCTCTCTCTCTCAGCCCCTTCTCTGTCCACTACCCTCTCTCTCAGTCCTGCCTCTCTGTCTGCCCCCTTTTCTGTCCACCACCCTCTCTCTCAGCCCCACATCTCTCTCAGCCCCCCTCTCTCTTAGATCCACCTTCTGACCACTACCCTTTCTCTCAGCCCCCTCTCTCTCTCTCTCTCAGCTCAACCTCTCTCACTCAGCCCCCTCTCTGTCCACTATCCTCTCTCTGAGATCCTCTCTCACTCACCCCCCTCTTTGTCCACTACCCTCTTAGCCCCCCTCTCTGTCCACTACCCTCTCTCTGAGCCCCTCTCTCTCAGCCCCTCTTTCTGTCCACTACCCTCTCTCTGAGCCCCTTTCTCTCTCTCAGCCCAACCTCTCTCACTCAGCCCCCCCTCTCTGTCCACTATCCTCTCTCTGAGCCCCTCTCTCACTCAGCCCCCCTCTCTGTCCACTACCCTCTTTCTGAACCCCTCTCTCTCTCTCAGCCCCCGCTCTCCCCACTACCCTCTCTCTCAGCCTCACCTCTCTCTCTCTCTCTCTCTCCCTCTCTATCTCAAATCAATTCAAATTCAAATTCAAATAAGCTTTATTGGCAGGACCAAATACATGTTAGCATTGCCAGAGCAGTTGAGTTTGTATAGGAAAAGGGGAAGGGGGGTAATATAAAGGGGAATGGACATAAGTCTGTGAAAGTCCTCAGTTTCTCATGTCCCTCTCAGTCTGTGATATGCTGTCACATATTGGGCAGCTATCTTCACCATTGGCTCCTCTTCTCCCAGTAGAAATTGGAGTTTCCTCTTCTCTTCTGTAGAATTGAAGTCCGGGATGAGAGCAGAGAGTCTCTGGAAGTGAGTGTCCCTCACTTATGAGTACTTGGGGCAATGTAGCAGAAAGTGTTCCTCATACTCCGGGACCCCCTGATCACATTTGTCATGATCTGTGTCATGACTCTGGTCACCTGCTAGTGGCACTGTTCTCTTCAGTAACAGGGGTGCAGTTCTGGTGGCCTCCAGCAGGTGTCGCTCAATACAGATTTGCACAGGTATTTAAGCCCGCCCTAAACTGGAGTTCAGGGCTTCAGTATTTGCTTGTCAGCCTGTTCCCTGCCTGACCTGTTGCCCATCTGTTCCTGCTTCGCTCCCTGCCCTGGATCCTGTCGCTTATTGACCCCGGCTTGTATTTTGGACTTCGCTGCTCTCTCCTATCCTTGACCCCTGGCTTGGACCTCGGACTTGCTTATGCCTTATCCCTTGCATTACCTGCTTAGTGGTTTTTGGTTGCTGTGTCACGCTTGCTTCCATTGATTGTTTTTCACGTGTGCTTTAACTTAATAAACATATATATATTTTTCACTATGTTGGTGCCTGTTTCCATTAGTGCAGCCCATTGACCTGTACTCAGTACTCGGATGCCTGCGTGGGCATCCCCTGACATAATACTGAAGCCATATAAACAGGTCGGCTGCACTTGGGAAATTGGCTCTGGGCATTTGGTTTTATAAAAATGCATCTAGAAGAGATTGTGTACCTGTCACTCTTGGCAACAGATGACAGAGATTTCTGCTATCAGGAATTAAGTGAATACACTAGTGAGCAGTTGTTGGAATGTATCCGTATGGCTCATGTTTTTATTGATCATGGCAGTGTTTTGTTTGATGATGTGCAGCCATTGATTCGGATCTGCACAGAGTTGGCTCAGTCTGATGCTGCTACTGGGCGTGACGATTACACACCTCCTTTTAGTGCAGCTCAGGTAGAGTCTTTGGTGTGGCTGTTGGAGGATGATTCAGCCTTCTTTTATGAGCAGTACTCAGCTTGTCCTCAACAGGTGCTTGCAGCATGCATTAATTCTGTGCAGTCTCTGGTCAGACAAGCCAGGTGCAAATCTGATTTTGTACAGCCATTATTACAAGCCTGGTCCAGTTTGTTGTACTCAGCCCCTGCCAGCTTCCAACCATCCATTTCTAGTTACCAACCTGCTGGGATGTCTTTTTCTTTACCCCCAATTCCCACTTTTGCTGAACAATACACCCTGCTAACAACAAAGTACCAGTCCCCTGTTTCCTCCTGCTGCACTTACCCTGCCTTTAACCCTTCTGCTGCTTCTCAACTGCCTCCGTTTGTTCCACCAAAATCCTCTTCACCCCTACCAGCCGTATCCATTACCTCCAACCCTATACCCATATACAAACCCCCAGTGGTGAAACCAAAGAAGAAGAAGAAAACGTTTTTTCCAACCCACTCGATCCTGCCACTAACCCAATCTGCATCCACTTCAGCCAACCTGCTTCAGTCTGTTCCAGTGCCACCTGCCCAGCCTGTTCCAGTGCCACCTGCCCAGCCTGTTCCAGTGCCACCTGCCCAGCCTGTTCCAGTGCCATCTGTTCAGCTTGTTCCAGTGCCATCTGTTCAGCCTGTTGTGCCAGTTGCCCAGCCTGACGTGCCAGTTGCCCAGCCTGATGTGCCAGTTGCCCAGCCTGATGTGCCAGTTGCCCAGCCTGACGTGCCAGTTGCCCAGCCTGACGTGCCAGTTGCCCAGCCTGACGTGCCAGTTGCCCAGCCTGTTGTGCCAGTTGCCCAGCCTGTTGTGCCAGTTGCCCAGCCTGACGTGCCAGTTGCCCAGCCTGACGTGCCAGTTGCCCAGCCTGACGTGCCAGTTGCCCAGCCTGACGTGCCAGTTGCCAAGTTTGTTGTGCCAGTTGCCCAGCCTGACGTGCCAGTTGCCCAGCCTGACGTGCCAGTTGC
This sequence comes from Rana temporaria, assembly GCF_905171775.1. Taxonomy (NCBI): domain Eukaryota; kingdom Metazoa; phylum Chordata; class Amphibia; order Anura; family Ranidae; genus Rana; species Rana temporaria. The sequence goes on along the minus strand of NC_053489.1, from coordinate 17,211,020 downwards.
CCAGCCTGACGTGCCAGTTGCCAAGTTTGTTGTGCCAGTTGCCCAGCCTGACGTGGCAGTTGCCCAGCCTGACGTGCCAGTTGCCCAGCCTGACGTGCCAGTTGCCCAGTTTGTTGTGCCAGTTGCCCAGCCTGACGTGCCAGTTGCCCAGCCTGACGTGCCAGTTGCCCAGCCGGAGGTGTTCCTGTCTGCTGCCCAGCCGGAGGTGTTCCAGTCTGCTGCCCAGCCGGAGGTGTTCCTGTCTGCTGCCCAGCCGGAGGTGTTCCTGTCTGCTGCCCAGCCGGAGGTGTTCCTGTCTGCTGCCCAGCCGGAGGTGTTCCTGTCTGCTGCCCAGCCGGAGTTGTTCCTGTCTGCTGCCCAGCCGGAGGTGTTCCTGTTTTCTGCCCAGCCGGAGGTGTTCCTATTTTCTGCCCAGCCGGAGGTGTTCCTGTCTGTTGCCCAGCCGGAGGTGTTCCTGTCTGCTGCCCAGCCGGAGGTGTTCCTGTCTGCTGCCCAGCCGGAGGTGTTCCTGTCTGCTGCCCAGCCGGAGGTGTTCCTGTCTGCTGCCCAGCCGGAGGTGTTCCTGTCTGCTGCCCAGCCGGAGGTGTTCCTGTCTGCTGCCCAGCCGGAGGTGTTCCTGTCTGCTGCCCAGCCGGAGGTGTTCCTGTCTTCTGCCCAGCCGGAGTTGTTCCTGTCTTCTGCCCAGCCGGAGTTGTTCCTGTCTTCTGCCCAGCCGGAGTTGTTCCTGTCTTCTGCCCAGCCGGAGTTGTTCCTGTCTTCTGCCCAGCCGGAGTTGTTCCTGTCTTCTGCCCAGCCGGAGTTGTTCCTGTCTTCTGCCCAGCCGGAGTTGTTCCTGTCTTCTGCCCAGCCGGAGTTGTTCCTGTCTTCTGCCCAGCCGGAGTTGTTCCTGTCTGCTGCCCAGCCGGAGGTGTTCCTGTCTGCTGCCCAGACGGAGGGGTTCCTGTCTACTGCCCAGCCTGATTTGCCACCGTCTGCTGATCTGCCACCATCTGCGGCCCAGTCTGGCGGCCTGGTTCCTGTTGTCCGTCCCGACGTCCTGGGTACGGGCTCCCAGCCTGACGTGCCTGACTTTCAGTTCGATGTGTCACTTTCCCAGCCTAATGACCCTAAATTCGCTGCCTGGCCTGTTTCCACCTCTAGATACCAACTTCCAGACCCTGGTGGTGGTAGGATGCAGGTTCCGTTTCCGGACTCGGGGGGCTGGTCTCCCAATGGGTTAAAGGGCTGGGACCGAAGGACTATTTGGGACTCTTCTGCATCCACATGCACTACCAGGGCAAGGGCAGAATGGGGTGTCCAGAGGCCACCCCTTGGGGGGGGGAACTGTCATGATCTGTGTCATGACTCTGGTCACCTGCTGGTGGCACTGTTCTCTTCAGTAACAGGGGTGCAGTTCTGGTGGCCTCCAGCAGGTGTCGCTCAATACAGATTTGCACAGGTATTTAAGCCCGCCCTAAACTGGAGTTCAGGGCTTCAGTATTTGCTTGTCAGCCTGTTCCCTGCCTGACCTGTTGCCCATCTGTTCCTGCTTCGCTCCCTGCCCTGGATCCTGTCGCTTATTGACCCCGGCTTGTATTTTGGACTTCGCTGCTCTCTCCTATCCTTGACCCCTGGCTTGGACCTCGGACTTGCTTATGCCTTATCCCTTGCATTACCTGCTTAGTGGTTTTTGGTTGCTGTGTCACGCTTGCTTCCATTGATTGTTTTTCACGTGTGCTTTAACTTAATAAACATATATATATTTTTCACTATGTTGGTGCCTGTTTCCATTAGTGCAGCCCATTGACCTGTACTCAGTACTCGGATGCCTGCGTGGGCATCCCCTGACACATTGCTGGCGCAGTCTACTCTTCCTGGGCTTGTAGGTCTGTCTGTGCTGTCCTAATTCCATTTCCAGGCTGTGGGCACTCAGTCTGTACAGCTCATTGTCTGTCTGTCTTTGGGGTCTTGTAGCACCTCCAAGTACGGGGCCAGTTTGTAGTCTCTCTGCAGTGACTGGTAAATCATTAGTTTTTTGGAGTTTATTTCATATGTCCATTCTCCAACATGTGTTTCTTTGGAGTTATTTATTATGTTTTTTATTTGAGATTTTGTCAGGCCACATTGTTGAGTTTTGGGTAGACAAGGTGTTGATAAGTTGTTGCAGGCCACACAGCTTGGACTGGTTCTTGCTGTCCAGTAAGGCTTTATGGCGGTAGGAGTTGGGACTGCTGTTTTGTAGGTGGTCTCAGTATGATAGCGCCCTCTTCTGTACTGCGAGAAGTAAGGGAAATCTGCCCAGCTTGGACCGGCAAGCACTGTTGGAGGTGCTCCGATGGACTTGGAGGGGGTGCTTGCAGAATTCCAGATGGAATATTTCTGTTGGGCTGGGGTCCCATTTGGATTGGTCTGGGTAGGTGACAGGACCCCAAACTTCACTGCCATAAAGAAGAATTGGGGCGATGACGCTATCAAATATTCTGAGCCAGACTCTCACCGGTGGTTTTAGGTGGTACAGCCGTCTCCTGATGGCATAGTATGCTCTGCATGCCTTGTCTTTTAGTGCCTCTATGGCTTGCTTGAAGCTTCCTGATTGGGTAATGTCTAGGCCGAGGTATGTGTAGCTGTTAGTTTCATCCCACAGTGCACTCTCTCTCTTTCTCTCAGCCTCACCTCTCTCTCTCAGCCCCACCTCTCTCTCAGACCCCCTCTGCCCCCTCTCTGAGCCCTTCTCTCTGTCCACTACCCTCTCTCTCATCCCCTTTCTCTCTCAGCCCACCTCTCTCTCTCTCTCTCTCTCTCAGCCCCTCTCTCTCTCTTAGCCCCTCTCTCTTTCCATTACCCTCTCTCTGAGCCCCTCTCTCTCTCAGCCCCCTCTCTGTCCATTACCCTCCCTCTCAGCCCCACCTCTCTCTCTCAGCCCCCTCACTCAGCCCCTCTCTCTGTCCACCACCCTCTCTCTGAGCCCCCCTCTCTCTCTCTCTCATCCACACCTCTCTCTGAACCCCTCTCTCTCTCTCTCGTTCTCTCTCAGCCCCCTCTCTGTCCAAAACCCTCTCTCTCAGCCTCACCTCTTTCAACCTCATATCTCTCTCTCTCTCTCAGCCTCACCTCTCTCTCTCAGCCTCACCTCGCTCTCTCTCTCTCTCAGCCTCACCTCGCTCTCTCTCTCTCTCAGCCTCACCTCGCTCTCTCTCTCTCAGCCTCACCTCGCTCTCTCTCTCAGCCTCACCTTGCTCTCTCTCAGCCTCACCTTGCGCTCTCTCTCTCTTAGCCTCACCTCTCTATCTCTCAGCCCCTCTCTCTGTCCATTACCCTCTCTCTGAGCCCCTCTCTCTCTCTCAGCCCCCTCTCTGTCCACTACCCTCTCTCTCAGCCCCACCTATCTCTCTCAGCCCCCTCACTCAGCCCCTCTCTCTGTCCACTACCCTCTCTCTCACCCCCTCTCTCTCTCAGCCCCACCTCTCTCTCTCTCATCCACACGTCCCTCTCTCTCAGCCCCACCTCTCTCTTTCTCTCATCCACACCACTCTCTCTCTCAGCCCTCTCTCTGAACTCATCTCTCTGTCCACTACCCTCTCTCTCAGCCTCATCTCTCTCTCTCTCTCTCTCTCTCAGACTCGCCTCTCTCTCTCTCTCTCTCAGCCCCACCTCTCTCTCTCTCAGCCCCTCTCTCTCTCAGCCCCTCTCTCTGTCCATTACTTACCCTCTCTCTGAGCCCCCCTCTCTCTCAGCCCCCTCTCTGTCCACTACCCTTTCTCTCAGCCCCACCTCTCTCTCTCAGCCCCCTCACTCAGCCTCTCTCTCTGTCCACTACCCTCTCTCTGAGCCCCTCTCTCTCATCCACACCTCTCTATGAACCCCTCTCTCTCTCTTTCTCTCTCAGCCCCCTCTCTGTCCAATACCCTCTCTCTCAGCCTCACCTCTCTCAACCTCATATCTCTCTCTCTCAGCCTCACCTCTCTCTCAGCCTCACATATCTCTCTCTCTCTCTCAGCCTCACCTTGCTCTCTCTCAGCCTCACCTCACTCTCTCTCTCTCTCAGCCTCACCTCTCTCAGCCCTCTTTGCCCCAGCCTCATCTCTCTCTCTCTCTCTCTCTCTCTTAGCCTCATCTCTCTCTCTCTCTCTCATCCACACCTCTCTCTCTCTCTCTCTCTCAGCCCTCTCTCTGTCCACTACCCTCTCTCTCAGCCTCATATCTCTCTCTCTCTCTCTGCCTCACCTCTCTCTCTCAGCCCCACCTCTCTCTCTGTCTCTCTCAGCCCCTCTCTCTGTCCACTACCCTCTCTCTCTCAGCCCCTCTCTCTCTCAGCCCCACCTCTCTCTCTCTCTCAGCCCCCTCACTTAACCCCTCTCTCTGTCCACTACCCTCTCTCTCAGCCTCACCTCTCTCAACCTCATCTCTCTCTCTCTCTCAACCTCATCTCTCTCTCTCTCTCTCTCTCTCTCTCAACCTCATCTCTCTCTCTCTCTCTCTCTCAGCCTCAGCTTTCTCTCTTTCTCAGCCTCACCTCGCTCTCTCAGCCTCACCTCACTCTCTCTCTCTCAGCCTCACCTTGCTCACTCTCTCTCAGCCTCATCTCTCTCTTTCTCTCTCTCTCTAAACCTCATATCTCTCTCTCTCTCTCTATCTCTCTCTCTCAGCCTCATCTCTCTCAGCCTCATCTCTCTCTCTCAGCCTCATCTCTCTCTCTCTCTCTCTCTCTCTCTCTCTCTCTCTCTCTCTCTCTCTCTCTCTCTCAGCCTAATTTCTCCCTCTCAGCCTCACCTCTCTCAATTCAATTGAAATAAGCTTTATTGGCAGGACCAAATACATGTTAGCATGTATTTGGTCCTGAGTTTCTATAGGAGTTTAAGTTGAGTTTGTATAGGAAAAGGGGAAGGGGGTAATATAAAGGGGAATGGACATAAGTCTCTCTCTGCCCCACCTCTCTCTCTCAGCCCCATCCCCCTCTCTCTCAGCCTCATCCCTCTCTCTCTCCCTCTCTCTCTCAGCCTTATCCCTCTATCTCTCTTTTTTCTCTCTCTGTTTCAGCCCCACCTCTCTCTGTCTTAGCCCCACCTCTCTCTGTCTCAGCCCCACCCCCCTCTCTCTCTCTCTCTCAGCCTCACCTCTCTTTCTCTCTCTCTCCCTCTCTCTCTCTCTTAGCCTCACCTCTCTCTCTCTCTCAGCCCCACCTCTCTCTCAGCCCCTCTCTCTGTCCACTACCCTCTCTCTGAGCCCCTCTTCAGCCCCCTCTCTGTCCACTACCCTTTCTCTCAGCCTCACCTCTCTCTCTCTCGCTATCTCTCTCTCAGCCTCCTCTCTGAGCCCTTCTCTCTCAGCCCCTCTCTCTGTCCACTACCCTCTCTCTGAGCCCCTCTCTCTCTCTCTCAGCCCCACCTCTCTCTCATCCACAGCCCTCTCTCTCTCTCAGCCCTACCTTTCTCTCTCTCATCCACACCTCTCTCTCAGCCCTCTCTCTGAACCCCTCTCTCTGTCCACTACCCTCTCTCTCAGCCTTATATCTCCCCCTCTCTCTCAGCCTCACCTCTCTCTCAGCCCCACTTCTCTCTCTCTCTCTCTCTCTCTCTCTCTCTCTCTCTCTCCCTCTCAGTCCCTCTCTCTCAGCCCCTCTCTCTGTCCACTACCCTCTCTCTAAACCCCTCTCTCTTGCAGCCCCCCTCTGTCCACTACCCTCTCTCTCAGCCCCACCTCTCTCTCTCAGCCCCCTCACTCAGCCCCTCTCTCTGTCCACTACCCTCTCTCTCATCCACACCTCTCTCTGAACTCCTCTCTCTCTCTCTCTCTCTCTCTCTCTCTCTCTCTCTCTCTCTCTCTCTCTCAGCCTCACCTTTCTCAGCCCCCTCTGTCCCAGCCTCACCTCTCTCTCTCAGCCCCACCCCTCTCTCAGCCCCTCTCTCTGTCCACTACCCTCTCTCTGAGCCCCTCTTCAGCCCCCTCTCTGTCCACTACCCAATCTCTCAGCCTCACCGCTCTCTCTCAGCCTCCTCTCTGAGCCCTTCTCTCTCAGCCCTTCTCTCTGTCCACTACCATCTCTCTGAGCCCCTCTCTATCATAGCCCCACCTCTCTCTCATCCACAACTCTCTCAGCCCCAGCTCTCTCTCTCTCTCATTCACACCTCGCTCTCTCTCTCTCTCTCTGAACCCCTCTATCTGAACCCCTCTCTCTGTCCACTACCCTCTCTCTCAGCCTCATATCTCTCTCTCTCAGCCTCACCTCTCTCTCGCTCTCAGCCCCACATCTCTCTCTCTCTCTCGCTCTCAGCCCCTCTCTCTCTCAGCCCCTCTCTCTGTCCACTACCCTCTCTCTAAACCCCTCTCTCTCTCAGCCCCTCTCTGTCCATTACCCTCTCTCTCAGCCCCACCTCTCTCTCTCAGCCCCCACACTCAGCCCCTATCTCTGTCCACTACCCTCTCTCTGAGCCCTTTGCTCTCTCATCCACACCTCTCTCTGAACCCCTCTCTCTCTCTCTCTCAGCCCCCTCTCTGTTCAATACCCTCTCTCTCAGCCTCACCTCTCTCAACCTCATATCTCTCTCTCTCTCTCAGCCTTAGCTCTCTCTCTCTCTCTCTCTCTCTCTCTCTCAGCCTCACCTCTCTCTCTCTCTCTCTCTCTCTCTCTCTCTCTCTCTCTCAGCCTCACCTCGCTCTCTCTCTCTCAGCCTCACCTCGCTCTCTCTCAGCCTCACCTCGCGCTCTCTCTCTCTCAGCCTCACCTCTCTCAGCCCCCTCTATCCCAGCCTCATCTCTCCCTCTCAGCCTCATCTCTCTCTCTCTCTATCTCTCTCTCTCAGCCTCATCTCTCTCTCTCAGCCTCATCTCTCTCTCTCAGCCTCATCTCTCTCTCTCAGCCTCATCTCTCTCTCTCTTAGCCCCACCTCTCTCTCAGCCACACCTCTCTCTCTCTCTCTCTCTCTCAGCCTCATCTCTCTCTCTCAGCCTCATCTCTCTCTCTCAGCCTCATCCCTCTCTCTCTCAGCCTCATCCCTCTCTCCCAGCCTCCTCTCTCTCTCTCTTTGTCTCAGCCCCAACTCTCTGTCTCAGCCCCACCTCTCTCTGTCTCAGCCCCACCTCTCTCTCTCTCAGCCTGACCTCTCTCACTCAACCCCCCCTAGGGGAGCATCTCTGTGTTTGAATCGTTGCCATAGAAACATTTGTAAAGGGGAGGAGTTAGTAAGGTGACCACACCCTCTCTGTCCACTACCATCTCTCTGAGCCCCTCTCTCTCTTAGCCCCACCTCTCTCTCATCCACAACTCTCTCTCTCTCAGCCCCAGCTCTCTCTCTCTCTCTCATACACACCTCTCTCTGAACCCCTCTCTCTGTCCACTACCCTCTCTCTCAGCCTCATATCTCTCTCTCTCAGCCTCACCTCTCTCTCGCTCTCAGCCCCACCTCTCTCTCTCTCTCTCGCTCTCAGCCCCTCTCTCTCTCAGCCCCTCTCTCTGTCCACTACCCTCTCTCTAAACCCCTCTCTCTCTCAGCCCCTCTCTGTCCATTACCCTCTCTCTCAGCCCCACCTCTCTCTCTCAGCCCCCACACTCAGCCCCTCTCTCTGTCCACTACCCTCTCTCTGAGCCCTTCGCTCTCTCATCCACACCTCTCTCTGAACCCCTCTCTCTCTCTCTCTCAGCCCCCTCTCTGTTTAATACCCTCTCTCTCAGCCTCACCTCTCTCAACCTCATATCTCTCTCTCTCAGCCTCAGCTCTTTCTCTCTCTCTCTCTCTCTCAGCCTCACCTCGCTCTCTCTCTCTCTCTCAGCCTCACCTCGCTCTCTCTCTCTCAGCCACACCTCGCTCTCTCTCAGCCTCACCTCGCGCTCTCTCTCTCAGCCTCACCTCTCTCAGCCCCCTCTGTCCCAGCCTCATCTCTCTCTCTCAGCCTCATCTCTCTCTCTATCGCTCTCTCTCAGCCTCATCTCTCTCTCTCAGCCTCATCTCTCTCTCAGCCTCATCTCTCTCTCTCAGCCTAATTTCTCTCTCTCTTATCCCCACCTCTCTCTCAGCCCCACCTCTCTCTCTCTCTCTCAGCCTCATCTCTCTCTCTCTCAGCCTCATCCCTCTCTCTCTCAGCCTCATCCCTCTCTCCCAGCCTCCTCTCTCTCTCTCTCTCTCTGTCTCAGCCCCAACTCTCTCTGTCTCAGCCCCACCTCTCTCTGTCTCAGCCCCACCTCTCTCTCTCAGCCTGACCTCTCTCACTCAACCCCCCCTAGGGGAGCATCTCTGTGTTTGAATCGTTGCCATAGAAACATTTGTAAAGGGGAGGAGTTAGTAAGGTGACCACACCCTTGTAGGGGCGGCAGAAATATTTCTGTACCCGGGCGCATGTGACCCTAGGATCGTCCCTGGATGGTGCCACCCTTTGGGCTGCTTTTGCTGATTTCATGTTAGTAAAGGACGATTTGCGCTTTTCTGTCTGTTACAGCGTGATGAATGTGCTATCTCCATTATGAACGCTAGTTTTACTAGAACAAGCCATCCAGTCTCATAACTTGCTTCTTAACATGTGCGGATTTTTCACGTCGTTAAAGCCCACACACGACCATTTTTTACAACCCAAAAAACGACAACGTTAAAAACGTCGTTAAAAATTAGAGCATGTTCGAAAAAAAATTGCCTATTTTTCAGAACCCGAAAAATGCTCTGAAGCCCACACACGATCGTTTTTAATGACAGTAAAAAAAAAAGTCATTTTTTACAGCCCGAAAAATGATCGTGTGTACGCGGCATAAGAAGCTTATTGATGGTTATAGGAAGCGACTGATTTCCACATTTTTTTTTTCAAAGGTTGAGCAACCAAATTTTAAGTTAAGGGTGCCAAGAATTTTGACCAGCCCATTTTTGAAGCTTTGTGTGATATTATGTCCAATGTGCTTTTTTTGTTTTGTTCCAATACACACAAAGGGAATAAACATGTGTATAGCAACACATGTGTTACTGCAATACTTTTCTGTGAGAAATACTTGATTTTCTGGAAAAATTTCTGGGGTGTCAACAATTTCGGCCATGACTGTAGAACAACATTGTGCATTGTTATATTATAGAGTTTACTTTTAAATAAATTCTGTGTCTTGGTTTAGAGTTGTTAAAATAAAATGAATAATATTAGAGGTCTATACTTAAGCACTTGGAAAAAAAAACTACCTGCAAAACAACTAAAATTAGATAGAAGACGATGTCAGTATATTGAGAACAATAGAAGCTGTATGGTACTGAACTGTATAAAAGAAGGGTGAGAGGAGCCAGCTCCTTGTATCGTCCTTGTGACACACATGCTGCAGAGTTCGGTGTCACAAGGAGACCTAAGAAGAATCCAGTGAGCCGAGTTATGGTCATATTATATATCTACATCTTCCAGTTCTGTTTGATGCCGCAATGTGTGACCCTCTGGAGATCGGGGATGGAAAGTCCAGCCTGCTCCCTCAAGCTTCCTGATGTCATTGATGAATTTGAATATTTTCAGGATGGAGATTTGATCATTGGAGGAGTGCTCACTCTGAGGTCAAAAATCGAATATCTAGCACTGCCTGAAGAAAAGACATACAGGTATGTAACTTACTTGCTAGGAAGAGGGGGAAACAAGTGATCGGGGTGACAAAGAACAACAGAGAGGACTTTACACAATGATTAGAAGAAATACATGTGATGGAAATATTGTAAGAATGTATATGTAGCAAGATCCCAGGCCTCCTTTAGACTAATGAGAACCTCCAGGGCCAGGAGTTCACTTCTTTGTAGAGTGGGTTGTAAGGCATAGTGGGTATAATGCAAGGTAGATTCATGGGCGCCAGACACTTGATTGCAAAGACATTTTATTTCTCTTGAATGGATTTTTGGGAGAGAGTCTTAGGGCCAGGACACCCTTAGGTGGTTGCAATGTTTATTGGCAGTCTCCGAGACTTCTACAGGTAGACAGCCATGCAGGGAAAGGCAGACAGCAAGACACCACATCTGCATGTGTAGGAATGCTGTCTCCTATGGCAACAGTGGAAAAGAGTACCGCTCCAAGCCCTGCGACCTATGCTGTGCTCCCGCCCTGTAGTGCTGACAGGTGCAGACTCTGCGCTGATGCGTGGAAAAAATAAGAAAGACATGCTCCTGGACTGCCGCATTCCGATAGGTGATTTATTTGAAACAAAATTAACAAAGGATAAAATCCAAAGCTGTATAACATCCAAAAGTTCATGCAACACTGCAATCAATGGTAGAAAGTGGACATAGGGGACAAAAAAGCTAACATGTTCCACATCATGGATAGATGCTTAGTCATAGCTGGGTTGTGTGAGGATCTGAAAGGATTTAAATAGAAAACTTTGAATGCATCTAAACCAATTAAAGCTGGTCTGCACAGCCTTAGAGAATTAGATACCTGATTGAAACTGACACAACCCATGGTCAGGACAGCATCTGCACAATCAAAAACAAAAACACACATGTGTATGTGACATTCTAACCTAAAACACATTTTATGATATAGACTTTATAAGTGTATGTGAAAACCTACAAAGAAATGCAATAAATGAATAAATATATATAAATATACTGCAAAGGTAAAGTGCTATTAAATAAATATAAATGAAAACCGATATGAATGATATTGTGGTAATAAAATGTGGAGACTATGTGTGAATGTGGAGTTGAATGTGGTACTGATCTGTGTTGGAAATAAAACATAACAACAATGAATTGTTGATATGCAAGTGCGCAAAAACTGCAATAAAGATATGAATATAAACGTGTATTTATATAGTTATAAAAACATGGTCCAACATTAAGTGAAATAAATTAAATGAAATTAGATTAAATGAAATTAAATAAAATGTAAAATTAAGATCGGACCCATGTAGTGCAATAAATTAAATTAAATATTTGTTTATTTATTTACTGTATGTGCAGACAAATATGTTCAATGTTTGTATAATATAGTCATGCCCATTATGTAAGATGGGCAAACCCCGACAAGCATGACGAGTATGCATGAAGAGAAATTATTTATAAACAAAAACATAAAAACATAATATAATAAGTTGCTAAAATTTGTATAAATTAATATACTAAAGTTGTTATAATTATTACCAACAACACTTGTCATATAAACTAATTTATTGTATCTAAAAGAAATATAAAGAAAAATGTCATTAACATAAATCTATGGACAGCAAAGGAATATATGGAATAAAATGACAAGTGTGATGTGGGTCGAGCCCTAAACACTGAACGTTAAATATTAAAGGACGTGTCTACGTGGTGTAAATGTGTATTTCATAGCCATATTTTATAACTATATAAATACACGTTTATATTCATATATTTATTGCAGTTTTTGCGCACTTGCATATCAACAACTCATTGTTGTTATGTTTTATTTCCAACACAGATCAGCACCGTATTTATGAACAACTCCACATTCACACATAGGGGTAGATTCAGAGAGAAGATACGATGGCGTATCTCCTGATACGCCATCGTATCTTTGAGTCCGGCCGGTCGTATCTATGCGCCTGATTCAAAGAATCAGATACGCCTAGATTTGACTAAGATCCGACCGACAAAAGTCTCTTACACCGTCGGATCTTAACTGTATATTTACGCTGGCCTCTAGGGGCGTGTACGCTGATTTACGCCTAGAATATGTAAATCAGCTAGATACGCGAATTCACGAATGTACGCCCGGCCGACGCAGTACATTTACGACGTTTACGTTAGGCTTTTCCCGGCGTATAGTTACCCCTGCTATATGAGGCGTATCCTATGTTAAGTATGGCCATCGTTCCTGTGTCAAATTTTAAAAAGTTAAGTCGTTTGCGTAAGTCGCCTGTGAATGGGGCTGGACATCATTTACGTTCACGTCGAAAGCATGACGAGTTGCCGACGTCATTTGGAGCATGCGCACTGGGATTCAGTCGCGGCCGGCGGATGCGCAGTTCGTTCGGCACGGGGACGCGCTTCATTTAAATGATACACGCCCCCTACCCGCCGTATTTGAATTCCGCCGGGTGATTTACGCTACGCCGCCTCAACTTTACAGGCAAGTGCTTTGTGAATAAAGCACTTGCCTGAAAAACTTGCGGCGGCGTAACGTAAATGACATACGTTACGCCAGCAGAAAGATCCGCTGATCTTTCTGAATCTACCCCAAGGTCTCCACATTTTATTACCATGATATCATTCATATCGGTTTTCATTTATATTTATTTAATAGCACTTTACCTTTGCAGTATATTTATATATACAGTATTTATTCATTTATTGCATTTCTTTGTATGTTTTCACATACACCTATTGGCCCGGATTCAGATAGGAGTTACGACAGCGTATCTCCGGATACGCCGTCGTAATTCTGAGTGTGCGGGGTCGTATCTATGCGCCTGATTAGTTGAATCAGTTACGCATAGATTTCCCTAAGATCCGACCGGCGTAAGTCTCTTACACCGTTGTATCTTAGGCTGCATATTTACGCTGGCCGCTAGGTGGCGCTTCCGTAGATTTACGCACAGAATATGCAAATTAGGTAGATACGCCGATTCAGAAATGTATGTCCGCCCGGCGCATTTTTTTACGTCATTTACGTTAGGCTTTTTCCAGCGTAAAGTTACCCCTGCTATATGAGGCGTATCCTATGTTAAGTATTGACGTCGGGCCAGAGTAAAATTTGCGTAATTTACGTTCACGTCGAAAGCATTGACTTTTTGTGGGTTGATTTGGAGCAAGCGCACTGGGATACGTCACGGACGGCGCATGCGCCGTTAGCCAAAAACGTAATTTACGTGGGGTCAGCCTTCATTACCATACAACACGCCCACTGCATGGAGAATTTGAATTCCGCGGGCTTACGCCGGACCACATACGCTACGCCGCCTTAACTTAGGGCGCAAGTTCTTTCTGAATACGGAACTTGCGCCCTAAGTTACGGCGGCGTAACGTATCTGAGATACGTTACGCCCGCCGATAGATACGCAATTGTATCTGAATCCGGGCCATAAAGTCTATATCATAAAATGTGTTTTAGGTTAGAATGTCACATACACATGTGTGTTTTTGTTTTTGATTGTTTTTGATTGTGCAGATGCTGTTCTAACCATGGGTTGTGTCAGTTTCAATCAGGTATCTAATTCTCTAATGCTGTGCAGACCAGCTTTAATTGGTTTGAATGCATTCAAAGTTTTCTATTTAAATCCTTTCAGATCCTCACACAACCCAGCTATGACTAAGCATCTATCCATGATGTGAAACATGTTAGCTTTTGTGTCCCCTATGTCCACTTTCTACCATTGATTGCAGTGTTGCATGAACTTTTGGATGTTATACAGCTTTGGATTTTATCCTTTGTTCATTTTGTTTCAAATAAATCGCCTATCAGAGTGCGGCAGTCCAGGAGCATTTTTTTTCCTATGGCAACAGTCTTAGAACAGTTCCTAACACAAGTTGTAATGAGCTGCTTTACTTCCTCTACAGTCACTTTTTTTTGTTCAATAGAATTTTATTGAAATGTATGATATATGTCAAGAATAAGTAGATAAGTAAACATACAGATAAACAGTTAAACAAATTACAGTATCTGTCGAGCAATGTTAGATTGTATCATATACCATCTATGTATACCTGTATATGAGGTAGTATAGTGACATCAAGATGGATAATATTTTGTCATGCCATTTATTAGGTTTTCGGTATAGGATAGAGGCAGAAGGGTTGACTCCAATCCCGGACACCCCGGTGGGTGCAATACTGTTATAATTAGGGATGAGCTTCATATTCAAGTCGAACTCATGTTCGACTCCAACATCGTATGTTCGAACGTTCGCCGAATTACAAACGTTTTGGGCCGTTCGTGCCAAATTTGAGTGGCGTTTCACGGCCCAAAATTCACTACGGCATCGCAGTGCATTGCTGGGCTGATGATTGCCAAGCATGCACTATGACCCGAATGCTTGGCCAATCACAGCTTGCAAAAAACGGAGAGCCATAATTGGCCAAAGCCAGGGTGGCTTTGGCCAATTATGGCTCAGGGGGTTTAGTACACGCCCCACACTATAAAAAGCCGCCTGCAGGCCGGCCTTGTGTAGTGTGTTGTGGTGGTTAAGAGAGAGAAGACAGAGAGATAGAGAGTGTAATTTTTAGTAGGTAGATAGAGCAGGCAGGCAGGCTAGTCGGTTAAAGTTACAGTGTGTAGAGGATATATATACATCCCAGGTGTTGTACATATATTTATACACTGTATAGTTTAGCTAGATCCGCTCTTCCTAATTTACTGACAGGCAGGCAGGTGATTGTGCTAGCTGCAGTATTCTCACGTGGTGTACTGTCTGTGTCCTCTGTACAGTGTGCACCTAAAGCTATGTGGTGTGTGTACTGTCTGTGTCTGTGCTATTTTTCTCAATGATTTTCATCCTTATTGCAGGGACCAGACATTACATTAAAGCCGCAATCAGTTTTAAATTACTTTTTTCTTATAATAATCTAATTTTATGCAGGGACAGTTCTAAACACGTGCCACTTCACAGGCATACTATAGACACCCAGCAGGTACGATATTTAAATACATTTTTCATTTTTTTTTTTTTCACTTTAAGCATCATTAAAATCACTGCTCCAGAAAAAATGACCGTTTTTAAAACATTTTTTCCATTGATACATGTTCCCTGGGGCAAGACCCGGGTTCTCAAACCCGTTTTCCGACAATAACTTGCATATTAGGCTTTAACATGAGCACTTTTAAATTTGAACGTTTGAGTCCCATAGACTTCAATGGGGATCTAAATGTCCGCGCAACTGGTCGGGTCCGTTCGAAGGTTCTGGTGCGAAACCGAACGTGGGGGGGGTGTTCGGCTCATCCCTGGTATAAATGTATACCTTAAACAACCTCACTGTGCTATACCTCACTGTGCCCATTGCAACCTTACTTTGCCATACCTCACCATGCCCATTGCAATCTCCCTGTGCCATACCTCACTGTGCCCATTGCAGTCTTCCTGTGCCATACCTCACTGTGCCCATTGCAGTCTCATTGTGCCATACCTCACTGTGCCCAATGCAGTATCACTGTGCCATACCTCACTGTGCCCAAATAAAGTCTCCCTGTGCCATACCTCACTGTGCCCATTGCAGTCTCACTGTGCCATACCCACACTGTGACCATTGCAGTCTCATTGTGCCATACCTCTCTGTGCCATTGCAGTCTCACTGTGCCATACTTCACTGTTGGAGTACCTGCAATCTTGACAGGCGTCCATTTTTTAACCACTTAAGCCCCAGGCCATATTGCTGGTCAATGACCGGGCCCCTTTTTGCGATTCGGCACTGTGTCACTTTAACTGACAATTGCGCGGGTCATGCGACGTGGCTCCCAACAAAATTGGCGTCCTTTTTTTCCCCACAAATAGAGATTTCTTTTGGTGGTATTTTATCACCTCTGCGATTTTTTACTTTTTGCTATAAAAATATCCCCCAAAAAGATATAATTTTTTTCCCTCAGTTTAGGCCGATACGTATTCTCTACATATTTTTTGTAAAAAAAAAATCACAATAGCGTTTAATGATTGGTTTGCGCAAAAGTTATAGCGCTTACAAAATAGGGGCTAGTTTTATGGCATTTTTATTATTATTTTTTTTACTAGTAATGGCGGTGATCAGCGATTTTTATTGGTTAATTATGTTCCCTGGGTGTGTTCTAACTGAGTGTGGGACTGACTGTTCGCTGTTCATACATTGTTTGAACAGACGATAAGTACTTTCTCCCCTGACAGGACCTGGAGCTGTGTGTTACACACAGAGCTCCCGGTTCTCGCTCGTGTAACGAGCGATCGCGGGTGCCCGGTGGTGATCATGCCCACCGGGCACGCGCGTCGGCATCAGGGGCGAGCGGGGGGGCGTACGCCTCCGGCGTCGCGCGCACACCCCTATTGGCTGAACGGTGAGATAACGTAGATCTACATGATATCGCCCAGCAGAGCCAACCTGGCTCTGCAAGCAGTTAAAAGTCACGGCTTCCTCTTGGTGTTCCATTCCGTGATAGGCATTTGACACTGTGTTCCGCCTATCATGGAGGTCCGCTCATCCTCGGACTCCGTTTCCCAGCAGACACTGTGTTCAGTGTTCTGCCAATCACAGACATTCCTTCATTCTCAAACAAGAGGACGTCCGCGATTGGCAAAACACTGAACACAGTGTCTGCTGGGAAACTGTCCGAGGATGAGAGGACCTCCATGATAGGCGGAACACAGTGTCAAATGCCTATCACGGAACGGAACACCAAGAGGAAGCCGTGTCTTTTAAAATGGACACCTGGCAAGAATTCAGGTACTGACTCTAGTATAAGCAGAGGGGGATATTTTCAGCCCTAAAAAAAGGGCTGAAAAACTTGGCTTATACTCGAGTATATACGGTAATTCAAACATTAAACTTAAAAGCAATGAACAAGAACAATAGAGTTCCCAGATAGTGAGGTTAGGATCCAAGAGCCTTGACAATTCCTGGGGAGCTAACCCAGTTTATCCATGGTCACCACAATCTATAGGTGTGATCCTTGTTTTTTGTTTCATAATGCTAGTTAATGATAGTGTTTTTTTATAGATGAAGTGTACATGGGTTGTGTTTCACACACATCTCCCAGTGTGGGTGGGTCAGATTTTTTTCCAATTTCTGGTAATGTTGAGTTTCGCTGACAGTAATTTATGAGTAATGGTATGTCTATATGGTTTTGGTTAGTTTTCCATGTCGAGGGACAATAGTGCCAGTAAAGGCCTCAGTGGAAATTGTGTTTGGGTAATTTCAGAGTAGGTGGAAGATAGATTTCCAATAATGAGTTTGTTTGGGGCATTTCCAAAATATATGGAGCATATCTCCCCTCTGTCCACACATCCTCCAGCATGTATCGTCTAGTTTAGTGTCATATTTGGACAGTCTATCAGGGTAAGGTACCAACGTTGTGTCAGTTGGATTGATAGCAGCTCCCAAAGGGTGGAACAACAGGTGGTTTTGTATGTGGAGTTGCAAGCTTTAGCCCATTGATCTACGGTATGGTACATCCCAGATCCAATTCCCATCTAAGTAATAGGGTTGTCTTGATAAAGATATTCTTTTGTTGAAGGAGATTATAAAAAAAGTGAAATTCCCTTTTGGTGCGGTGTGGGGGGTTGTAAAGAAGATCCAAGCCGATTGTGGGATTGTGCAGGGCCCATGTAGGAAGTTTGGCTATGCAGTGTAGGGTGCGGATGTTAAGGAAAAGGTCTGAGTTTGGTAACTGAAATTCTTTTTGTAAGGTGGGATATGATTAGATTGTTTCCTTACTGAGCAGGTCAGTTACTGTATATACTCGAGTATAAGCCGAGTTTTTCAGCACATTTTTCAGCACGGCTTATACTCGAGTCACCTTTTTGTGCCCGATCTCCCGGAATTTGGGGACCCGGTACCAGCCGGCTGTAGGTCCCCTGAACCCCAATCTTGGCACACATGTAGCTCCACTCTTCCTCTACAAGTGTGCAAAGTTTATTGTCCAGGGGACCTACGGCCGGGGAGCACCGTTTTTTTCAAAGCCGGGCACCCCTTTCATAGACTTTCATGTTAAGCAGTAATTTCTCCAGTGATTTTCGGGACCCGATACGAGTCAATACTTGGCACACATGTAGCCCCCATTTCTCCTCTATAAGTGTGCAAGTTTGTGGTCTGGGGGACCCTACAGCTGGGGAGCACCGTTTTTTCAAAACCGGGCATCCCTTCCATAGACTCCCATGTTTAAACGTCAGTTTAGTCAAGGGCACAATTGAGGCATGGGCACAGTGAGGCATTGGCACAGTGAGGCATGGGACACAGTGAGGCATGGACACAATAAGGCATGGACACAATAAGGCATGGACACAGTGAGGCATGCACATGTATACAGTGAGGCATGCAGATGGACACCCTAGGCTTATACCCGAGTCAATACGTTTTCCCATTTTTTTGTGATAAAATTAGGTGCCTCGGCTTATATTCCGGTCGGCTTATACTCGAGTATATATGGTATATATGTTATTCTTTTGGCTTTCCACATTGCAAAGGATGTTGAGTGAATTAAATTACGCAGTGCTTCTAGAGGAATTAGGAGAGTGGATTTGAGAGAGTGTGATGAGCTACTTTTTGTAAACCGGTTCCAGGTTTTGAGTGTTTCTAAAATTGTTGGGAAGACACAAGGAGGGATTTTTGCTCCAAGTGTAATAGAGTAAAGCCATGTAGACAAATATCCACCTGGGATAGTAAAAAGCTTCCATTTTCCCCCCATAAGGTGGAGGGAGAAGATAGAAACCATTCTCTTGTTTGTGTGAGTATAGAGGCGTAGTAATCCGGAAAGTCTATGTAACCAGTGCCTCCCGCTTGAAGGTTCTTAATTAGTTTTACATGAGCGCATCTAGATCTTTTACCTTGCCATATAAGTTTGGATAGTATAGTTTGAAGTGATTTAACAACTTAAGGACCCCTTCACGCCGATATACGTTGGCAGAATGGCACGGCTGGGCACAATCACGTATCTGTACGTGATTCCTTAAGCCCAGCCGTGGCAGCGCGCTCGCGACCCGGTCCGAAGCTCCGTGATCGCGACCCGATCGCCACAGGTGTCCTGCGAATCGCTCACCAGAGCTGAAGAACGGGGAGAGGTGAGTGTAAACACACCTTCCCTGTTCTTCGTTGTGCCAGTGTCATTGATCGTCTGTTCCCTGATATAGGGAAAGACAACGTCACACGTCCAGCCCCGCCCCCCTACAGTTAGAAACACATATGAGGTCACACTTAACCCCTACAGTGCCTCCTAGTGGTTAACTCCTAAACTGCGAATGTAATTTTCACAGTAATCAGTGCATTTGTATAGCACTTTTTGCTGTGAAAATGACAATGGTCTCAAAAATGTGTCAAAATTGTCTGATGTGTCCGCCATAATGTCGCAGTCACGAAAAAAAAACGCTCATCGCCGCCATTAGTAGTAAAAACAAATATAATAAAGATGCAATAAAAACTACCCCTATTTTGTAAACGCTATAAATTTTGCGCAAACCAATCGATAAACGCTTATTGCGATTTTTTTTTACCAAAAATAGGTAGAAGAATATGTATTGGCCTAAACTGAATAAAACCTCAGAGGTTGCTATGTCAGCTGTATGTTCATCTAACCTCTGTGTCCTCTTTTTCTTTGCTCTAGCTCACATTTGGATGAAATACACCTCGTATAATGCCTTATGGGAGTTCCATACCACCAGCGGGTCAGATACTGATTCATAGTTAATTGAGAAGAATTCCTCAATTTGTTGTGTGTGGGGGAGGGCAGAATAGCAGGGAGTGTGGAGAAGGTTAACCCTCCATAGGTAGAAATTAGGTTGAGATGATTTAGCAGCTACTGTATGGTGATGCTGACAGGGGCATGATCTGACCAGGTGGTGGTTGTGAATTGTTGAGATACATTTATCAGCTACAAAGAGATCAATTTGTGAGTTGGTGTTGTGGCGCTGCGATAGATAGGTTATACTCACGTTCACTCCTGTGACAACGCTCTCCACACACATGTCTTTTGGAGGCCACGAGCGAGTCCATGGCGTTATCTGGGACTAAATTGAAGTCTCCACGTATCAGCAGGTGGCATTGTTGGACTTTTATCGCTGTATGCAGAGTCCTTTTGAGGAAGTGCATCTGGCGTTGGTTCGGGGCGTAGATGGCCACCAAGGTATATTGGACATTTATGATAGTACAAAGTAGAATAATGTAACGTCCTTCCGGATCTGTAATTGCAGTTATGAAGAAGTTGTGAATGAATATTCACCTTCCTAACACTGATCGCCTCTCCGCCAATCAGATGCGCAGGTCTGTTACCCATGACCTGATTGGCTGAAAGGACAGGCGCTGCGATTGGATGCCTATCAGGAGGAGGAGACGCACCGAGGACAAAGGAGCCGCTGTCTGACCCGCTGAAAGGTCCCACAGCTCGCCGTTGTCACCCGCTGCCTGACCCACCACCGAGACAGGGTAATTGCTGGACAGAAGGCGAGCAGGAGGGGGGTCACAGTGGCAACATTTGATGGGGCACAACTTAGAGAAAAAGATTGGACAGCCGCACTTCCAAAAAATCCTTAAAAAGGTTGCCTTTAATAATAAAAGAAAACAGCACTACAAATCACAGCAGACAGCGGGGTGTATATCTGACGCGTTTCGCACTGTAATGTCAGTGCTTAGTCATGAGCAGCAGCGTCCAATCTTTTTCTCTAAGTTTTGCTTTATGCATTGCCTGCACCCACGCTTCTGAGAGGACATTGATTGCATAGTGCACTCACCTGGAGTGGCAGTTCCCTTCTTCTCTATTTGATGGGGCACAGTGGCAGCATTTGATGGGGCACAGTGGCAGCTTTTGATGGGGCACAGTGTCAGCATTTGATGGGACACAGTGGCAGCATTTGATGGGCACAGTGCCATCATAACATATGGAAAGTATGACATAAACAGAACAACAACCAGATGGACAGTTCTTAATGGACTGGATGTTTGTATGAAGGAGAGTCACAAGAGTCAATGTTGACATGAAGAAAGACAAATGTTTATTCCTCAATGAGAAAAAATTATAATGGTTAAACAATGAAACACTTTGAAAAAAAAAGGAAAGAGCCAACGACTGAGGGACTGAGGAACGCAGGCGTGAGTTGAAGGTGTGACTGCCAGTCGCTACAGAGTGGTGTGGGGCGCCTGGGAAAGGAGGCTGTAGAACTGTGGCTGCCAGCCACTCGAGCCAACCGGTAAGCCAAGCAAGGCCTAGGAGTCGATGTGCCTGTATGAGGCGACTGCACGGTGTCAATGGGAAGGAGGTAGGTGGAAGCCCGTAACCAGGGTGGAATGCAGGATCGTCTGTTCCATGATGACGCGTTTCGCATGAATGTTGTTTGTCATGGATGTTGACAAAGCTTCTGCGCACGAAACACGTGACGGCAACAGACGAGCCTGCGTCTCACGCTGGTTACAGGCTTCCACCTTCCTCCTTCCCGTTGGCACCCTGCAGTGGCATCATCCAGGAGGGTCGACTCCTCGGCTTTGCTTTGCTTCCCGGTTTGCTCGAGTGGCTGGCAGCCACAGTTCTCCATAGAGAGAGGCAAGATTCTTCAGTCTCCTTTTCCAGACGCCCCACACCACTCTGCAGCAACTGGCAGGCACACCTCCAACTCACGCCTGCGTTCCTTGGTCCATCGGTCATCCTTCCTCCCCCCTTCTCAGACCAGGCTTCCATCTGCACAGCATGGACATTGGCGCCTCTCCATGCCTCATCGGCTAGTAATCTGAAGGATGGTAACCCCTTAACGCCCATAGGAACCTGTGTGATATTATTGACTCTTTCCATTTTTATTTCAATGTATTTCATTGTTTTAACCATTATCATTTTTGCTTATTTAGGAATAAACATTTGTCTTTCTTCATGTTAATATTGACTCGTGTGACTCCTCATACAAACATCCAGTCCATTGAGCACTTTCCTTCATCTGGTTGTTGTTTACTTTGTGGTGGCCATTTCTATGACATTTCATTATGTATTTGGTAGATTTATTCATAATCTCTGATCCCTCCTGTGCACACATAGTCATACATAGATATTATCTACATACCGTGTGTATAAATATATATATTACATATATAACACACAGATAACATTATATCCATCTATCAAATTACTCTTTCAAAGAAGACAATATACAGTTCAGTTTTGGTCACCAGTCCTCAGGAAAGATGTTGTTGAATTAGAAAGATTTCAATGACGACGAGCAACAAAATGAATAAGAGGGATGGAGGAGCTCAGCAATGAGGACTGATCACATTGTTTTTATTGAAATTTTCATCCTTTTTTTTTTTTTTAGGGTTTACTTCCTCTTTAAAGCTTGTCAGAGGCGTTTTAATCCTCCTCTGACTGTCATATGAGGCTGCATGGCCCCTGGCTTTCTGTCTGGACAGTGCTGATTGGCCCTGTGCTGATCACATGTACCCTCCCCCAAAAAAAAGGGAGGATCAGAAAAGACAGGATCAAGCAGCCTTTTTACACAATGTGGAGGATTAACCCCTTAGGTGTCACAGTGCGTATAACAAGCATGCTTTACTGCATACAGTATACAGACTGATTTTACTGTTGTGGGTTTAGTAACACTTTAAGCTGATCACATGTATGAATATTTGAAAAATATTTTAAATAAATATACAAATTGTTAACTTACTGCTTTTGGGGGGGGGGTGTCTTTTTATAGCTCATCTATTCGGTATTACGTGAACCTCCTAGCTTTCCTCTACGCAATTGATAATATCAACCAGGATCCAGACATCTTACCCAATATCACTCTCGGCTTCCATCTATATGACTCATGGCTGGAACCCAAGAAGGGTGTACAGAGTGTTCTGCAGATCTTATCTGGACCAAATGGGACAGTTCCTAATTATTCATGTAAAGGACATGGCAAGCTGGCCGGTGTTATTGGAGATCAATATTCATCCACTACAATCCCAATCGCCGAAATCCTCGGACTGTACAGATACACACAGGTCAGTGGAAACGACTTGTATATTTGTAATACTATTCTAGGTCAACAGAGACAACAATATACATTTTACAAAGACATGGCGGTCTGTGAAAGTTAAAGTGTATGTAAATGCAAAGCCAGTCAAACAAATGAAAACACACCTGGCACCATCACTAATGATTTTTCCCCATTTTGCATCTAGAAAATCCAATGTAAAATTTTTGGGGCTTTTATCTATAACCATGTGAATAATTGGCCCCTCTTCTCCTGTTGCTTGGAGGACTGGTGGTAGAGACTGCCGAAGACTTCTGAGAGTGGCTGCCAATTACAGTGGTGAGGGCTGGGTTATGGGATAGGAGGAGCCACTGTTAATCCTACATATTTTCTCACTCCTGTTACGCTCCCATTTTTCTACTTCACCAACAGCAATGTTTGGCAGGGTGGGCAGGGGTATTTGATTGACAGTGGCTCCTCCGGTCATTACTATTCACAGTAGGGCAGAGGTCCTGCCAACCACCAGGGCCATTCAGAGAGATAAGAACCTTTAGACACCTGGAGCATGTACACAAGTAATGGCAACATGGCAGCCATCACAAATTTTGGGGCCCTTTAGGCAGCTTTAGGCAGGGCCCCCCTGGAGCAGAGACCTGGGGGGGAGGGTGGTGCTGATGAAAAAAAACAAGTGTATTCTCTTCTCCCCGGACGTGAGATAATAAGCGGGGAGCCCTGGGGACCATCAGGCCCCTTACAGGTGTAATGAAAAAAAATGGGAGGGGGCTGGCCTGGCCTGTAAGGGGCCCTGGGGACCATCAGGCCCCTTACAGGTGTAATGCCTGTAAGGGTGAAGGGTAGAGGTCAAAGCCACTACACAAGTTGGTTAGAGAAGAGGATAAGCAGTAGACACCGGGAGCATGCTCACAAGGGGTAGCAGCTCTGCAGAGGGTAAAAAAAAAACGTCAGATCTTTGCCACTGCCAACAAGTAGGAAGAAGTGACTAGCAGGATGAAAGGATATTTTGGCTAAAATGTATTAAATAAAATTGAAGGCCCTTGATGTGATGATTCATACACCACTTACCTAGTACTACCAGATTCCTGCCGGTTGGTCACTTATTGTCCTCTCACAATTTCCTAGTTTAGTTTGCTCCCTTTTCTTCTTCTGTCTGCTCTCACTTCTTCCTGATATCCCCCTAATGGGTTTTTGCTGTCCCTCCTTTTTTATTTTTTATATTGGAGTATAATTGCCCTACCCTGAGATTTTGACCATAATGTCACGTACACACACACGTTTTTCCTGTCATGCAAAAAAACTAAGTTTTTCGCAACGTGATTTGTCGTGATTTCTCTCAAGCCTGCCTTGCATACACATGTTCATGAAAAAAAAAAGCTTGAGCGTAGCGCAGTGATGTACAACACGTACGACGGCACTATAAAGGGGAAGTTCCATTCAAATGGCTCCACCCTTTGGGCTGCTTTTGCTGATCCTTGTGTTAGTAAAAGTTTGGTGAGAGACGGTTTTCAGTTTTCGTGCTTTTCAGTCTGTTACAGCGTGATGAATGTACTATCTCCATTACAAACGCTAGTTTTACCAGAACGAGTGCTCCCGTCTCATAACTTGCTTCTGAGCATGCACATTTTTTCCCCCTCGGAAAAGCAGACACACGAGCAGTTTTCGCAAGGAGAAAAAGAACAATGGGAAAAACGACGAGAAGAAATGGAGCAGGTTCTAATTTTTTTGCGGGCAGTTTTTTTGTCGAGAAAACTGCTATGGAGCATACACACGACCGGTTTTCATGACCAATCTAAAAAATTGCAACTTTCTTGTCATGAGAAATGGTTGTGTGTACGAGGCATAAGTAGTCGCTAGTTTTCTTTTGTAATTGTATGTTTGTTGAAATTTTTCCAACAAAACAAGAAAAAGCAAACACAATACAGAAAAGTATCATTATCATCTTATAAAGAAAAAGAGAAGCATCTCTTATGCCCTGTACACACGATCGGATATCTGATGGAATCTAATCCGATGGATTTTTTCGTCGGATATCCGAGGAAGCTGACTTTTATCAGTCTTGCCTACACACCATCGGTCAAAAATCTGATCGTGTACAACGCAGTGACGTAAAACACTACGACGTGCTGAGAAAATTTTTCAAAAGTTCAATGCTTCCGAGCATGCGTCGACTTGATTCTGAGCATGCGTGGATTTTTCTCCGATGGAATTCCCCACAGACGATCGTTTTTTTTCTATCCGTTTTTTATCCATAGGAAATTTTTAAAACAGGTTAAATTTTTTTTACCTCAATGGTAAAAAAAAAATATGGGGCCCACACATGATCGGTTTGTCGATGAAAAACCGGCATCGGTCCGTTTTCATCAGACAAACCATCGTGTGTACAGGGCTTTAGTAGTAGTGATATCGTAATCAGAAGAAAAAGAAAGAAAAAAAAAGGGGAAGGTGCACCATGGATCTTGACAACACATATATATATATATATATAATAATAGAGTATATAGTAATAATAGTATTCAGGCAAATCATTCGAACATGAAGGGACTAGTTGCCTAGGGGACATTTGATAGCAGTTCAGGATAGTGATTCAGGATTGAAAGAGGAATTGTCCCAAGGATTCTGTATCTTTGAGAATTGAGGCATAGAGTCGTGAATCACTGATGTCATATGTTCCATTCTACGCACCTGTGCTATAGCCAAGATCAATTGGGCCTGTGTGGGGGGGTTGGGGATAACCAATGGGTAGGTATTACTCTCTTGGCGGCTAAGAGTATATATGACATCAATTTTTTGGCATGTTTAGATATTCCAGGGACTGGTAATGGGCCAGGTCTTTTGGGAAGTCCATCGCCAACACAGACTGGAGCACTGATTGGACCGAGGACCAAAATGGCAGAATTAACTGGCATTTCCAGAAGATATGGTAGTGCGTTCCTATATCTCGTAAGCATCTCCAGCATTTCTGGGATATAGAGGGATCATATTTATGGATAACCTCTGGGGTCCTATACCAGAACATGAGGACCTTATAAGCTGTCTCTCTCTGCTCCACGTATCTGGAAGTAGTTGCTAGTTTTTAGGTCTATCGGGTCACCTACGACCATTGAGTCGGATCATTAGGGACCGCGTACCATAGGTCTTTTTTTATGGTTGTAGGCTCAGCATAATACTGGTACTCTGATCCACACAAACGTACTACATTTAGTTCTCTATGTTTTTGAAGTTATTCTTTTATTATGGTAACTTTCTACTCAAAATTCTGTTATATAGTTGATATATGTTCTTGCCGCTTTATTCTCGAAAAGTCTAAAATTGTTGTATTCGCCGCTTCAAGAAAACTGATTACTCACCTTAATTTCGATATGTTGAGCCTGGTTTGGTTTTGTTTTCATATGTCTGTTATATATTATTCTCAATAAAATCTTATTAAACAAATAAAATAGAAGGCTTACACTGACATGCCATGTTTCTTGTAGTGACCATATTTTGGGGGTGGAGAGGGAAGGTTAATAACAATTGAACTTCTCTTATTTGGTCGGTTTTGGTTTGTTAAATATAATACTGAAAGCATTTTATCATATAAGTACAAAAAATACCTGTTGATCCCGTGAGGACAAATCTAGTCACTACCTGTGCACTCCACCGCTGCCTCTGTTCTTCAAGGCTCCTGCTGATAAAAATTCTTAATTGCCTGATTTACAAAATCCTTTGACAGGCAGTGATTGGCCAAGTTTCTAAAGCAAATGTTGAGAATGTTGTGGAAATATATCCGTAATTTCCTCTAAGGATAGGCTCATACAACTTTAACTTTTTATTTAGATATACTACATTCCCCGGAACATGCATAGCCTAGGGATTAGACATACCTCTTTGCTTCCATTTATGTGGTCAAGAAGCCAATTTATTTCACACTTTAACCACTTGCTTACTGGGCACTTTCACCCCCTTCCTGCTCCGGCCAATTTTCACCTTTCAGCGCTCTGACATTATGAATGACAATTACACGGTCATGCAACATTCTACTCAAATTACAATTTTTGCTTTTTTTTCACACAAATAGAGCTTTCTTTTAGTAATTTTTAATCACTGTTGTTTTATTTTTTTCATTATTATTAAAAAACTAAAAAAAGTTTCATAGTTTGTTGTAAAATCTTGAAAACAGGTAATTTATCTTCTTCATTGATGTGCGCTGATGAGGCTGCACTGATGGTCACTGATAGATTGCACAGATAAGCGCTGATAAGGTGGCACTGATGGGCATTGATAAGTGGCACTGGTGGGCTCTGAGAGGTGGCACTGATAGATGGCACTGATAGGTGGCACTGATAGGCACTGGTAGGTGACACTGATAGGCAACACTGATTGGTGGCACTGATGATGAGGCACTGGTGGGCATTGATAGGTGGCACTGGTGGGCACTGATAGGTGGCACTGGTGGGCACTGATAGGTGGAACTGGTGGGCACTGGTAGGTGGCACTGATGGGCACCTTTATGTGGCACTGGCAGGTGACACTAGAGGGCACCTCATAGCAGCAGTGCCTCTCCCTGTTTAGAACCGATGTCCCTCTGTCAGAAGTTCAGTGATTGGCTTTTTCCCCCCCACTCTGTTAGCGTGAGGGGAAAAAAAGCTGATTACTGATCTTCTGTTTTCATCACGTGATCAGCTGTCATTGGCTGACAGCTGACCATGTGGTAAGGGGCCAGGGTCTCATTAACTCAGTGATCACAGAGTGCGCCGCACACGCCCCACAAGGGGCACGCAGGCAGCTCATGCACAGGAAGATGCCCGCCCGGCAATTAAGGCCCATGCTTTAGCCATCATTCGACTATAGCGCAGGCTGGAGGTGGTTAAGCTTATGCCCCCCGGATACAAGGATTTTGGTCGCAGTAGGTACATTTCTAGAGTTATATAAAGAAATAGTGAAGATATAGGCCTAATTCCACTATCTCAGCGTATGGGCATAGAGGTATATGTAACAAGACAACAATCATTAAATGTTACCATTTATCATTCAAATAAACCTGTCAGCAGCCGCTTAAAAAAAAAAAACATCAAAATATATAGTAAATTCTTATAAGCAGATAAATACATAAATACTTATTAATTACTAAAGCAGCGCTAGGTTGTCACTGAAACTGATGACCCTTTCTTTTTTCTATGACCATGCATAGAAGAAAAAGTTCTCACGGTGTTAGCGTAAAAAGCAAGAGTCCAGTGAAAGAAAATGTTCTTGAAAAGAGTGTTGAGCTGTCTGCTGCAGGTGACATCAAGCATGAACACGCCACCCTTCAGTTGTTTCTCATGTCAATCTCCCCTCAAGGTAATGTACTCACCAGATGTTAGAGTTTAACCAGCTCTGAATCTCTGCTCCGTTCGAATTCCTCCAACTCCAGGACCAGCAGTTGATCAGTGTGCTTTGCTCCTAATATCAGCACATTAGGAGGGCAAAGAAAAGACTAGATATGGTGTAATACCGTTTTAAAGTCTTTATTCCACAAGCTGCATCAATCAGCGCATTGATATGGTTAACAGCATAAGTTAAAAGGTGGTTTAAAACACCCAGCAAATACCGGTCTGGTTCCTAGGCTCACAGTTGTATATTGTTGCATGTGTCAGTCCCGTCCACCGTGGATAGGACACGCTCTACTACCACACACTGGAGGGCAGCTGGAACGCAGCACACAGTGTAATGCTTCCTGTGTGTCGCGAGGTCACGCCCTGACGTTTCGTCCTTCCGACTTCCTCTGAGGGCGTGGCCTCTCGACGCAACAACACAGTTTAAATAGTGATCTTATCTGTTTACAGGGCGTATTCAGCGTTAACTCCTCGTGTGCCTTGGGCGGACTCCCGGATCAAACGAGCAGGTGCATTAGGGAGTTGGTTTATTGGGGCTATGCTATAGTAAACACACCCTATACCACAGCGATCACATAACATCACTTAGAGCTCATATACATGGTAATTTTACTCTTAATTAGGGATGAGCTTTGCGTTCGATACGAACGTATGTTCGACTCGAACATCGGTCGTTCGATCGTTCGTCGAAATTCGAACAAAACGGGTCATTCGCGCCAAATTCGAATGACGCAAAACGTCCCATAATTCACTGCGGCATTGAGCGCTGATGATTGGCCAAGCATGCTGTATGTCCCGCATGCTTGGCCAATCACAGCGCTCAAAAAACTACGAGCCATAATTGGCCAAAGCCAAGGTGGCTTTGGCCAATTATGGCTCAGGGGGTTTAGTACACGCCCCACACTATAAAAGGCAGCCTGCAAGGCGGCCTCGTGTAGTGTGTTCCGGCTTTGTGAAATAGAAGATCAGTCAGACAGTGAGGCCTCGTACACACGACAGAGAAACTCGACGTGCCAAGCCCGTCGAGTTCCTCGACGAGTTCCTTGTTGAACTTGTCGAGAAGCTCGGCAGGCTTGCTTTGCGTACACACGTAACCTACCAAAATCTTGTCGTTCTCCGGCGCGATGACGCTCCGACGTATGACGGGACTATAAGGGGAGGTTTGATTTTGTTGGCGCACCCTTGGGGCTCCTTTTGCTGATTCCGTGTTTACGCGTGTTAGTAAAAGTTTGGTGAGTGACGATTCGTGCTTTTCAGTCTTTGTGCTTTCAGATTGATCTCTGCCGTTCAGTTTGTACTTGTGTGGGTCGTATCTAGGCAATCGAGACGTGCCGGTCAGGTCGTATTGTTTTACATTGCGGTCCTGTCCCCGCGTTTTCATTGTCAGGGTCGTTCTTCATAGGTCTTGCTGTTCTTCACTGCGGTCTGTTTAGTGCAATTCTGATTTGTCGTTCGTAACTAGCCTTGTAGCCATGTTGCAGGCACCTAGTCGTCGCCGGACTTCGTGCTAAAGCACTTCTGTCTATAGGTCTGTTTGTTTATGACCTAGGACAATGAGGAGTTCATGAACAGGAGGGAGGACACGTTCATGGACCAAGAATTGGTTGCTCCGTAGGAACCAATTCTCTCACATGCCTTTGCTGCGGGAGCTTCAGGAAAATAATCCTGTGATTACAGGAATTTCCTGAGGATGTCTGCTCCCGTCTTTCAGCACCTGTTGGCTTGGTGTCCCCCTATATTACCAGCAGGACACCGTTATGCGGGAAGCCATCAGTGCTGAGCAGAGGCTAGTTGCCACCCTCCGTTATCTGGCAACTGGGAGAAGCCTTCAGGACTTAACGTTCTCCACGGGCATCTCCCCCCCAGGCTCTGGGCCTCATCATTCCTGACACCTGCTCTGCCATCATCCAGGTTCTGCAGGAGGAATATATGAGGGTAAGTATTCTCCTTTAATATCACATTTTATGTCTATAATGTATGCTAATGTCTTGTAGTTATCTCCTCCTTCCCTAATTTCCATGTCTGGAATATGCTGTGAATGTCCCTTTGCCCCCATGCATGATGTAAACTTTGATGCCCCTTTTTGGCCTACATGGCATATTTTCCATCACTTACCTCCCCAGCATGCTATCCTGGGCCCCAACCTACCTAGTCTAGTCACTTCCAATGTATTTGTGTTTATCCATTGTAATGTCCCCCCCCCTCCCTCCAAAATGTGTTGTAAAGTCTATGTTCCCCAATATTTTTTTTTTTTTTATTTAAATTTTAGGACTCCCAACTCATCTAGCCCTCCCCTCCAAAATGTGTTGTAAAGTCTATGTTCCCCAATATTTTTTTTTTTTTTATTTAAATTTTAGGACTCCCAAACTCATCTAGCCCTCCCCTCCAAAATGTGTTGTAAAGTCTATGTTCCCCAATATTTTTTTTTTTATTTAAATTTTAGGACTCCCAAAACTCATCTAGCCCTCCCCTCCAAATGTGTTGTAAAGTCTATGTTCCCCAATATTTTTTTTTTTTTTTATTTAAATTTTAGGACTCCCAAACTCATCTAGCCCTCCCCTCCAAAATGTGTTGTAAAGTCTATGTTCACCAATAATCAAAATTAATTTTTTTTTAGTACTCCCAAACTCATCTAGCCCTCCCCCCAAACTGGGCATTGGCCCATCAGAGGGGGTGTTTAATGTGTTAATTGGCTAAATATATTTAGATATAATATGCTAGTTCCCAGAAATGTTATAATGCTATAATGTCTTTGTATAATCTGCTTGCAAGGTTATGTGGCTAATTTTTTCTTTTTTTCTTCCCCAGCTTCCGTCCACACCACAGGACGTGGCAGTCTGTGGCTTTGGACTTCCAGACCCGATGGAACTTCCCCAACTGCGGGGGAGCATCGACGGGAAAGCACGTCCGCATCGTGCCTCCACCCGTTCAGGATCCAGTTCTTTAATTATAAGGGGTTCAACAGAATTGTGCTGATGCGGTGGTGTCAGCACAGTATGAATTCCTTTTTGTGGATGTCGGGATGAATGGACGGGTATCGGATGGGGGAGCCTTCAGGCAGACGGTTAGCTTCCGCTTCGCCTTCAGGATGATGATCTGTCATTGCCACCGGATGACCAGAATGTAGAAGGCCTGCCATTTGTTTTCCTGGCTGATGAAGCGTTTGCCCTGGACCCCATCTTATGAGGCCATTCCCTCAGCGCACCCTCACCCCAGAGAGGAGTGTCTTTAATTTCCGGCTGGGCCTAGCACGTAGAGTGGTTGAGAACGCTTTCGGCATCATGGCCAGCCGGTTCCGCCTTTTCCTCACCTCTCTCCCACATGGCGGAATATAAGTGGAATACTATTATTTTTGCCTGCTGCATTCTCCACAATTTTTGCGGAGACAATCTCCAAATTATATGGCCCTGGTTGGGCCCGAGGCACACATTTGACCCCTGCAGAAACTTTGGCGGGCCTTGAAGCTGGCCACACAGGACTGCCCCCCCAGAGTGCCCGTGAAGTCCGGGACAAATACATGGACTATTTCATGGGTAGGGGGGCAATACCATCTCAATCAAATTTGCCATAATTGTAGCTTTCAAAAAAATAAATCATAATCTTTTTTCTAAACTTGTTATGTCTTGCTTGTGTTGTTTGGAGTTCTTTACTAAGTGTAACTAAGTGTATTTTCATTATCAACTAGCAAACATTTCCCAGGTGACCCCCCAAACCAAACACATAGAAAATTTTACGTATTTTATGAAAAACACCACACACTTTTTTGAGGTTCAAAAGCTCTTTATTTTCTTAATTTATTTATTTTTATTTTTTCATAAATACCCTACAAAAATTTTTGGTATATTTTCTCATACAATATACAATCATTTTTGTATATTTTTTGGTCATTTTTCTCATACAATATACAATCATTTTTGTATTATTTTTGGTCATTTTTCTCATACAATATACAATCATTTTTGTATTATTTTTGGTCATTTTTCTCATACAATATACAATCATTTTTGTATTTTTTTTGGTCATTTTTCTCATACAATATACAATCATTTTTGTATTTTTGTGGGTGATTTTTCTCATACAATATACAATCATTTTTGTATTTTTGTGGGTGATTTTTCTCATACAATATACAATCATTTTTGTATTATTTTTGGTCATTTTTCTCATACAATATACAATCATTTTTGTATTATTTTTGGTCATTTTTCTCATACAATATACAATCATTTTTGTATTTTTTTGGTCATTTTTCTCATACAATATACAATCATTTTTGTATTTTGTGGGTGATTTTTCTCATACAATATACAATCATTTTTGTATTTTTGTGGGTGATTTTTCTCATACAATATACAATCATTTTTGTATTTTTGTGGGTGATTTTTCTCATACAATATACAATCATTTTTGTATTTTTGTGGGTGATTTTTCTCATACATATACAATCATTTTTGTATTTTTGTGGGTGATTTTTCTCATACAATATACAATCATTTTTGTATTTTTGTGGTGATTTTTCTCATACAATATACAATCATTTTTGTATTTTTGTGGGTGATTTTTCTCATACAATATACAATCATTTTTGTAATTTTTTTTTTTTTTTATTATTAAATAAAGTATAAAATCTTGTTTTATTATTTTTTTTTTTTTTTTTATTAAATAAAGTATAAAATCTGGTTTTATTAGTTTTTTGGTTTTTTTTTTTATTAAATAAAGTCTAAAATCTGGTTTTATTATTTTTTTGGTTTTTTTTTTATTAAATAAAGTATAAAATCTGGTTTTATTATTTTTTTGTTTTTTTTTTATTAAATAAAGTCTAAAATCTGGTTTTATTTTTTTTTTTGGTTTTTTTTTTATTAAATAAAGTCTAAAATCTGGTTTTTTTTTTTTTTTTTTTTTTTTTTATTAAACTAAACTTCAAAATCTGCTATTTAAATATTTTTTTGAATTTTTTTCAGATTCAGACTCTCCCCAAAACATCCAATAAATTTTTTAATTTAGTTTCCACCCTCCTTGCTCTTTCATTATTTTTTCTGTTGGCCAAATGTATCTCCTCCACCTCTTCTCTGCAGGCCCATATTTCCGAGATCAGCATCTGTTTTGTATGCCTGTCCAAGCCACCACCTGATCCTGAATGTGGGACAAAACAATTTATTTAAATTAGGCAGGCCTACATCCAATACTGAGCTGGGTTAGTTATATGTTACTTTACCTGATGTGGTGGCAGCTGCGCATCATCACCATCCCTCGGGGGTGTGGCTTGCTGGACTTCTTGCTCCCGTGTTTGAAGCTTCATGACGCCCTACGAGAATGAAGAAAATGGAAACAGGATTTTTATAGCTTATAGGCCTGAAAGAGGAATATGATTCACTTTATAAAATTTCTGGGACTATTGATGTTTAGAAAAACCCTCAGGGCAAAACACAGGATTGAAGGCATTCACAAAGATCCTGACAAATCTTGTAGCTTTGGTCTACTTTTAAACATGTAAGCCAACAAGTATACACTGGATCACCTCAGCTCTGTGTGAAGCCCAAAATGGGTTATTAAAGGGACAACAATTATGCAAATGAGTCCACATGTGTCACCGACTGCTGAGCAGACTCTCCTTTTACTGTATATTTAATTATTAAAAAAAGATTTGTGGTTTTAATAGCACATCTACATAATTTTCACGATTGATCTCACCACAATTTCAAAAAATTCATAATTTGTAGGATTTAAAACACAATATTTAGTCGTTCCGAATGGACGTCCAGTTGACGACAAATTATTGTGCCTAAAAAAATATTACAGTACAACCTGAAATAAAAACACATGGCGCGGAACAAATCTTACAAAATATATAACAAACTACTTCTTCTAATCACTCTCCTTGATCCTCTTCATTTGTTCCGGCTCCCGTTTTTTGAGGTCACACCACCTTTTCCGATCTGCTCCTTGGACCTTTTCACTCCAAATTTCTGATGGAGACTCCTCCTCACCTTCTCCATTATTTGGGCCTTGACCTTATTAGGGTACTTATTGGCCCATGCCTCCCATCGTAGTCCTCTGCTTTGAGGATGAGGACCATCTCCACCATTTCCTCAAAGGTCATGTTGGAGGCCTTACAACTGATTCGCCGTGCTGCCATATTCTCCAACATGTGCTTCCAACAAAAAAAAGATGGAAAAGGGGCGGGGAAATACGATACCATGAACGTCAGGGGCGGGGAGACGTGCGTAAGTCCCACATGCGCGTGTATAAAGGGCTACCACGTGAGTAAAAGGGGCGTTCACAGTTTGTGGAAGACGGCGGAGATAACGATCGGGTCAAAGACCGGTATGTAACTACATTTTACATGTTTTTCTTGATTGAATGATTTTGTGGCCTACATCTTAGGTTCAGAAATTACAACATAGCCAGTTTGAAATTTGAAGGTAATGGTCCGCTATAGTGCCGTCGTACGTAAACAACGCTTTGATTATGCATTTTGATCAACTACTGTTGTGTGGGCAATCTCGGTTCTCATCAGGATGTCTTCTAAAAACAAGTCGGTTTAAACATGATGCAAATGGTCGCTTTTATGTCTTGACCAAACTATATCGGAGTGCTTTTATCTAACTAACGTTTCATACACAAATGAGGATGAGATCTGGCTTATTAGTTCGACACAACTGGTCATCTGTTTCCTAGGAACTGACCCAACATGATCTGCTGCCCAATTCCACCTTGTCGTTTTTGCGACGGAAGATAGGGGCGGGGGGGAAACATCAATTTTTTTAAGCATGGGCGGATGTCGTGTGCGGAGTGTATATAAGGCTCGAACACATGTAGCGTCCATACGACCGGGTTGCGTAAGAAAGACGTTTGAACGACAAGCGTGTAGGTATGCTTCGAACTTGGGACAGCAGTGGCATATTCAGGAAAGACAGACATTTAAAGGAGCACTAAGCCAAAATTGTTTGGGGCAGAAATAACTAACTTTACATTATATCAGTCTTGATTTCATGTCCTCATTGTCCCTTTTTGCTTTTAAGCAGCTGTAATCATTTGCATAAATCATCACTTCCTGGTTCTGCTCCCTCTCAAAT
The DNA here is from genome assembly GCF_905171775.1 of Rana temporaria. Lineage (NCBI taxonomy): Eukaryota > Metazoa > Chordata > Amphibia > Anura > Ranidae > Rana > Rana temporaria. The sequence goes on along the minus strand of NC_053489.1, from coordinate 17,176,086 downwards.
TATCAGGGGAGCTTGTCACTGTGGTCTAAGCTGTGTGTCTAAAAATCAACCAAAACAATGCTACTAATTTTTGAAATTAAAATATGCCCTGCTTTTATTTTTTTTTGGGTTCTGTGTGTCTCTTTACTTCACAGAAACAATAACTAAATTTAAAACCAAAAGTGAAACTAGAGGCACATTATATGTATGCACTTGTATGTCTCTAGACACTGTAAACAGTAATTTTCCTCCAAAAATATAGTTATCCATTAGTGACCCTTTAAGGCTAGCTTGTGAGAAAGAGTAATTGACTTTCTAGATTGTGTAGTGACATTATTTTTTTATCCTTGGTTTTGACAGGAAAAGATGAATCTCTTTAACCGACCCGACTTCTTGGAGATCTTCATTGATAGGTGGCAAGAACTTCCTGTTCTGTGGGCCACCAAAGACCCCCATCTCTCGAAATAGAGAATTGCGCAAAACTGCACTGGAGAGCCTGCTCCCACTTGTGCGGAGACAGGTGGGGTTTGATGTGACAACTGACCAGTTGGAGGTCAAAATTGGGACCTTGAGAGGCACCTACAGGAAGGCACGCAACAAGGTCTTGGCTTCGATGAGGTCTGGAGCTGGAGCAGGGCGGGTATTTAAACCCAAGTTGTGGTACTACAGCAAACTGAGCTTCCTGGATGAACACCTGGAGGTTAGGAGTCACTTTCTAGCCTTCGCCCCAGAAGCCACAGAAGCTCCAGCCTTCCCTCCAGCCAACCTGCTGCTCCCTCTGCAGAAGAACCCTCTCAGCAGCCTTCCATCCTGGATGAAGATCCAGATTTGCCCAGCTGGAGCCAGGTATATAGTACTTTCAATGTGCAAATATGTGGTGTTCAAATGTTGTTAAAGAGATGTAAATTAAGATATTAAAGGTAAATAAAAAATTAGATCTAAAAGTGTTATTCCTAAAATTTGTCAGTATTGGCCATGAATTTTTGTGGTGTGATTGACCATAAAACATGGGTCAGAATGATTGGCTTAGCTAAGTCGTGACCAAAAAAAATGCAACAGTCAGGAGCTTAAATAAATAAACCAAAAATGTTAAAAAATAGTAAAACTTTACTTTTTTTCCATACACAGGACGAGACCAGGCAGCAGGAGGAATCAGGAAAATGCCAGGCAGGAGGAGGACAGGGTGAGTGGCTTGGAGGAGGCTGCAGGCCCAAGTATCTTGGACGTGTTGGCAGGCCCAAGTATCAGTAACGTGGTGGCAGGCCCAAGTGGAGCGGATGAGGTGGCAGGCCCAAGTGGGTTGCACGAGGTTGCTGGGCCAAGCACGAGATGCCAGGTGTCTCCTCTTCGTCTGCGTCCGAGAAGGCAGGTGAGGGATACAAGGGTGCGTGACGCCTCACTAGCCCTCATTCGGGATGCCCATGCAACCCTGCAACAGCCTCCCACTGCTCAGGAGGGATTTGTCACAGTTGTTTTGGCCAAAATGTCAGAAATGACATTAGACCAACGCCTCCTCTTTGAGGGCCTCCTCATCACCCTGGCAAATCAGGGGGTGAGGGGTCTTCTCACAGAGGACACTGTGATTTGCCGCCATCCCCATCCTCACACACCACATAACTCCCAAGCTCCCCCACCTTCTTCTTCTTCTCATGCTCCTTCTCAAGCTCCCCCACCTTCTTCTTCTTCTTCTTTTTCTCATGCTCCTTCTCAAGCTCCCCCACCTTCTTCTTCTTCTTCTCCTGCTCCTTCTCAAGCTCCCCCACCTTCTTCTTCCTCTTCTTCTCCTGCTCCTTCTGAACATTCTTCTTCCTCTTCTTCTCCTGCTCCATCTGAACATTCTTCTTCCTCTTCTTCTCCTGCTCCATCTGAACATTCTTCTTCCTCTTCTTCTCCTGCTCCATCTGAACATTCTGCTTCCTCTTCTTCTTCTGCTACTCCTCCTCCTTCTACTGCTCCTCCTCCTTCTACTGCTCCTCCTCCTTCTACTGCTCCTCCTCCTTCTACTGCTCCTCCTCCTTCTACTCCTCCTCCTTCTACTGCTCCTCCTCCTTCTACTGCTCCTCCTCCTTCTACTGCTCCTCCTCCTTCTACTCCTCCTCCTTCTACTCCTCCTCCTTCTACTGCTCCTCCTTCTACTGCTCCTCCTCCTTCTACTCCTCCTTCTACTGCTCCTCCTCCTTCTACTCCTCCTCCTTCTACTGCTCCTCCTCCTTCTACTGCTCCTCCTCCTCCTCCACCTCCTCCTCCACCACCGTCGGCTACTCATCCTCCACCACCTTCGTCTACTCCTCCTCCTGGCATGAGTACTACCCCTGTGGCACCACCTCCAGCCAGGCATAAGAGGAAGGCTGCTGAGAAGGCTGCAGAGAAGGTGAAAGAGCAGGCTGCAGGGAAGCCACCAAGGAAGGCCTTGAAGAAATCAAGAAAGTGACTCCCTTACTTCCATGTGGTGTACCAGAGTTCAGGCTGCTGTAGTAACCACAACCTGGTGACATCTGCCTGCCCTGCTCCAGTTTCTGACCTCGGGGAGTCCAAGACCTTGATGCGTGACTTCCTGAATGAACCTCTCAAGTCCCCATTTTGGCCTCCAACTGATCACCAGTCACATCAGGCCACACCTGGCTGTGCACAAATGGCAGCAAGCTCTCCAGTGCTGACTTTTGCATATCAAATTTTTTTTATTACCAAAATAAATGGTACATTTTTTTTTTACAGTTCATACTTGTCCTTGTATTTTTTTACATTTCAATTTTGCAAGTGAGAAGGCAGGTTCTTATTTTGTAAAAATTGGATATAAGGTGTAATTTGAAAGGGACACATGAGATAAGACAAAGCAATAAGGTTTCTATGGGGGGAACTTGACATTACAAAAAATAAAAGGATTAGCATTTTTAAAAATTAAAAATAAGGTGATTAAAAGCAGGATTTAAAACACACGACCAAAATAAGGTGACAATAAAAAAAAAAAAAAATATTGAGTCCAGTAAGAAAAAGGTTCCACCTAATTTTAAGGAACTCTGTGTGAATATCGTAAAAAAAAAATTATTAGATTGCTGTTTTGTGCCCTTAGGAAAAATTGTGTAAAGCGCTGCAAATAAACGATTAAATAATGTTGGAAACGACACGAATGTGCTATCTCCAATCCAAACGCTAGTTTTACCTATGTTGGTCTCCAGTGTCTAAGTTTTTGACAAGTTTCTTAGCATACACACGACCGAGTTTCTCGTTTAAAAAACAGCCCGATGAAGAACTCGTCGAGCCAAAATCCACTGCCATCGAGAAAATAGAGAACCTGCTCTCTATTTGCTCGACGAGTTCCTCGGCGGCTCCATCGGGCCAAAAATGTACACACGACCGAGTTTCTCGACAGAATCCGGCTCTTCACCGAGATTCTCGACGAATTCTGCCGAGAAACTCTGTCGTGTGTACGAGGCCTGAGAGAGAGAGAGATAGATAGAGACAGAGTGTCTTTTCTACTAGATAGATAGATAGATAGATAGATAGATAGATAGATAGATAGATAGATAGATAGATAGATAGATAGATAGATAGATAGATAGATAGATAGGATACATAGAGCAGGAAGGCTAGTAGTCAGTATAGTTAAATTTACAGTTTAGCTGTATAGCTCAGCTAGATCTGCTATTAGTATTTGTCAGGCAGGAGATTGTGCTTGATGCAGTGTTGTATTGCCTGCATTAGGGTTTAGCTTAAACATAGTAAGTAAACATAGTACTCCCTGTTAGTCAACGTGTGCTATTTAATTGCACATACACGCATTACCTGTTACTGCACGTGTGCTATTTATTTGCACAGAAACGCAGTTGCTGTAAATGCAAGTGGGCTATTGAATTGCACAGAAACGCAGTCGCTCTTACTGCGCGTGTGCTGTTTAATAGCAACTAAACGCAGTTGGTGTCACTGCGCGTGTGCTGTTACATAGCACCTGAACGCAGTTGGTGTCACTGCGCGTATGCTGTTACATAGCACCTGAACGCAGTTGGTGTCACTGCGCGTGTGCTGTTACATAGCACCTGAACGCAGTCGCTCTTACTGCATGTGTGCTGTTTAATAGCAACTGAACGCAGTTGGTGTCACTGCGCGTGTTCTGTTACATAGCACCTGAACGCAGTCGCTATTACTGCGCGCGTGCTGTTTAATAGCAACTAAACGCAGTTGGTGTCACTGCACGTGTGCTGTTACATAGCACCTGGATGCAGTTGGTGTCACTGCGCGTGTGCTGTTACATAGCACCTGAACGCAGTTGGTGTCACAGCGCGTGTGCTGTTACATAGCACCTGAACGCAGTTGGTGTCACTGCGCGTGTGCTGTTACATAGCACCTGAACACAGTCGCTCTTACTGCGCGTGTGCTGTTTAATAGCAAATGAACGCAGTTGGTGTCACTGCGCGTGTCCTGTGTAATAGTCAGGGTACCGGTCACCATAAAAACGCAGCAAGAATGGACACAGAGTCTGCATGTCAGCGGACTGCAGGACTACACAGCATAGTTTTTAAACGGAGAAAACTGTTTTGGCAGCTTTCTCCGGGTTTTTCTAAGCTCGGATGGGGCTGTGTAGTTTGGAGATCCTGCAGAGACTTGGGTGGGATGGGATCTTCAATCCTGTGTCCAGATCTTGTGATTAGCAAGCAGGTTGTGTGTCCAGGTGAATATAATGAGGGACTGGTGAGAACAGAGTGGAGAGGAAGGTGGAGTGTGTGCAGCTGTCTGCTGGTTCAACACAGTGTGTGTGGAAAGCTGTCTGCCCTGGAAGACTACATCCCTGGTGTGGGGGGACTTTGTGCCTGGCGGACTGGGAAGGCTGGTAGACCTGAGGTGGCTAGCGAGTCCAAGGGGGCTGGAGGAAGTCCGGAAGTCTGGGAGACAGTAAGCTCTAGAATCCTGTTGAGGCCAGGAGTGGGCCAGGTATAGCAGGTACTGCAAGGCTGAGTGAGCCTGGGAGCCAGGAGGCTTGGTATTTTGTTTCTATGAACATTACTGGAGAAAAACCCCTGTGTGGGAATCCTGTATGTGAACTGTTTATTTTTGCCTTTTAAATAAAAATGGGCTGCCATGCCCTCAAACCTAACATCTGACTGCTGTGGACTCGCTGAAAAACGCATTTACCATTGAGTTAAACCCCCAATGTTTACACCTGTTACATAGCACCTGAGCGCAGTCGCTCTTACTGCGCGTGTGCTGTTTAATAGCAACTAAACGCAGTTGGTGTCACTGCGCGTGTGCTGTTACATAGCACCTGAACGCAGTTGGTGTCACTGCACGTTTGCTGTTTCATAGCACCTGAACGCAGTTGTTGTCACTGCGCGTGTGCTGTTTCATAGCACCTGAACGCAGTTGTTGTCACTGCGCGTGTGCTGTTACATAGCACTTGAACGCAGTTGGTGTCACTGCACGTTTGCTGTTTCATAGCACCTCAACACAGTTGTTGTTACAGCGCGTGTGCTGTTACATAGCACCTGAACGCAGTTGGTGTCACTGCACGTTTGCTGTTTCATAGCACCTGAACGCAGTAGTTGTTACTGCGCGTGTGCTGTTACATAGCACCTGAACGCAGTTGGTGTCACTGCACGTTTGCTGTTACATAGCACCGGAACACATTAATATGTCTGGAAGGACAACAAAGAGAGGCAGAGAGTCACGAGGGCAAGCAGGCTCTGCATCTAGAGGTAACGCTGGTGGTGGATGTGGTGCATCATTTTCAGCACATGGCCGTGGCCGTGCCCGCTCGTCCTTCTTTTCGGGAGCTGGCCGTGTTGAGCCGCAACATGCAGAGAAATTAGTGGAGTGGATGACCAAGCCATCCTCATCCTCCTCATCCTCTCTCACACAGACTGATCTTAGTTGGTCTGGCAAATCAGCTGCCAAGGCGTCCTCTTCCCTCTGCACAATGGCATCTCACAATCCTTCCCTAGTCCCAACATGTCCTCCTGAGGAGTCCCCCGAACTGTTTCAGCACAGTGTTGGGTACATGCTGCATGAAGATGCGCAGCGTTTTGAAGACTCCAATGACGGAACACAGATAGAGGAAGGCATTGATGTGAGCCCAGGGAGAGGCGGTGGCCGAGAGGGACAGCAATCTGACAGTGATGTTCCCCCAGCTGGAGAATACTGCCAGATTTTCGACAGTGATGATGAGGAGGGAGGGGATGATGAGGTCACTGACTCTACCTGGGTGCCTGATAGGAGAGAGGAGGAGGAAGAGGAGGATGAGGAGGACGAGGCACAGGCACATCTCCAAAGAGGCAGGATGCCCTCCAGGGGTCAGCATAAGGTCAGCACACCTACTGCCTTACGTGGCACATCTTCGCTTGTGCATGGCGCTGCTGTGTCTCAACGGTACAGCAAAAGTTCTTTGGTGTGGGCCTTTTTTGAAACATGTCCATCAGATCGTACCTTTGCTGTTTGCAACATATGTCTCAAGCGTATCTCGCGTGGCCAAAACATCACCCGCTTGGGCACCACATGCTTGTCCAGACATATGTGGAGCTGCCATGCAGCTCGTTGGCAAGCATACCAGAAAGACCCACACCAAAGACCAAAGCGGACCTCCCCTTGCCCTTCTGTGACCTCCAACCCCACTAGACCCCCAGTCCTCTCTGAAGCCTGCACTGAAGTTGTAGAAATAGGTGTGTCACAACCAATCTACTGATAGTACCAGACAAATTTCCCTGCCCCAGCTACTGCAGCGCCGAAAGAAGTACACTCCCAGCCATCCACATGCCCAGCGGTTGAATGCTAGCTTAGCAAAATTTCTAGCACTTCAACTGCTACCTTTTCAGTTGGTAGATTCTGCCCCCTTACGTGAGTTTGTGGAATGTGCAGTACCTCAGTGGCAAGTACCCAAACGCCACTTTTTCTCACGGAAGGCGATTCCGGCTCTCTACCCGCATGTGGAAGGCAATGTCCATGCCTTGCTGGACAGGGCGGTCAGTGGTAAGGTGCATCTTACCGCTGACTCATGGTCCAGTAGGCATGGACAGGGACGTTACCTGTCTTTTACAGCCCATTGGGTGACTCTGCTGGCAGCTGGGAAGGACGCAGGGCAAGGTACAGTAGTTTTGGAGGTTGTTCCGCCACCACACCTCCAAAACACTACTACTGCTTGTGACACACCTCTCTCCTCCACCCCCTCCTCTTCTTCTTTCTCTGTGGCCTCTTCCTGTGGTGATGTTTCCTCAGAACCAGTCGTGCTCCGTAGGCGTACGAGGGGCTACGCAGGAATGCAGGCCAAGAGATGCCATGTGGTGCTAGTGTTGGTGTGCTTGGGAGACAGGAGCCACACTGGGGAAGAGGTTCTTTCAGCTCTGCAGGGGCAGGCTCAGAGGTGGTTGACGCCACGCCAGCTGAAGCCTGGAATGGTGGTCAGCGATAATGGCACCAACCTCCTCTCTGCCCTGCGACAGGGAAAAATCACCCATGTGCCCTGTTTTGCGCATGTTCTCAATTTGGTGGTGCAGCCGTTCTTGGGCAGGTACCCGGGCTTACAGGATGTCCTGAAGCAGGCAAGGAAAGTCTGTGTGCATTTCCGGAGGTCATATAATGCCACTGCTCGGCTGACAGACCTCCAGAGGTAATACAACCTGCCCAAGAACCGCCTAATCTGTTACATGCCCACCAGATGGAACTCTACATTGGCCATGCTGCAGGAGGCCACGAGGATGGTGAGCAGTGACAGTGCATGCATCAGTGAGACTGTCCCTCTTATTCACATGTTGGAGCACACGCTACGCGGAATAATGGACAGGGCCCTTGAGGCAGAACAGAGGGAGGAAGAGGAGGACTTCCTTACCTCTCAAGGCCCCCTTTATCCAGACACTGTTCCTGCTTGCCCACCTAGCACACAGGAAGAGGAGGAGGAGGAGGAGGAGGAGGAGGAGGAGGAGGAGGATGATTGTATCAACAGCATGGAGGTAGAGCCTAGCACTCAGCATCAGCAGTCTTCAAGGGATCATTTACAGTCCCAAGGAACACGTGGACTTTTACGTGGCTGGGATGAGGTGGCTGCAGATCCTGTCGTCCTCAGTGACCCAGAGGACTGTGCCCCGAATGCCTCTGCAAACCTACGCTGCATGGCCTCCCTGATCCTGCAAAGCCTGCGTAAGGATCCTTGTGTACGTGTTATCAGGGAGAGGGATCATTACTGGCTGGAAACTCTCCTTGATCCACGTTACAAGAGTAAGGTAGTGGACCTTATGTTGCCATCGCAGAGGGAGCAGAAGATGAAACTTCTGCGGGAGGCCTTGCAGACGGGTCTGTGCAATGCGTTCCCAGAACCGTGGAGATTACCAAAACCTGGCCCTGGACAACGTCTTGCTGAGGCTTCGGTGAGTCAGAGAAGGAGCGGTGGAGAAGGTGGCCGTCTGACCGATGCGTTCAAACAATTTTTTAGTCCACAGCCCCAAGGTCTGACCGGTTCCAGCAACCATCGCCAGCGTCTGGTTTACATGGTCCGGGAATACCTAGGGGCAAGATCCGACTTGGACACCTTCCCCACCGAAAATCCTCTGGCTTACTGGGTCTTGAGGATGGATCACTGGCCAGAGCTTGCACAGTACGCAATTGAGCTACTGGCTTGCCCTGCATCCAGTGTTCTTTCAGAACGCACATTCAGTAATGCTGGAGGCTTTGTGACCGATCACAGGGTGCGCCTCTCCACCGACTCTGTTGATCGACTGACCTTCATCAAAATGAATCAGGCTTGGATCAACACCAGCTACCAATCACCTGATGCTGATGTTACTGAATATGATTTTTTTTGTTGAAATGTCAGATCCCTTTGAGACTGCGTATGCTGATGCTGAGTGACTGCCCTGTTATGCTGCTGATGGAATATCCTTCTCCTCCTCACTTTTCTTGCTGATAGCTAGTAAGAAATTTAGTTTTTCTGGGCTCCGCCACCAGTGCCTAAGGCCTAATTTTTCTGCCCCTGTTTAACAGGGGCGCCTAATAACAATTTTTGATGCAATACTTTGCATGTGGCACCTTGTTGCACTCCAATTACAGATATTGGGAGGGGTTGCAGTGTTGTGTTGTGCCTAAGGACACATTTTTCTGCCCCTGTTTAACAGGGGCGTATAATAACAATTTTTGATGCAATACTTTGCACGTGGCTCCTTGTTGCGCTCCAGCTACAGTTATTGGGAGGGGTTGCAGTGTTGTGTTGTGCCTAAGGCACAATTTTTGTGCCCCTGTGTAACAGGGGCGTCTAATAACAATTTTTGATGCAATACTTTGCACGTGGCTCCTTGTTGCGCTCCAATTACAGTTATTGGGAGGGGTTGCAGTGTTGTGTTGTGCCTAAGGCACAATTTTTGTGCCCCTGTCTAACAGGGGCGTCTAATAACAATTGTTGATGCAATACTTTGCACGTGGCTCCTTGTTGCGCTCCAATTACAGTTATTGGGAGGGGTTGCAGTGTTGTGTTGTGCCTAAGGCACAATTTTTGTGCCCCTGTATAACAGGGGCGTCTAATAACAATTTTTGATGCAATACTTTGCACGTGGCTCTTTGTTGTGCTCCAATTACAGTATGTTTGAGGGGTGCCCTTTTTTCTACAATTTTGCTTTCACAAAAAAATAATGGCCCCCCACCACCCCTAAAATAATAAAGATATTGTTGCCACACAGAACGTGCGCAAGCAGTATTAACCACTTAAGCCCCGGACCTTTAGGCAGCTAAATGCCCAGGCCAGGTTTTGCGATTCGGCACTGCGTCGCTTTAACAGACAATTGCGCGGTCGTGCGACGTGGCTCCAAAACAAAATTGGCGTCCTTTTTCCCCCACAAATAGAGCTTTCTTTTGGTGGTATTTGATCACCTCTGCAGTTTTTATTTTTTGCGCTATAAACAAAAATACAGCAACAATTTTGAAAAAAAATCAATATTTTTAACTTTTTGCTATAATAAATATCCCCCCAAAACATATATATATATAAAAAAAAAAAATCCTCAGTTTAGGCCGATACGTATTCTTCTAACTATTTTTGGTAAAAAAAATCGCAATAACCGTTTATCGATTGGTTTGCCCAAAATGTATAGCGCTTACAAAATAGGGGATAGTTTTATTGCATTTTTATTAATTTTTTTTTTTTTTTAGTACTATTGGCGGCGATCAGCAATTTTTGGCAGACACTTCGGACAAGTTTGACACATTTTTGGGACCATTGTAATTTTCACAGCAAAAAATGCATTTAACCACTTACCCCCCGGACCATATTGCTGCCCAAAGACCAGAGTACTTTTTGCGATTCGGGACTGCGTCGCTTTAACAGACAATTGCGCGGTCGTGCGACGTGGCTCCCAGAAAACAGAAAATCAGCATTTCCCCTGCTGACAGGAACGAGAGCTGTGTGTTTACACACACAGCTCCCGTTCCCCGCTCTGTACCGAGCGATCGCGTGTGCCCGGCGGCGATCGCGCCCGCCGGGCACACGCACGGGAGTCGGGGGCGAGCGGGGGGCGCGCGCGCGCCTCCGGCGGCGCGCGTGCGCCCCTAGTGGCGGCTAAGAGGTAGGACGTCCATTTACGTGGTCTCGCCTAGGAGAGCCACCTTGTGGACGTATAATGACGGTGCGGCGACGGCAAGTGGTTAAATTGCATTGTTTATTGTGAAAATGACAGTTGCAGTTTGGGAGTTAACCACAGGGGGCGCTGTAGGAGTTAGGGTTCACCTAGTGTGTGTTTACAACTGTAGGGGGGTGTGGCTGTAGGACTGACATCATCGATCGAGTCTCCCTTATAAAAAGGATCACTCGATCGATACGCCGCCACAGTGAAGCATGGGGAAGCCGTGTTTACATACGGCTCTCCCCGTTCTTCAGCTCCGGGGAGCGATCGCAACGGAGCGGCTATAAACGAATAGCCGCGCCGTCGTCCCGGATTGCTCCCCGAGGGAATCCGCCCGCCGCACGCAGCGGAGGGGGTCCCGATCGGACCCCCCACCCGCTAGAAGGCGGGGACGTATATATACGTCCTTCTGCCTGTACGTGCCATTCTGTGGACGAAAATAGTCGTGCGGCAGGCGTTAAGGGGTTAAATTACTTTTTTCTTATATTAATTTCATGTTGTGCAGGGACATTTATAAACACGTGCCACTACTATAGACACACAGCAGGTGTGATATTTGAAGGATTTTTTCATTTTTTTTTTTTTCACTTTAAGCATCATTAAAATCGCTACTCCGGAAAAAATGGCTGTTTTTAAAAGTGTTCCCTGGGGCAAGACCCGGGTTCTGAAAGCGGTTTTCCAACATTAAATTGAATATTGGTCTTTAAAATGAGCGTTTTTGAATTCAAACGTTCGAGTCCCATAGACTTCAATGGGGTTCTAAATGTTTGCGCGAGCCCGCGGTCTGTTCGAACGTTCTGGTGCGAACCGAACCCGGGTATGTTCGGCTCATCCCTACTCTTAATCATATTGGGTGATATTAATTGTTCGCACAAATAATACATATATATATATATATAAATCAGTCAAAATACATCTAACAATAGTGTTCCAATAAAAATTAAGATTATAAAATGTGTAAATATAAATATGTACCTGATATTTTTTTTTTTTTTTTTTTTTTATAATTAAATGTAAACGGAGTTTACAAAGATCATGCCATAAACAGAATAAATATATATAAACCTCTATACGTCAATATTCTCACAATTGTGTTGGCACTGACAACAACTCTGTTCCAATGCCATTCACGAGCATTTTTTCAAAGACAAAAAGAGTTGAATGTTACATAGAGGTAGGTCTAAAAGGATTACCCAGTTGGTCTTAAATATTGGTTATGTTAATCATATTGGTTATCAAACAATCAACACTAATCAATCAAACAAATATAATATATTAAAGAAGACATAATATATTAAAAATATATATTAAAAGTATATTAAAAAAATATATTTAAATACATATTTAAAGAAGGTGCTCTACCATACACATCATTAATATAATTTTTTGTGGAGATGTTTGCCATTAATAGTCACTTATAAAGCAATTAATGTCGAGCTCTACATTTAACCCCTTAGGGGTGAGTGTATCTAATAAGTAAATCCATAGGGGCAGATCCACAGAGCAAGTACGCCAGCGTATCTACTGATACGCCGGTGTACTTTCAAATTTCCCGCGTTGTATCTTTAGTTTGGATCCTCAAACCAAGATACAACGGCTTCTGGGTTCGATCCGACAGGCGTATGGCTTCGTACGCCTTCGGATCGTAAGTGCAATACTTTGGCGCCCGCTGGGTGGAGTTTGCGTCGTTTTCCGCGTCGGGTATGCAAATTAGCGATTTACGACGATCCACGAACGTACGCGTAAGTCGTCCGTGAATAGGGATGGACGTAACTCACGTCTAAGTTAAAAAAATTACGTTGTTGCGACGTCATTTTGCGCAAAGCACGGCGGAAAATTTCTGGATGACGCATGCGCAGTTCATTCGGCGCGGGGACGCGCTTCATTTAAATGAAACCCGCCCCCTACCCGCTGATTTGAATTCTGCAGCCAGAAATACACTACGCCGCCGTAACTTACGGTGCAAACTCGCTGAGGATTCGAATATACGCCAGGTAAGGTACGGCGGCGTAGTGTATCTCTGATACGCTGCGCCGATCCAAATGTATGTGGATCTGGCCCATAGAGTTTTGCGTTTGGATAGTTTCCTGATCATATTATTCCCTCTCCACGCAGGTTTAATCAAATCCACACCCCAAAATTTCAACCCAGTGGGGTCTTGGTTATGGTGTAGTTTAAAGTGGAGTGACACATTGTGGTCCTTGTAGCCGATTCTAATGTTTTTAACCACTTCCCGACCCCCGCATGTACATATACGTCCACAATATGGCACGTACAGGCACATGGGCGTATAGGTACGTCCTCGCCTATTAGCGGGTGGGGGGTCCGATCGGGACCCCCCCCGCTACATGCGGAGGTCGGGTCCGCTCGGGGAGCGATCCGGGACCACGGCGCGGCTATTTGTTTATAGCCGCTCCGTCGCGATCGCTCCCCGGAGCTGAAGAACGAGGAGAGCCGTGTGTAAACACGGCTTCCCCGTGCTTCACTGTGTCGGCGCATCGATCGCGTCATTCCCTTTATAGGGAAGACACGATCGATGACGTCATTCCTACAGCCACACCCCCCAACAGTTGTAAACACATACTAGGTGCACCCTAACTCCTACAGCGCCCCCTGTGGTTAACTCCCAAACTGCAACTGTCATTTTCACAATAAAGAATGCAATTTAAATGCATTTTTTGCTGTGAAAATGACAATGGTCCCAAAAATGTGTCAAAATTGTCCGAAGTGTCCGCCATAATGTCGCAGTCACGAAAAAAATCGCTGATCGCCGCCATTAGTAGTAAAAAAAAAAAATTAATAAAAATGCAATAAAACTATCCCCTATTTTGTAAACGCTATAAATTTTGCGCAAACCAATCGATAAACGCTTATTGCGATTTTTTTTACTAAAAATAGGTAGAAGAATACGTATCGGCCTAAACTGAGGAAAAAAAATGTTTTTATATATGTTTTGGGGGATATTTATTACAGCAAAAAGTAAAAAATATTGCATTTTTTTCAAAATTGTCGCTCTATTTTTGTTTATAGCGCAAAAAATAAAAACCGCAGAGGTGATCAAATACCACCAAAAGAAAGCTCTATTTGTGGGGAAAAAAGGACGCCAATTTTGTTTGGGAGCCACGTCGCACGACCGCGCAATTGTCTGTTAAAGCGACACAGTCCCGAACTGTAAAAACCCCTTGGGTCTTTAGGCAGCAATATGGTCCGGGGCTTAAGTGGTTAATATGTTCCCCAATTCTTACTTTTAAATAGGGATGAGCTTCGAGTTCTAGTCGAACTCATGTTCGACTCGAACATTGCCTGCTCGCCTACTCGGCGAACAACAAACAATTTGGGATGTTTGCGGCAAATTCGAAAAGCCGCGGAACACCCAGTTAAAGTCTATGGGAGAAATCTAAAGTGCTAATTTTAAAGGCTAATATGCAAGTTATTGTCCTAAAAAGTGTTTGGGGACCTGGGTCCTGCCCCAGGGGACATGTATCAATGCAAAAAAAAGTTTAAAAAACGTCCGTTTTTTCGGGAGCAGTGAATTTAATAATGCTAAAAGTGAAACAATAAAAGTGAAATATTCCTTTAAATTTCGTACCTAGGGGGTGTGTAAAGTTAGCATGTGAAATAGTGCATGTTTCCTGTACTTAGAACTGTCCCTGCACAAAGTGTCATTTCTGAAAGTAAAAAAAAGACATTTGAAACTGACTTACGGCTATAATGAATTGTCGTCTCCCGGCAATTCAGAGAGAATTCATTCATTAAAAAAAAAAAGTGTTGGGGGGTCCCCCCAAATTCCATTACCAGGCCCTTCAGGTCTGGAATGGATATTAAGGGGAACCCCGCCGACAATTTAAAAAAAATGACGTTGGGTTCCCCCCAAATATCCATTCCAGACCCTTCAGGTCTGGTGTGGATTTTAAGGGGAACTCCACCCCAAATTTAAAAAAAAATGGCGTGGAGTTCCCCCAAAAATCCACACCAGACCCCCTTATCCGAGCACGTTAACCTGGCCGGCCGCAGAAAAGAGGGGGGGACAGAGTGCGCCCCCCTCTCCTGAACCGTACCAGGCCACATGCCCTCAACATGGGGAGGATGTCCCCATGTTGATGGTGACAAGGGCCTCATCCCCACAACCCTTGCCCGGTGGTTGTGGGGGTCTGCGGACGGGGGGCTTATCAGAATCTGGAAGACCCCTTTAACAAAGGGGACCCCCAGATCCTGCCCCCCCTATGTGAATTGGTAATGGGGTACATTGTACCCCTACCATTTCACAAAGAAAGTGTAAATAATTGGAAAAAACACACACACACCGTAGAAAAAAGTCCTTTATTAATAAAAAAAAAAAAAAGAAGAATCCAGCGATGGTAATCCACTCGGTCCCGGCTTCCTGCTCCAACGTTGTCGGTATCCAGCGACGGGGTGATCTCCTCTCCTGTCCAGCGATGAGAAGATCATCTGGCATCCAGACCTCCAGAGCACAGCATCGGAGGCCGCCTCTCTCCGCCGGACACAGCCCAGCGGAATGACGCAGCTGGAGCTTTGACATTTCTTATATAGGGGAGGCGGGGCCACTTGTCACGTGACCCCGTCCCCTCTGACGCAAGGGGGAAGCTTCCCCAGTGACGTAGCAGAGGGTGCGTCAGAGGGTGCGGGGTCACGTGACGGGTGGCCCCGCCTCCCCTATATAAGAAATGTCAAAGCTCCAGCCGCGTCATTCCGCTGGGCTGTGTCCGACGGAGAGAGGCGGCCTCCGATGCTGTGCTCTGTGCTCTGGAGCTCTGGATGCCGGATGATCTTCTCATCGCTGGACCGGAGAGGAGATCACCCGTCGCTGGATACAGACAACATTGGAGCAGGAAGCCGGGACCGGGTGGATTACCACCGCTGGATTATTTATTTTTTTTATTAATAAAGGACTTTTTCTACGGTGTGTGTGTGTTTTTTTCCTATTATTTACACTTCCTTCGCGAAACCGTACCAATTCATTTAAGGGGGGCAGGATCTGGGGATCCCCTCTGATAAGCCCCCCGCCCGCAGACACCCACAACCACCGGGCAAGGGTTGTGGGGATGAGGCCCTTGTCCCCATCAACATGGGGACATCCTCCCCATGTTGAGGGCATGTGGCCTGGTACGGTTCAGGAGAGGGGGGCCAAACTCTGTCCCCCCCTCTTTTCTGCGGCCGGCCAGGTTAACATGCTCGGATAAGGAGTCTGGTGTGGATTTTTGGGGGAACTCCACGCCATTTTTTTTTATTTGAGGTGGAGTTCCCCTTAAAATCCACACCAGACCTGAAGGGTCTGGAATGGATATTTGGGAGGAACCCCACATCATTTTTTTTAATTGACGGGGGTGTTCCCCTTAATATCCATTCCAGACCTGAAGGGCCTGGTAATGGAATTTGGGGGTACCCCCACGCTATTTTTTTTTGTTTTATGAATGAATTCGCTCTGAATTGCCAGAGCCGACAATTCATTATAGCCGCAAGTCCGGTTTTAAAATACTTTTTTTCCTTTCAGAAATTACACTTTGTGCAGGGACAGTTCTATGTACGGGAAACATGCGATATTTCACATGCTAACTTTACACCCCTCCTAGGTACGAAATTTAAAGGAATATTTCACTTTTATTGTTTCACTTTTAGCATTATTACATTCACTGCTCCTGAAAAAACTGCCGTTTTTAAAACTTTTTTTGCATTGATACATGTCCCCTGGGGCAGGACCCCGGTCCCCAAACACTTTTTAGGACAATAACTTGCATATTAGCCTTTAAAATTAGCACTTTAGATTTCAAATGTTCGAGTCCCATAGACTTTAAAGGGGTTCTAAAGTTGACACGAACATTTGGTTGGTTCGCAAGTTCTGGTGCGAACTGAACAGGGGGGTGTTCGGCTCATCCCTACTCTATAGATATTGCATCCAGTTGTTGGGCATCATATCCCTTTTCTCCGAATCTATTTTTAAGAATCTCAGATTGGGATTCATAATCCTCCAATGTGGAGCAATTTCTCTTCACCTGCATCAGTTGGCCTTTAGGTATATTTTTTAGCCAAGCTGGATGGTGACCACTTTGGATTGGTAAAAAACTATTCCAATCTGTCGGTTTGAAGAAGACTTGTGTTTCTAAAACATCCCCATTCTTCTAAATACTCACATCCAAAAAATCTATTTTTTCCTGACTATAATGGCTTGTGAGTTTGATGTTATTTGGGTTTTTATTGAGGAAATCTAAAAACACTTTTAAAGATGCTTACGATCCCTCCCATAAAAACAACACATCATCTATAAAATGCCTATAGAATAATTGTTATGTACTGGAACCTACAGCCTTTGCAGTCAACGCATAAGTCGCGGTAAGCCCAACACTCACCTAGGGACGACCACCTTAAGAAGGCACCTGGCCTCCCATCACGGAGCCCAGTGGAAGCAACGCCATCAGAACCCACAAAGCCACACTCCAGGCTCTCACCATCCAGCCTCTTCTCCTTCCCCTCTATGCTCACAATTGTCCTCCACTCCACCTTCCATCATGCCTTCCTCACGTTTTTCTGCAAAAAGGCAGGCTTCCATGCCCAAATGTTCGATCGTAAAAAAAAAGACGACGCCGGATAACCCTCTTGCCCAGCGGTTGACCGCTGGCTTGTCGGAACTGATAGCCCACTGCCATATAAACTGGTGGAGTCGTAGGCCTTTCGAAAATTTGTGGCCATTTGAACACCACAATGGAAGGTCCCAGGAAGGACATTTTTTTCACAGAAGGGCATCCCAGACAGTTGGTAAAGTGGTGTGCGACAGTGGTGCCAATCTGCTGAGCACGCTAAAACAGGGCAAAATTACACACGTGCCATGCATGGCACACGTCCTAAATTTGGTCATGCAGCGATTCATTGCCAAATACCCTGGGCTCCAGGACATCTTGAGGCAGGCCAGGAAAATCTTGGCCTATTTCAGAAGATCTTACACGGCCATGGCTCGCCTTGCTGACATTCAGCGGCGACACAACCTGCCCGTCAGACGTCTTATTTGTGACTGTCCGACGCAATGGAACTCAACATTGTATATGCTTGATAGGCTGCTCCAGCAGAAACGTGCAGTTAAAGACTACCTTATGAACTCTGCGGCAGTGGCTGCTCATACGCGACTCATGCAGACTTCTGCGGCCATTTGATGAGATCACCAAACTGGTCAGTCGCAGCCAGGGCGCCATCAGTGACATCGTCCCTTACACCTTCTTTCTGGAGCGTGCATTGTGTCGTGTCATCGATCAAGTCGTCGAGGAGCAGGAGCAGGAAGTCGCAATGCTGGATGAATTCCCAGGGGGGGCTACTCCACCTGAGACAATTCAACAATGGGAGTCTGAAGAGTCAGAGGAGGATAGTGCCAGGGTGGAGGAGGAGGAGCAAGAAGAGCATGCTTTAAACCTTTCTGGGATCCCTGGTGTTGTCCGTGGATGGGGGGAGGAGAACGAGGACGACATTATCCTGGATGATGAGCAGGAGCCAGACCAGTACAGCGCTTCCAGTTTAGTGCAAATGGGGGCCTTCATGCTCCAGTGTTTTAAGAGGGACCCCCGTATAAAAAGCATAAAGGGCAAGGACCAGTACTGGGTGGCAACGTACTTGGATCCCCGGTACAAACAAAACATGGCGGAAATGTTACCACCACCACAGAGGGCTATCAGAATGCAGCACTTCCATGCCTTGCTTCGAGAAATGCTGCATTCTGGATTCCTATTTAAAGGAGGCCTCTTTCCTGGACCTGTAGAAGACTCTGCCAGAAACCTTTGCACATTTTTTAATATGTGCCCAAAGTGCTGGATCCCAGAGCCAAGTCCTACAATAGAGACATTACAGGCAAAACGTTGCTCTTACACGAGGCCCGGATACCATCCATTTTGGCATTTTTCTGGCCTTCTTGGATGGATCCTGTGGTAAAGCTCCTTGACCCCGAGAGGGATCTTTCAGTAGAGCTTTCTTCTTAGCACATCTTTAACCATGACCAACACCTTAGACACTGGCGAAAAAATTGTGGTACTCTCCTTATGGGAGGGGTTATATAGAGGGGGACTTGTCTTCATTGGATGTGAAGTAATTAACATGGCTCTGTGTCCCATGTTGTATGAAAAATAAATGTCAGTATTACCTTGCATATCCCTGTATGTTGTGGTTGTTCAGGTTCTTATCTAATAGTTTCTTGAAACCATCAATGCCCCCCCTGCTGAGACCACCGCCTGTGGAAGGGAATTCCACATCACTGCCGCTCTTAGAGTAAAGAACCCGCTATGTAGTTTAAGGTTAAACCTCTTTTCTTCTAATTTTAATGAGTGGCCACGTGTCTTGTTAAACTCCCTTCCGCAAAAAGGTTTTATCCCTATTGTGAGGTTACCAGTATGGTATTTGTAAATTGAAATCATATCCCCTCTCAAGCGTCTCTTCTCCAGAAAGAATAAGTTCAGTGCTCGCAACCTTTCCTCATAACTAATATCCTTCAGACCCTTTATTAGCTTTGTTGCCCTTCTTTGTACTCGCTCCATTTCCAGTACATCCTTCCTGAGGATTGGTGCCCAGTACTGGACAGCATACTCTAGGTGTGGCTGGACCAGAGTCTTGTAGAGCGGAATAATTATTGTTTTATCTCTGGAGTTAATCCCTTTTTTAATGCATGCCAATATTCTGTTTGCTTTGTTAGCAGCAGCTTGGCATTGCATGCCATTGCTGAGCCTATCATCTACTAGGACCCCCAGGTCCTTTTCCATCCTAGATTTCCCCAGAGGTCCCCCCCCCCAGTTTATAGATTGCATTTCCCATTACTAAAATCTTGTATATAGTCCCTTATCATCCAGTCCAAGAGCTTACATACAATTATGAAAATGTGGGGAACCAATGCGCAAACCAGCCTATCCAAACTAACTAAAAATAATGGTAACGGCAGCAGCCACAACAATTAGGTGCTCACGCACTGATAACAAGTAATTAAGGTTTTTAAGTAATTAAGTGAGCTGGTGTTTGCGATATATTGTAAGGCTTATACCTAAGCCTCTTGAGGTGAGAGGCGAGGGAGAGAGGGGACACCCTGAGTGGAACACCTGTCAGTGTTTGCAGTGGATCTTGTGTGTTTCTATTTACACGCCAGAAGCTTAACCTCCTTAGAACCGCACGCCGTCAAATGACGGCGGGCGGAATCCCCTGTTGTTCTGACAGGACGTCATATGACGTCCTGTCATTAGAAGCTGCTAGGGGGCGCGCTCACCCGTCGCGTTACTGGGAACACTGTTCGCTTGCCCGGCACCCGCGATTGCCCGGTAACTGAGCGGGGACGTGGAGCACTGTGTGTAAACACAGAGCTCCACGTCCTGTCAGGGAGAGAGGAGACCGATCTGTGTCTCTTGTACATAGAGACACAGATCGGTCACCTCCCCCAGTCACCCCCCTCCCCCCACAGTTAGAACACTGATTAGGCTACACATTTAACCCCTTCCCCGCCCCCTAGTGGTTAACCCCTTCCCTGCCAGTCACATTTATACAGTAATAAATGCATATTTATAGCACTGTTCACTGTATAAATGTGAATGGTCCCAAAAATGTGTCAATCGCAGATCGCCACCATTCCTAGTAAAAAAATTATAAAAAAAAATCATAATTATGTCCCCCTATTTTGAAGGCAATATAACAAACCAGTCACTAAACGGTTAATGCATTTTTTTTTTTTTTTTTACCAAAAATATGTAGAGAAATACGTATAGGCCTAAACGGAGATAATTATTATTTTTTTTTTTTAAATGGGATATTTATTATAGCAAAAAGTAAAAAATAGTGTTTTTTTTTTCATGTCGCTCTTTTTTTTTTAATAGCGCAAAAACTAAAAACCGCACAGGCGATCAAATACCACCAAAAGAAAGCTCTATTTGTGGGAAAAAAAGGATGTCAATTTTGTTTAAGAGCCACGTCGCACGACCGCGCAATTGTCAGTTAAAGTGACGCAGTGCCGGAAGCTAAAATTTAGTCTGGGCAGGAAGGGGGTGTATGTGCACAGTAGGCAAGTGGTTAAGGACTTTTTCTACTTCACCTTTTTTGCATGTCAATGGACTTTTGCATGTTTTATTAAGGACATTTTTGTTTGTGATTACTTTTCACTCTGTAGATGCATGCTCTCTGGTCTAATTATTATGTTTGCATCACCGCACTCTTTTTGGGATTATTGGAACATATGTTTGTGTGGAACAAGTGTTTGTTATATTAGATCATTTTGTGTCATTTTTTGATTTGTATTGGGTTAATATATTCACTATTATATACGTGCGGATTTTTTAATCATCACAATTTTTGTTATTAATTTATTGTTTACACAATTTATTTCTTTACCCAGTATTGGACCCAGTATTGGGTATATTTATTCATCAGTATTACTACACAGATTTTTTTTTTTTTATTATGATTGTAATGCTTTCACATATTTTGATTATTTCACATATGTGGTAGGTGTGGCCCCTTTTTTGAACATGTCAACATTTGGCTCTGGATGGTTATTATCACCCTTAGCCCTTGGGCCAGATTCACAAAGAGATACGACGGTGTATCTACAGATACACCATCGTATCTCTGATTTTTACTGGTCCTATCTATGCACCTGATTCATAGAACCAGTTACGCATAGATAGGGCTGAGATCCGACAGTGTCACACTGTGTTACACTGTCGGATCTTTTTTTGGATTTAAAAATGGCGCCGGGGGCGTTCCCGCTGATTTACACTGAATAATATGTAAATCAGCGAGATACGCGAAATTCACGAACGTACGCGGACCCGACGCTGTGTTCTTACGTCGTTTCCGTAGCGCGGTACCCATCGTATACTTACCCCTGCTAAAAGCAGGGGTAAGTATTGTTAAGTATGGCCGTCGTTCCCGCGTCGAATTTGAAATTTCCTAAGTTGTTTGCGTACGCCGATTCACGAACACGCGCGTCGCAAGTCCCGCTCACGTCGCAACCACTGACGACCTATTGACGTCAGTGGGAGCAATGCACGCCGGGAAATTCCCCGGACGGCGCATGCGTATTTAAATCGGCGCGGGAGCGCGCCTGATTTAAATAGTACACTCCCCCAGCCGCGGAATTAGAATTCCGCCGGGGGAGTTAGGATCCGCCGTCGCAAGTTTGGAGGTAAGTGTGTTGTGAATTTGACACTTTCCTCACAAACTTGCGAGGGCGGATCTTAAAACACATAGGTTACACGGATCTAAAGATCCGCTAACCTTTGTGAATCTGGCCCCTTGTATTTATTAATACACTCTGTCCACTCTCCACATCATTTTGTTGATGCTGGGCGGGTATTACTGTAATTGGAGTGGAACATTTTTCTTCATAGGATTGGATGTCATATTTAGTATATTTATTTTTTAATTGTTGGTAAGCGCCACCACACCCCCCCCCCTTAATTACTTACATACAATTGATGTTAGGCTATTTGGTCTGTAATTCCCAGGGATGTATTTTGAGACCTTTTTAAATATTAGTGCTACATTGGCTTTTTTACAATCAGCTGGTACATTTCCAGTCAGTAGACTGTCAGTAAAAATTAGGAACAATGGTCTGGCAATAACTTGACTGAGTTCCCTAAGTACCCTGGGGCGCAAGTCATCTGGTACCGGGGATTTATTAATGTTATGTTTCCCAAGTCTAATTTTAAATCTGTCCTCTGTTAACCACGGAGGTGCTTCCTGTGATGTGTCATGAGGACAAACACTGCAGTTCTGGTTAGTGAAGCCCCCCGATTCCCTCGTGAAGACTGAGGAGAAAAATAAATTGAAAGCCTTCGCCATCTCCCCATCCTTTGTAACCAGATGTATTTCTTCATTATTTATGGGGAAAATACGGTCTGTCCTCCCTTTTTTACTGTTTACATACTTAACCCTTTAACGCCGACAGGACGCAGATATGCGGCCCCAAATGCCTGGGCTTTTTTCCTTGAGGCCGCATATCTGCATACATGTGTTCTGGCCGGGATCGCGTGCACACAGCGAGGAGACAGGGGTGTCAGATTCAGCTTCGGGTCTCGGACTAACGATTGACAGGTCGGAGAACCCGCCCCCAGTCACGTGATCACTGTGACAGCCAATCACAGTGAGCACATGAATGGGAAGTCTGTAGAACAGCTTCCTAGTATCTGAGTCTACTCAGGTCGTCTGTGAGGAGAGATTGATACATTGTAAATCCACTGAAATCTTTCTCAGAGTAAAAAAAAAAGATACATAACTTAAATTCAGCCCAAAATAGGTCTTAGATTAGGTTCTGATCACCTCTGTTAGCATTAGTTAGGTTAGGTGCAGTGACAGCTTCCCTTCAGTACAGTAATAGTGACAGATTCACTTTGAGTATTTTGTAGTGTCAGTGTCAGTAGTTAGCATTTGTGTCACCATTCATTTCAGCGTTAGTGTTTGTCACCGTTCATCTCAGCGTTAGTGTTTGTCACCGTTCACCTCAGCGTTAGTGTTTGTCACTGTTCACCTCAGCGTTAGTGTTTGTCACCATTCACCTCAGCGTTAGTGTTTGTCACCGTTCACCTCAGCGTTAGTGTTTGTCACCGTTCACCTCAGCGTTAGTGTTTGTAACCGTTCATCTCAGCGTTAGTGTTTGTCACTGTTCACCTCAGCGTTAGTGTTTGTCACCGTTCACCTCAGCGTTAGTGTTTGTAACCGTTCATCTCAGCGTTAGTGTTTGTCACTGTTCACCTCAGCGTTAGTGTTTGTCACCGTTCACCTCAGCGTTAGTGTTTGTCACCGTTCACCTCAGCGTTAGTGTTTGTCACCATTCACCTCAGCGTTAGTGTTTGTCACCGTTCACCTCAGCGTTAGTGTTTGTCACCGTTCACCTCAGCGTTAGTGTTTGTCACCATTCACCTCAGCGTTAGTGTTTGTCACTGTTCACCTCAGCGTTAGTGTTTGTCACCGTTCACCTCAGCGTTAGTGTTTGTCACCATTCACCTCAACGTTAGTGTTTGTCACCGTTCACCTCAGCGTTAGTGTTTGTAACCGTTCACCTCAGCGTTAGTGTTTGTCACCGTTCACCTCAGCGTTAGTGTTTGTCACCGTTCACCTCAGCGTTAGTGTTTGTCACCGTTCACCTCAGCGTTAGTGTTTGTCACCGTTCACCTCAGCGTTAGTGTTTGTCACCGTTCATATCAGCGTTAGTGTTTGTCACCGTTCACCTCAGCGTTAGTGTTTGTCACCGTTCACCTCAGCGTTAGTGTTTGTCACCGTTCATATCAGCGTTAGTGTTTGTCACCGTTCACCTCAGCGTTAGTGTTTGTCACCGTTCACCTCAGCATTAGTGTTTGTCACTGTTCACCTCAGCGTTAGTGTTTGTCACCATTCACCTCAGCGTTAGTGTTTGTCACAGTTCACCTCAGCGTTAGTGTTTGTCACCGTTCATCTCAGCGTTAGTGTTTGTCACCGTTCATCTCAGCGTTAGTGTTTGTCACCGTTCACCTCAGCGTTAGTGTTTGTCACCGTTCACCTCAGCGTTAGTGTTTGTCATCGTTCATCTTAATGTTAGTGTTTGTCACCGTTCACCTCAGCGTTAGTGTTTGTCACCGTTCACCTCAGCGTTAGTGTTTGTCACAGTTCACCTCAGCGTTAGTGTTTGTCATCGTTCATCTTAACGTTAGTGTTTGTCACAGTTCACCTCAGCGTTAGTGTTTGTCACCGTTCATCTCAGCGTTAGTGTTTGTCACCGTTCACCTCAGCGTTAGTGTTTGTCACCGTTCACCTCAGCGTTAGTGTTTGTCACCGTTCACCTCAGCATTAGTGTTGTCACCGTTCACCTCAGAGTTAGTGTTCGTCACCGTTCATTTCAGCGTTAGTGTTTGTCACCGTTCACCTCAGCGTTAGTGTTTGTCACCGTTCACCTCAGCGTTAGTGTTTGTCACCGTTCACCTCAGCGTTAGTGTTTGTCACCGTTCACCTCAGCGTTAGTGTTTGTCACCGTTCACCTCAGCGTTAGTGTTTGTCACCGTTCACCTCAGCGTTAGTGTTTGTCACCGTTCATATCAGCGTTAGTGTTTGTCACCGTTCACCTCAGCATTAGTGTTTGTCACCGTTCACCTCAGCATTAGTGTTTGTCACTGTTCACCTCAGCGTTAGTGTTTGTCACCATTCACCTCAGCGTTAGTGTTTGTCACAGTTCACCTCAGCGTTAGTGTTTGTCACCGTTCATCTCAGCGTTAGTGTTTGTCACAGTTCACCTCAGCGTTAGTGTTTGTCACCGTTCATCTCAGCGTTAGTGTTTGTCACCGTTCATCTCAGCGTTAGTGTTTGTCACCGTTCACCTCAGCGTTAGTGTTTGTCACCGTTCACCTCAGCGTTAGTGTTTGTCATCGTTCATCTTAATGTTAGTGTTTGTCACAGTTCACCTCAGCGTTAGTGTTTGTCACCGTTCATCTCAGCGTTAGTGTTTGTCACCGTTCACCTCAGCGTTAGTGTTTGTCACCGTTCACCTCAGCGTTAGTGTTTGTCACCGTTCACCTCAGCGTTAGTGTTGTCACCGTTCACCTCAGAGTTAGTGTTCGTCACCGTTCATTTCAGCGTTAGTGTTTGTCACCGTTCACCTCAGCGTTAGTGTTTGTCACCGTTCACCTCAGCATTAGTGTTTGTCACTGTTCACCTCAGCGTTAGTGTTTGTCACCGTTCACCTCAGCGTTAGTGTTTGTCACCGTTCATATCAGCGTTAGTGTTTGTCACCGTTCACCTCAGCGTTAGTGTTTGTCACCGTTCACCTCAGCATTAGTGTTTGTCACTGTTCACCTCAGCGTTAGTGTTTGTCACCATTCACCTCAGCGTTAGTGTTTGTCACAGTTCACCTCAGCGTTAGTGTTTGTCACCGTTCATCTCAGCGTTAGTGTTTGTCACAGTTCACCTCAGCGTTAGTGTTTGTCACCGTTCATCTCAGCGTTAGTGTTTGTCACCGTTCATCTCAGCGTTAGTGTTTGTCACCGTTCACCTCAGCGTTAGTGTTTGTCACCGTTCACCTCAGCGTTAGTGTTTGTCATCGTTCATCTTAATGTTAGTGTTTGTCACCGTTCACCTCAGCGTTAGTGTTTGTCACCGTTCACCTCAGCGTTAGTGTTTGTCACAGTTCACCTCAGCGTTAGTGTTTGTCATCGTTCATCTTAACGTTAGTGTTTGTCACCGTTCACCTCAGCGTTAGTGTTTGTCATCGTTCATCTTAATGTTAGTGTTTGTCACCGTTCACCTCAGCGTTAGTGTTTGTCACCGTTCACCTCAGCGTTAGTGTTTGTCACAGTTCACCTCAGCGTTAGTGTTTGTCACCGTTCATCTCAGCGTTAGTGTTTGTCACCGTTCACCTCAGCGTTAGTGTTTGTCACCGTTCACCTGACTAGTGTAGTCCAGATGTGACCCAATAACCTTTTACCGTTGCGACCCCATATACTCCACCCCTTAATTGTCCCCCACTTAATCTATAGTAAAGAGACCACACCTTTGCTTTGGAGTAAACTGGCCACAACAGCCTATTTTATTAAAACATAATCGCAATAAAAACTCCAACTTAAATGAAAACAGTAAATATCCAACATCAATGACATACCACAAAACCCCCACTCTGTTGGTCCTTTCTGGCAGCACACCCATTCTCCACCATTTTACCATATACCAGTATGAACAATGCACTGCGAGCAAACAATAACCTTAGGCCTCCAGTCCGTGTAGTACGCTCGGAGACAACCCCCGCCCGCAGTGCAAACGTTACAGTATACCAACTAACCTTTCGCTGGAATACACTTAAAGGGGGCCATAAAATTGATGAGCCCCCCACCCCCGTTTTCACACGTTTTCTACTGCCACCATAAAGGACCAACAGAACTAACCGCCAACCCAGCTGTCGTGACGACCGTCCAACACCGTACCTGCAAAAGAAAAAACACCGGCAACACAGGTAATGCAATAAGGGAGGGAGGGTGGGAAAAGCTGCTTCCTCGTTGCTCTCCTAACTGCAAGTGCCCGCCTGGCCCCGCCCCACCCTTTTATAGGGTAACTCCCCTGACACCAGCAGCCAATCCTGCTCCTCCTCTTGAAGCTGATACTTTCTAACTCCCCCGCCCCTCTCTACACCAATCCTGCTCTTCCTACCTCCTACCCCCTCTAGCTTAACCCCTCCTGTGTCACTAGACACTCTGTCATGCCCGGCCCTCTGCTAGTCTTGCTGGCTTTTGCTCCGGGCCTCCCTTGACTAGTGTAGTCCAGATGTGACCCAATAACCTTTTACCGTTGCGACCCCATATACTCCACCCCTTAATTGTCCCCCACTTAATCTATAGTAAAGAGACCACACCTTTGCTTTGGAGTAAACTGGCCACAACAGCCTATTTTATTAAAACATAATCGCAATAAAAACTCCAACTTAAATGAAAACAGTAAATATCCAACATCAATGACATACCACAAAACCCCCACTCTGTTGGTCCTTTCTGGCAGCACACCCATTCTCCACCATTTTACCATATACCAGTATGAACAATGCACTGCGAGCAAACAATAACCTTAGGCCTCCAGTCCGTGTAGTACGCTCGGAGACAACCCCCGCCCGCAGTGCAAACGTTACAGTATACCAACTAACCTTTCGCTGGAATACACTTAAAGGGGGCCATAAAATTGATGAGCCCCCCACCCCCGTTTTCACACGTTTTCTACTGCCACCATAAAGGACCAACAGAACTAACCGCCACAGCCCGAAAAGGATGACACCTCCACCTTTAAGGGCCCCCACCCAACCTCAACGCTCTCTGAATCCCTTCCTGTATCCCCATCGACCAAAGCGCAATCCCCACATCCGTCAGATGGACACCGTCCCTCCTCAAATACATGCCCACATTAGTCTCCAATTCCTGGTGGCGTACCACCAGCCCCCCAAGCCGTGCCAAAAATTTACCTACCACCCGGTTAACCCGAGTCCTGGCTCTGTTGAGCCTGGTAACTGACCGAGCCTTGCGCCACTGTGTGCGGGCGACAATTTCCGACCACACCAGCACCGTCCCCGGAAAGGCCGCTCGCAGCCGCTCAAAATCCGCTTTGATGTCCGTAATCAGAGCCCTGATTTTTCGGACACCAAAATCATTCCCCCCCGCGTGTATAACCAGAACATCGGGGGGCCTGTCCAATCGGGCGTACCTCTCGACCTCTGGTAGCACCCTACCCCACATCATCCCAGGTATCCCCAGCCACCTCAACACCGCTTCCTTCCTGGAGATACCCAGCTGCCTGCCTTCCGGCTTCTCATCAGCCCTTCTTGCCCCCCAGCAAACGTACGAATGTCCGAAAATCCAGACGAGGCGTGTAGTCCCTCCATCTGAAATGAAATAAACAATCCACAATGCTCACCAACGAACACCAACCCCAAAAAAGCCCCCCCCTTTTTTGCATCTCTCCCTTCCCCATTAACCAACCACCAACTGAGGCCGCACGTATGACCTGAACCTCCGAGATTCCCACCTCCCGATCTTCCGTACTGCCGCTTCGTTCATCCCGCACCTGGCAGCTTCGGTAGCCGCCCCGATACGGAAGGAGTGAGACGAAAACTCGGACTTGTCCAAGCCCATTTCCTGCAAGCAACTGCGGAAAACAGCCACAAATTGGAACTTTGACAAGAAAGACCCATCTTCGTGCTTAAGCAACGGCCCGCCCCCTTCCGGCCTAACCCCCAAAAATGCCTTGACCGATGCCACCGGGCATACCCTGGCCCCCGGCAGGGAAAAAAGAACCACGTCCACCCCCTTTCCCCTCTGGTCGGTTTTTGATCTGCGCAACCGAATACCCACCTTATCATCCGATATCCACACATCCTCCCTCATCAGCCCCCCGGCCCTCAGGCGGGAAGGGCTAACCAATTCACTGATGCGAAACGCCCCGTAAAATGCCAGCGAGAAAGCCGCCGCGAACAATAGGCATTCATACTGACCCGTGCACACCCCGTCCAAGGCTCCCCTGATACCTACCAAGTTGGCAAAAGAGACCGGCCTCCTGGCATCCTGCACCTTACGACCTTTCCTGTAACCCTTCACTGCCTGTTTAACCCAAAAGTCCTTAGTCCAATCCACCCCCCCCACCAGCTTAAAAAAGAACGCTAAACCCGCCAATTTTTTCTCAATGGAGGACACAGACACGCCGAGCTCCATGTTCCTGGCTACAAAATAAATTACCTGCAACCGCTCCTCTGGCCCCCCGCTCACAACCCCAGCTTCGGCACCCAACTCCAACCATTCCTTCCATACCTTGGCGTAGGCCGACCATGTAGCCGTGCTAACGGACTGCTTAATCCACGAGGCGGCTATTCCAGCGCCAGCTCCCAAATCCAGCCCGGGCACGGGACCCCGACAGCCTCCGCGGCCGGGGCCAGCTCTCTGAACTTGTCCCACTGAAAACGAGACAATGAGTCAGCCAGCGTGTTCTCGACGCCCGGGATATGCACGGCATAAATGAAAATGTTCAGTTGTAAACACCTCAACACTAAATGCCGCATGAGCCGAATGACCGGTTGTGACGATGCGGACATGCGGTTCACTACCTGAACCACTCCCATGTTGTCACAATTCAGCCGGAGTTTTAGGTTGCTGCAGGCCTCCCCCCAAAGCTCAATGGCCAACACCACTGGAAACAGTTCCAGCAGCACTAGGTTTCGGAGAAAACCTGCCTCCACCCAAGACTGAGGCCAAGGCTCTGCGCTCCACTGCCCCTTGAAGAAAGCCCCATAACCCGTGGACCCCGCCGCGTCCGTCACCAGTTCCACGTCGAAGTTACTCACCGGACTGGACAGCCACATCGACCTGCCATTGTAGGATGACAGGAACTCATACCATACCTTCAAGTCCTCCCGGTGCTCCTTCGACAAACGAATGAAATGATTGGGGGCCTTCGCCCCCGCCGTAGCCGCCGACAGCCGTCGGCAAAATACTCTGCCCATGGGAATGATCCTACAAGCGAAATTAAGTTTTCCCAGCAGTGACTGTAAAGCCCTCAGCTGCACCTTCCGCAAGCCCTGAAACTCTCTAACTTCCGCCTTCAAGGCCTCAAGCTTATCCCTTGGAAGGCGGCACTCCATTACTTCCGAATCGATCACTATACCCAGAAAACTAATCTCCGTCGTGGGGCCTTCCGTCTTGTCGGCCGCTAAGGGCACTCCAAAACGTCCCGCAATGTGCTGCAACGTTGACAGTAGAGTCGCACACACACCAGAGGAAGGCGGCCCCACGCAGAGGTAGTCATCCAGATAGTGAATGATCGAGTCCAGGCCCGACACATCCCTGACCACCCATTCCAAAAAGGAACTGAATGTCTCAAACAGTGCGCAGGAAATGGAGCAGCCCATGGGTAGGCACTGGTCAACATAATATTGGCCCTGCCAGCAACATCCCAACAGCCTAAAACAGTCGGGATGCACCGGCAACAACCGGAAGGCGGATTCGATGTCCGCCTTCGCCATCAAGGCCCCACGTCCGTACCGCCGCACCCACCGTACCGCCGCGTCAAACGACGTGTAGGACACCGTGCAAGCCTCCGGATCGATAAAGTCGTTGACCGAACCCCCTTTTGGGAATGACAGGTGGTGAATAAGACGGAATTTGTTCGGTTCCCTCTTAGGCACCACCCCCAACGGAGACACCACCAGCTCCGGCAAGGGCGGGGCCGCAAACGGCCCGCCCATCCGTCCTAGTGCCACTTCTTTGCCCAACTTTTCCCCCACCACCCCCGGGTTAAGGAGAGCCGATTTCAAATTTCGTGCCACCGGCGGTACCACCGCCAGCGAACACGGTATCTTGAAACCGTCCCTGAACCCCGAGGACAATAGTTCCGCCGCTGCCTTGTCCGGGTACCTACTTAGGAAAGGCTGCATCCTTTCCCCCTTCACCGGAGTCGTCCCTTTTCTGAGCAGCGTCACCGGCACGCTTTCCCTTTTTAAAACACTTGGCCGCGGGGTGGGAGCCCCCACACCCTGAGCACTCGTGTTTGAATTTACACGATCCACCGAATTTGCATGCGTTCTCATTGAACTGCTAGCAAACTCCCCACTTCTTGCCGGCCGACGGTCCTGAGGAGGTAGCACCCCCGGCCCCCCCCGTGAAAAGACTGCGCCGGGGCTTTAGCCGCCGCCATGAGCCGCATCCAGAGGCTGATATCTTTCTGATCCCAGCGCAGAGAGGGCCTAACTGCCCGCCGCTGCCGAAACTGCTCATCGTACCTGAGCCAAGCCGACCCCCCGTACACCCGATGCGCCTCCCCAATTGAATCCATGTACCCGAACAACGCCGAGCAATGTTCTGGGTTTTTCTCGCCAACGACGCTAGCCATAATGGCGAACGCCTGAAGCCAGTTCACGAAAGTGCGCGGAATCAACCTATAACGCCGCTTCTCCTCATCCTCCTTTTTAGAATCATCCGGCTTCACCCTATCGAGGTTGAATTTCTCCAACGGCAACAGGGAGAATATCTCTACATATTCGCTCTTGTAAATTTTTTCCTTCACCTCCTGTTTTAAATGACCCCCCAGCGGACACTCGTAGCAGATATAAACCTCGCCCCTTGCCGCATCCGCAATACGTACCAGATCGGAACGAGTCACCACGTCCGGGGCCCCCCCTGACTTGTCCTTCACCGTCCCCACCTGTCCTGCCACCGGGGCCACCGGGGGAAGCTGCGAAGACGCAACCCCCCCTCCGGCCGTAGCATCACCCCCCGTCGTGCCCACAGCCGCAGGTGCCCACGGGGCCACCTGTGGCGAAGGGCCCTGTACAGCAGTCACCCGGCCCAAAAGCTCCTTGAGGCCCCCCACCAATTCCGTCAACAGGGCGTCAGCCCCAGAGGCGGCAGGCGCAACGCCCGCCACCACCGGTGCAGCCACCGCCACTGGCGGCGGAGGTGCCGGCACCCCCCCCCTCCCCACTCCCAACAATTCACACAATGCGTCAGCTAAAGAGGATACATGTAATGTAGTGGACTTACCAGGCCTGCCGGGAGACACCCCCGCCGCCGTGGACTGGACCTCCACCGCTGACTCTCTCTCCGGCTCCCCATCCTCGTCTTCCGATGGCACACCTTCCGACCTGTCCTCCCCGACTGGGATCGGTGCGGCCGACCGTCCCCCAGGAGAAGATGACCTGGAGGCCCCGGAGTCCCCCCTCCGTTCCGGCCGGCCTTTTTCTGCTCCTCTGCCCCGCGTTGTTGCAGCAGGCAGACCACCCGACGACGACTCAGCGTTGCTTGATGACCCCCGCTCCGAGCCCCTCCCACCCGCGGAACCGCCGGCCCCACGTGTAGAGGGCCCCGCGGCCGTGCCAGGTGGGTCTGAGGCCTTCTTATTTCCCTTTGCAGCCCCCTTTCTTGCCGCGGACGGAGAAGGTGTCCCCCCCCCACTGCCCCCATCTGGGGAAGCGGCGCCGGTACGGCCCGTGGCCCCGCCCACCGACGGAGGTCGGCGGCGTGCGTCCTGTCCTGTCCCCCCTGTCTCGCTCCTGGTCACCCGCTTCGGCGGGGGGGCCGACCGCCCCCCCGGAGGGCTCCGAGCCCCCCTTGCAGTCCTGGATGAGGGCCCCGGGGAATAGCGGGCCGGAGGCCGCGACCTCCGCCCGCGTGGGGTCAACTCACCGCCGCCCGATCCTCCCGATCCGCCCGCCTGGTCCGCGACCCACTCCGCAGCGCGCCTCTCCAGCCAATCTGTGCCCCGATGAGCTGCCTCGGCCCGCAAGCGCGCAAGCACGAGGTCGACGGACGCCATTTTGTTTTCTGAGAGCAGGAGGAAAAGCTGCTTCCTCGTTGCTCTCCTAACTGCAAGTGCCCGCCTGGCCCCGCCCCACCCTTTTATAGGGTAACTCCCCTGACACCAGCAGCCAATCCTGCTCCTCCTCTTGAAGCTGATACTTTCTAACTCCCCCGCCCCTCTCTACACCAATCCTGCTCTTCCTACCTCCTACCCCCTCTAGCTTAACCCCTCCTGTGTCACTAGACACTCTGTCATGCCCGGCCCTCTGCTAGTCTTGCTGGCTTTTGCTCCGGGCCTCCCTTCAGCGTTAGTGTTTGTCACCGTTCACCTCAGCATTAGTGTTGTCACCGTTCACCTCAGAGTTAGTGTTCGTCACCGTTCATTTCAGCGTTAGTGTTTGTCACCGTTCACCTCAGCGTTAGTGTTTGTCACCGTTCACCTCAGCATTAGTGTTTGTCACTGTTCACCTCAGCGTTAGTGTTTGTCACCGTTCATTTCAGCGTTAGTGTTTGTCACCGTTCATCTCAGCGTTAGTGTTTGTCACCGTTCATTTCAGCGTTAGTGTTTGTCACCGTTCATCTCAGCGTTAGTGTTTGTCACCGTTCATCTCAGCGTTAGTGTTTGTCACCGTTCACCTCAGCGTTAGTGTTTGTCACCGTTCACCTCAGCGTTAGTGTTTGTCACCGTTCACCTCAGCGTTAGTGTTTGTCATCGTTCATCTTAACGTTAGTGTTTGTCACAGTTCACCTCAGCGTTAGTGTTTGTCACCGTTCACCTCAGCGTTAGTGTTTGTCACCGTTCATATCAGCGTTAGTGTTTGTCACCGTTCACCTCAGCGTTAGTGTTTGTCACCGTTCACCTCAGCATTAGTGTTTGTCACCGTTCACCTCAGAGTTAGTGTTCGTCACCGTTCATTTCAGCGTTAGTGTTTGTCACCGTTCACCTCAGCGTTAGTGTTTGTCACCGTTCACCTCAGCGTTAGTGTTTGTCACCGTTCATCTCAGCGTTAGTGTTTGTCACAGTTCACCTCAGCGTTAGTGTTTGTCACCGTTCATCTCAGCGTTAGTGTTTGTCAGAGTTCACCTCAGCGTTAGTGTTTGTCACCGTTCATCTCAGCGTTAGTGTTTGTCACAGTTCACCTCAGCATTAGTGTTTGTCACTGTTCACCTCAGCGTTAGTGTTTGTCACCGTTCATCTCAGCGTTAGTGTTTGTCACCGTTCACCTCAGCATTAGTGTTTGTCACCATTCACCTCAGCATTAGTGTTTGTCACCGTTCATCTCAGCGTTAGTGTTTGTCACCGTTCACCTCAGCGTTAGTGTTTGTCACCGTTCATCTCAGCGTTAGTGTTTGTCACAGTTCATCTCAGCGTTAGTGTTTGTCACCGTTCACCTCAGCGTTAGTGTTTGTCACCGTTCACCTCAGCGTTAGTGTTTGTCACCGTTCATCTCAGCGTTAGTGTTTGTCACCGTTCACCTCAGCGTTAGTGTTTGTCACTGTTCACCTCAGCGTTAGTGTTTGTCACCATTCACCTCAGCGTTAGTGTTTGTCACAGTTCACCTCAGCGTTAGTGTTTGTCACCGTTCATCTCAGCGTTAGTGTTTGTCACAGTTCACCTCAGCGTTAGTGTTTGTCACCGTTCATCTCAGCGTTAGTGTTTGTCACCGTTCATCTCAGCGTTAGTGTTTGTCACCGTTCACCTCAGCGTTAGTGTTTGTCACCGTTCACCTCAGCGTTAGTGTTTGTCATCGTTCATCTTAATGTTAGTGTTTGTCACAGTTCACCTCAGCGTTAGTGTTTGTCACCGTTCATCTCAGCGTTAGTGTTTGTCACCGTTCACCTCAGCGTTAGTGTTTGTCACCGTTCACCTCAGCCAGGGCCGTCTTTAATATGGTTTGGGCCCAGGGCAAACATTTTTTTTTGGGCCCCCCTCCAGCTTATTTTGGGCCTGGCTGGTTCACATGTATGTTTTGGCGGTCCTCATTTGTGCAGGTACAGCAGCCCATTGATTTGAATGGGCTGCCATGCCTTTGTTTCCTGCAGAAAAAGGTGCATTCAGCATTTTAAAAATACAGCTGCCTTGAAATCCATTCTGCTTTTGCACCATGCTACTTACCTGCAGTTCTTGCACACACAAACGCACTGTGTTTTTAAAAGCGTGACCTAAACATCTAAAAATGCAGCAAGCTTGACAGTGCGGGAACTGCAGATAAGTCAAAGCAGACAGCAGAATGGACAGACAGTGCTGTATTTCAGTGCTTGATGGGCATAGGCGTGCCGTGTGCGCAGCCTATTACATGAGGCATGCGCTTTTCTTTGCAGGAAACGCAGGCATGGCGGCCCATTCAATGAATGGGCTGCTGTGCCTGCACAAATGTGGGCCGCCAAAACACATACATGTGAACCAGCCAGGCCCAAAATAAGCCCATCAAGCTGTTAAATACAGATAGTAATGTCATCTGCTCTGAGGCTTTACTCAGCCTGGACTGCAGGTCTGGTCTGTTATTTAAAAAGTTCCTCTATTTTACACATGGCATGGCATGGGGTCCCATGGTGCTAAAGCAGAATGGACAGACGGTGCTGTGACCCCATGCCATGCCATGTGTAAAATAGAGGAACTTTTTAAAACACTGACCAGACCTGCAGTGAATCATCAAATATTATAAAGACTTTGGGCACACTCTACAGAAAACTTCAATTTATAATATAGATTAGCAAACAGTGACATACCTTGAGGAGCAGGACATGAAGAAGTCAGCCTCAGGAAGAGCAAACTGGGGATGTTATAAAATCACATTCTAATTCACTTTTATATGCAAGCAGCACCCAGTGGCAGGAAAGGAGAAGTGCGCATCTAAAGGGAAGCCAGGGGTGCTGTACATTTTAAAACACTGGGAAGGGAAGCAGTACTGTCACTGGCTGCGTGCCGCTGATGATTTTCAGCCTGATTTGTGGGCAGCACAGGGGCTTAACGGGAGGCAGGGCCGCCATCAGGAATTATGGGGCCACTTACACAGCTTCAGGCATGGGCCCCCTGGAGCAGAGAACCGGGATGGGGGGTGCTGCCGCCTGAAATTAATAAAGCAGGGGGGGGGGGGGGCTGCCGCAAATTTAGAAGCGGGGGGCCATTTACAAAAAAAGAAATAAAGAAAGAAATAAGGAAAAATATATATAAAAAAGGGGTGTAGCCATCCGGGGCCCTGGGGACCTCTGGGCCCTTTAATAAAAAGAAAAAAAGAAATAAAAAATATATATAAAAAATATATTTTAAAAAGGGGGTTGCCATCTGGGGCCCTGGGGACCTCTGGGCCCTTTAATATTTTTTTTTTTAATAAAAATATATTACAAAAAAAAGGGGGTTGCCATCCGGGACCTCTGGGCCCTTTAATAAAAAATATATATAAAGAAACATTTATAAAAAAAGGGGGGGTTGCCACCCAGGGCCCTGGGGACCTCTGGGCCCTTAAATAAAAAATAAATAAAAAAATATACAAACAAAAATAAAAAAATAAACATTTATAAAAAAAATAAAGGGTGTTTGCCACATGGGGCCCTGGGGAACTCTGAGCCCTTTAATAAAAAAAAATAATATATATATATATATATATATATATATATATCCCCAGGGCCCCGGATGGCAACCCCCCTTATTTTTTATAAAAAACATTTTTTTTATATATTTTATTTCTTTTTTTTCTTTTTATATATATATATATATATATATATATATATATATATATATAAAAAGAAAAAAAAGAAATAAAATATATAAAAAAAATGTTTTTTATAAAAAATAAGGGGGGTTGCCATCTGGGGCCCTGGGGACCCCTCGGTCCTATAATAATAATAATAATAAACATTTATATATATATATATATATATATATATATATATATATATATATATATATATATATATATATATATATATATTTATATATTTATGTATATATAAATAAAAATATTTTTTTTATAAAAAAAGGGGGGTTGTCATCCGGGGCCCTGGGGAACTATGGGCCCCTGGGGACCCCCAGACCTCTAAAAAAAAAATTGTCCCTTTAATAAAAAATAAAATAAAAATATATTAAAAAATTGTCCGTTTAATAAAAAAAAAAAATTTTTTTTTATTTAAAAATAAATAAAAAAGGGAGGGTTGCCATCTGGGGCCCTGGGGTCCTCCGGGCCCCTGGGGGCCTCCGGACCCCTAAAAAAAAAAAAAAAAAAAAAAAAAAAAAATTTTTTTTTTTTTTTTTCAAAGGGGGTTGCTTTGGGCCCCCAACAGTGACAGGGCCCAGGGCACCTGCCCCATTTGCCCTGCGGTAAAGACGGCCCTGACCTCAGCGTTAGTGTTTGTCACCGTTCACCTCAGAGTTAGTGTTCGTCACCGTTCATTTCAGCGTTAGTGTTTGTCACCGTTCACCTCAGCGTTAGTGTTTGTCACCGTTCACCTCAGCATTAGTGTTTGTCACTGTTCACCTCAGCGTTAGTGTTTGTCACCGTTCACCTCAGCGTTAGTGTTTGTCACCGTTCATATCAGCGTTAGTGTTTGTCACCGTTCACCTCAGCGTTAGTGTTTGTCACCGTTCACCTCAGCATTAGTGTTTGTCACCGTTCACCTCAGCGTTAGTGTTTGTCACCATTCACCTCAGCGTTAGTGTTTGTCACCGTTCACCTCAGCGTTAGTGTTTGTCACCATTCACCTCAGCGTTAGTGTTTGTCACAGTTCACCTCAGCGTTAGTGTTTGTCACCGTTCATCTCAGCGTTAGTGTTTGTCACAGTTCACCTCAGCGTTAGTGTTTGTCACCGTTCATCTCAGCGTTAGTGTTTGTCACCGTTCATCTCAGCGTTAGTGTTTGTCACCGTTCACCTCAGCGTTAGTGTTTGTCACCGTTCACCTCAGCGTTAGTGTTTGTCATCGTTCATCTTAATGTTAGTGTTTGTCACCGTTCACCTCAGCGTTAGTGTTTGTCACCGTTCACCTCAGCGTTAGTGTTTGTCACAGTTCACCTCAGCGTTAGTGTTTGTCATCGTTCATCTTAACGTTAGTGTTTGTCACAGTTCACCTCAGCGTTAGTGTTTGTCACCGTTCATCTCAGCGTTAGTGTTTGTCACCGTTCACCTCAGCGTTAGTGTTTGTCACCGTTCACCTCAGCGTTAGTGTTTGTCACCGTTCACCTCAGCATTAGTGTTTGTCACTGTTCACCTCAGCGTTAGTGTTTGTCACCGTTCATTTCAGCGTTAGTGTTTGTCACCGTTCACCTCAGCGTTAGTGTTTGTCACCGTTCATTTCAGCGTTAGTGTTTGTCACCGTTCATCTCAGCGTTAGTGTTTGTCACCGTTCATTTCAGCGTTAGTGTTTGTCACCGTTCATCTCAGCGTTAGTGTTTGTCACCGTTCACCTCAGCGTTAGTGTTTGTCACCGTTCACCTCAGCGTTAGTGTTTGTCACCGTTCACATCAGCGTTAGTGTTTGTCACCGTTCATTTCAGCGTTAGTGTTTGTCACCGTTCACCTCAGCGTTAGTGTTTGTCATCGTTCATCTTAACGTTAGTGTTTGT
The DNA here is from genome assembly GCF_905171775.1 of Rana temporaria. Lineage (NCBI taxonomy): Eukaryota > Metazoa > Chordata > Amphibia > Anura > Ranidae > Rana > Rana temporaria. The sequence goes on along the minus strand of NC_053489.1, from coordinate 17,138,212 downwards.
CACAGTTCACCTCAGCGTTAGTGTTTGTCACCGTTCACCTCAGCGTTAGTGTTTGTCACCGTTCATATCAGCGTTAGTGTTTGTCACCGTTCACCTCAGCGTTGGTGTTTGTCACCGTTCACCTCAGCGTTAGTGTTTGTCACCGTTCATATCAGCGTTAGTGTTTGTCACAGTTCACCTCAGCGTTAGTGTTTGTCACCGTTCACCTCAGCGTTAGTGTTTGTCACCGTTCATATCAGCATTAGTGTTTGTCACCGTTCACCTCAGAGTTAGTGTTCGTCACCGTTCATTTCAGCGTTAGTGTTTGTCACCGTTCACCTCAGCGTTAGTGTTTGTCACCGTTCACCTCAGCGTTAGTGTTTGTCACCGTTCATCTCAGCGTTAGTGTTTGTCACAGTTCACCTCAGCGTTAGTGTTTGTCACAGTTCACCTCAGCGTTAGTGTTTGTCACCGTTCATCTCAGCGTTAGTGTTTGTCAGAGTTCACCTCAGCGTTAGTGTTTGTCACCGTTCATCTCAGCGTTAGTGTTTGTCACCGTTCACCTCAGCATTAGTGTTTGTCACCATTCACCTCAGCATTAGTGTTTGTCACCGTTCATCTCAGCGTTAGTGTTTGTCACCGTTCACCTCAGCGTTAGTGTTTGTCACCGTTCATCTCAGCGTTAGTGTTTGTCACAGTTCATCTCAGCGTTAGTGTTTGTCACCGTTCACCTCAGCGTTAGTGTTTGTCACCGTTCATCTCAGCGTTAGTGTTTGTCACTGTTCACCTCAGCGTTAGTGTTTGTCACAGTTCACATCAGCGTTAGTGTTTGTCACCGTTCATCTCAGCGTTAGTGTTTGTCACCGTTCACCTCAGCGTTAGTGTTTGTCACCGTTCACCTCAGCGTTAGTGTTTGTCACAGTTCATCTCAGCGTTAGTGTTTGTCACCGTTCACCTCATCGTTAGTGTTTGTCACCGTTCATCTCAGCGTTAGTGTTTGTCACCGTTCATCTCAGCGTTAGTGTTTCTGTCACCGGTGTTTTATTTAAAAAAAAATTATATATATATATATATATATATATATATATATATATATATATATATATATATATAAAAAGTTTTACATGTATTACTGTTTTAGTGTGTGGGGTGTAGTTTGTGTCTGCGCAAGTGTGGGTTAGTGCCTCAGCCAGTATCAGTGCTCCCATCAGTGTCGTTGATAGGGTCAGTGTTTTAGGAAAAAAGTTTTAGGTTTTAGTTTTTTATAACATATAACAAAAAGATTTACTTTTGCATAGTTTGGGGTCTGTAGAGTGCCTAAAAAAATGGCAAGTAGGAGGTATAGTGTTAAAGAGGCAAATGCCCTCCTGTGCTCGGACAGCGAACCTGAGTTGGGCTCAGAAGATGAGGATTTCATCTGTGACAGTGAAAGTGACACTTCAGACAGCTCTTCTGACCATGAAAGGCCTGTTACTAGCAGGCAGCAAGAGGATGTACAGGGTAGCACCTCATCAGTTGCACAGCCGTACACCTCTCAGTGGATACCAGCGAGCTCTTTCACCCCTCAAATACCAACATTTATAGCCTCACCAGGCATAAATATCAATGTTGAAAATTTTGGCTCTGTGGATTTCATCAAGATATTTGTGGATGACGAGCTCCTACAGCACATGGTTGATCAAACTAACCTTAATGTCACCCAGTTTATAGCAAAACACCCGACATCTTCTCACAGGAAGAGATGGGTGCCAACACACCTTACAGAAATCAAAATTGTACTGGGTTTGTTACTCAACATGGGCATAGTCCGAAAGCCGAAAATTCAGCAGTATAGGGCCTCTAGTCCCATCCATGCCAGCTTTTCCTGCAGTTATGTCAAGAGACCGCTTTGAAGCATTGCTGCGCTTTTTGCATTTTAATGATAATTTGCAGTGTCCCCCAAGCAGTGACGCCAGATACTGCGTCAATCTGATTCCACTGTAATTTTATATAAATGCAAATCAATAAGACTACCTGAAGTTGTTCTGTACACAGTGGGCCAGATTCACATAGATTAGCGGATCTGTGGTTCGTAACTCCCCCGGCGGAATTCAAATTCCGCGGCTAGGGGGAGTGTACAATTTAAATCAGGCACCTTCCCGCGCCGATTTAACTGCGCATGCGCCGCCGGTGATATTTCCCAGTGCGCATGCTCCAAATGACGTCGCTAGGACGTCATTGTTTTCGGCGGCAACGTAAATTCCGACCATCCGTATTCCCGACCGACTTACGCAAACGACGTAAAAATTTGAAACTCGGCGTGGGAACGATGGCCATACTTAACATTAACTACCCCTCATATAGCAGGGGTAACTATCCGCCAGAAAAAGCCGAACGCAAACAACGTAAAAAAAAAGCGACGGGCGGGCGTTCGTTACTGAATTGGCGGTTCTCCTCATTTGCATATCCGACGCGTAAAAAAACGAGGCGACACCTAGCGGCCGGCGGGAGATTGCAGCCTAAGATGCGATGGTGTAAGTCACTTACACCAGTCGGATCTAAGGGAGATCTATGCGTAACTGATTCTTATGAATCAGTCGCATAGATCCGACCGTCGATCCCCGGTGGTTTGTCGAGACCCTATTGGATCGGCAGCCTCTCATTGGCTCTCCGCAGATGGACTCCCCACCGAACAGTTATACCGCTTGGGATCTTCAGAATTGGGAACCCTGTCGACCACTGGGCTCCCTGCCACAGCTCAATTGTTCCGGACCAACATGGTCCCGAAACCAGGAACTCCTCATGGCAAGCACGCCCCGGCCCAGTAGGCCATAACGCCGGGGCGCGGTGGTGCAGACACCCTAAAGGTGGATGCCGCACTTGAAGAAAACGACCCAAAACAATGGCGTCTGCCCCATAAATACCCTCCCACAGCATGCACAGCGAGGCTCAACCCTCCTGATTGGCTGCTGGGGAAGAGCACCCAAACCTTGACTCTACTGCTGCCACCTACTGTCCTGGGGTGGGAAGAGCACCCCAGCAACAACAGACAGCCCACAGCACAGCCAAGCTGAGACAGAGACCTATATTTGAACACATTAACCAGATCAGAGTTTAACTAACAATCTGATCTCCCTCTAAATTTAAATAGCACTGGTACTTTAAAGTAACCAGGCGCTACACACACATGGATTTCTTCAGAATAACAAAAGGTGGAAATCTGCAACAAATTGTAATAATCCTTGTAATGTACATCAATCACCCAGAGGGGAATGTTTTTTTTTCTCAGCAAAAGTGGAGTTATGCTTTAATATTCTTCTTTTTCAGGTCAGCTATGGAGCCAGCGATTACTCATTAAGTGACAGACTCCTTTACCCGCATGTATTCCGGACCGTTCAGAATGATCATGTCTGTTATTTTGGGATTGCCAAACTAGTGAAACATTTTGGCTGGAATTGGGTTGGAATACTTTTCTCAGATGATGATACCGGAGAGACGGAGGCACAAATTCTGAAGAGACATTTGGCTTCCCAGGAGATTTGTGTGGCTTTTGAAAAAAGAATAACTGTAAATTATGCTGCAATGGATCAGTGGACAGACACACTTCATAAAGTAAATTGTAAAGTTCTAATACTTTGTGGTTCCTTCACAAGCAATGCTCAAACATACATTGCTGAATACACTCGGATCAACAAAAACTATATACTTATCCTCCCCCCAGCCTGGACTTCAGAGAAAATCCAGTCAATAACTTTTTACCAACGTTTTATAACATCTTTGCATTTCAAGTTTTCTAATCTACAAATTCTTAGAAATACAAGTCTATTTGATAGCGATTTATTGTCAAAACGTCCACAAGTTCAGCTTTTGTTGGATGATCTGACAGTTACATTATACAATATAACATCAACTCAAAATGGAAAGAATATTTATTTCCAAAATTTTACCACCTCTAGTGACGCGCTAATAAGATTGACTCTTTTAATGTCTGGCAGACAAACGATTTACGGAGAATCTTTACAAGTGTATTTTGCGGTAGAAGCGATGGCTGAAGCTATACATCTTTTCACCAAGATCAATCATAGTTTTAATATTAACAGATTTAAGCAGGTAAAACAGTATAGCGCCACCTTCTGTCAATAATTTTTTGCATATAAATGTAATGCCGCATACACACGGTCTGACTTTTGACTGTGCAAAACTCTGTCGGAATTTCCGACGGAAAAATAGAGAACCTGCTCTCTATCTAAAGTTCGTTGGAAATTCCGACAGTTCAGAATATTTCATGGAAAACTCCCTTTGGACTTTTTCCTACGAAAATTCCGACCGTGTGTATGCGACATTAGAAGGTTTTTTAAAGGAGTACTTTGACCAAACATTTTGAGCTTTAATAAAATGCTATACAGGATTCATATAGCGCCAGTGGTGGTCCAATCATTAAGGGCACATGGGCGCCGCCCCCTCTCGCCAGCCACCCTCTATATGTAGAATGTATAGATAGATTCATGCATTGCATGAATCTATCCATGGACGCTGTAGCCACCCCCTATTCAGGCGTCCGGCCCTTTTCGGATGCAGGACGCCTGAATTACAGCGGCGGGGGGTATTTTTTTAAGCACCTGATTAGAGCCACAAGCTCTAATAGGCTTCAAAAAGGTGGACTTAGAGTGCAGAATATTGCGCTTTGAGTCCACCCAGATGTGTTAGAAAAGCAAATACATTTTTGCTTTTCTAACACTAAACTACCTCTCCTCCAATCAGAAAGCGCAGGTCTAATACCCGTTACCTAATTGGCTGAAGGTGCAGACATTCCTATTGGACACCTAGCGGAACGAAAGAAGAGACACACGGAAACCATGGAGGATACAGGAGCCTTCGTCCCCGACCCGCTACATGTCCCACAGCTCATCACCATTACCTGCTGCCTGACCCGTCACCAAGATGGGGTAAGTGTCGGTCAGACAGTGAGTAGGCTGAGAGGGGGTCACAGTGGCTGCATATGATGGGCACAGTGGCTGCATTTTATGGGCACAGAGGCTGCATTAGGGATGAGCCGTTCGGTTCGCACCAGAACCTGCGAACAGACCAAAAGTTTGTGTGAAATTTAGAACCCCGTTAAAGTCTATGGGACTTGAACGTTTGAAATCTAAAGTGCTAATTTTAAAGGCTAATATGCAAGTTATTGTCCTAAAAAGTGTTTGGGGAACCGGGTCCTGTCCCAGGGGACATGTATCAATGCAAAAACAAGTTTTAAAAATGACTGTTTTTAATAATGCTAAAAGTGAAACAATAAAAGTGAAATATTCCTTTAAATTTTGTACCTGGGGGGGGGGGGGTGTATAGTATGCCTGTGAAGTAGCGCTCGTTTCCTTTGCTTAGAACTGTCTCTGCACAAAGCGTAGTTTCTGAAGGGAAAAAAGTCATTTAAAATCACTCACGGCTATAATGAATTGTCCGCTCCCGGCAATACAGAGAAAAGTCATTCATAAAAAAAAATAAAAAAATAAAAAAAATAAAAAAAAATGGTGTGAAGCTCCCCCCAAAAATCCACACCAGACCCTTTATCCGAGCATGTAACCTGTCAGGCTGCAGTAAAAGAGGGGGGGACGAGAGAGCACCCCCCCTTCTGAACAGTACCACGCCACATGCCCTTAACATTGGAGGATGCTTTGGGGGTCTGTGGCCCCCTCAAAGCACCATGTCCCCAAGGGTCTCATCCCCACAACTCTTGCCTGGTGGTTTTGGGGGTCTGCGGGCGGGGGGCTTATCGAAATCTGGAAGACCCCCGGTGCTTAAGAATCTACACTGGCTCCCGATAGCAAAACGGGTTGAGTTCAAGGCACTCTGTCTGGTGTTTTGGGCCTATTGGCAACTAGGTCCGATGTACTTCGAATATGACACAACACTACTGTCCACCCAGAGAGCTTCGCTCGACTGACGCCCTGTTAGCAATTATTAAATCTAGTCGATCAGCTTCAAAAGGTGGCCGCCGGCTCCAAATACTGGGGAACTCTCTTTGGAACCAGCTCCCTCATCAGCTCCGAGTATCCTCCTCCTTGATGGCCTTCCGTAAGGGCTTGAAAACACTTCTTTTTTCACAAGCCTACAGATAGAGACTTGGCCTTCCAAGCCCTTAGCAGGACGCTGCCTTAATCCCAGGCTGCGGTCCATGGTCAGGGAGTAGGGATAGGCTTTTTGTGCCCTGACACCCCCCCCCTTCTTTTTATATTTCTGTTTATTTCTTGTCTGTTCCCCTCTTTTACTTAGATGTCCTAGTTTCTTCTTTTTGCTCTTGGGAACTGGATACCCCCAGCTTGTTGGTAAGCGCTTAGACGCGAGTTTCACAACTCCCATTCGGCGCTCTATAAGTATTTATTCCAATCCAATCCAATCCAACAAAGGGGACCCCTAGACCCTGCCCCCTATGTGAATTGGTAATGGGGTACATTTTACCCCTACCATTTAGCAAAGAAAGTGTAACAATTGTAAAAAAATAAACACAGACACCGTTGGGAAAGTCTTTTATTAAAAAAATAAAAAATAAATAAAAAAAGATTGCAGAGGTGGTAATCCACTCTCGGTCTCCGCTCCAACGCTGTCGGTATCATGCGATGGGTGATCTCCTCTCCGCCGGGGTTCAGTGATGAGAAGATCTTCTCTTCATCCAGGTCCAGGATCCAGCGATGAGATGTCCGCAGCGCAGCTCATCGCTGGACCCCGGCAGAGAGGAGATCACCCATTGCAGAGAGGAGATCACCCATTGCAGAGAGGAGATCACCCATTGCAGGATACCGACAGCGTTGGAGCGGAAACCGAGAGTGAATTACCACCTCTGGAATTATTATTATTTTTCTTTTAATAAAGGACTTTCCCAACGGTGTTTGTCTTTTTTTTTTTTTACAATTGTTACACTTTCTTTGTGAAATGGTAGAGGTACCCCATTACCAATTTACATAGGGGGGGCTGGGATCTGGGGGTCCCATTTGTTAAAGGGGTCTTCCAGATTCCGATAAGCCCCCCATTCGCAGACCCCCACAACCACTGGGCAAAAGTGGTGGGGATGAGGCCCTTGTCCCCATCAACATAAATATTTTTTTTCCTTCAGTAATGACACTTTGTGCAGGGACAGTTCTAAGCACGGGAAACAAGCGCTACTTTACAGGCATACTATGCACTCCCCCCTCCAGGTACGGAATTTAAAGGAATATTTCACTTTTATTGTTTCCCTTTAAGCAATATTAAAATCACTGCTCCCGAAAAAATGGCCGTTTTTAAAACTTTTTTTTTGCATTGATACATGTCCCCTGGGGCAGGACCCGGGTCCCCAAACACTTTTTTATGCCAATAACTTGCATAATATACCTGGCGCTTCCTCTTTGCCTTAGTCGTCACACTTGCAGGCAAACAACACATCTTGCGCTCGCCGCCCGATTTACCAGGCTTCTGTGAGGCACTAAATTTGGAGATGCTGGATCTCCCTGAATGGTACCAGGAGTATGCTCTTCCGCCACTGCCTAGGAGCCCACCTGATTCCCCCTTCTCTACACCAGATAAACAAAGGTCCAAGAAACCAAAACATGGTCGGGGAGGTGACTCACAAGCCGGAACTCCTGCCCCACGCTCCACGCCCGCCAGGGGACTTGTAATGGACTAACTGATTTGCTTTCTGAAGTCTGGGCCCCTTTGAAGGATCTGTGGCATCTTGCTCATGGATCTAGTCCAGGACATGCTGCTGACCAGGGAAAGTCTGAGGGATTATTTAATTGTTAGTGCCTTACAAGACTTTGCCAGTTTTTGATCGTGCCCTTGTTTGGTCCATACCCAAGATAGATTGACTTTCCCCATACTCATCTAGAATTTTGGATTTCATTTGGACCTTTTTTTTTTTTCTTCCCTTCTTGGCAAATGTCTTTTTTCCCAACTCGGCCCATGTAACATTCTGCCAAAAACGAACCCGTACGTTAATGGGTTTTGCTTCTGGCGTGCTTATTTTAGGGGGAGACTTCAACGTTCCCCTGAACCCAGGGGTGGACTCCTTATCTGGGTCATCGTGTGTATCCTACCGTGCACTTAAAAAACTGAAAGTCATGCTTAATTCTCTGCAATTAGTTGATGCTTGGAGATTTCTCCATCCTGACACAAGAGACTTCACCTTTCACTCGGTCCCACACAACCGTTAAGTCTCGTACACACGATCAGTCCATCCGATGAGAATGATCTGAAGGACAGTTGTCCTAGGTTAACCGATGAAGCTGACTGATGGTCCGTTGCGCCTACACTCCATCGGTCAAAAAAACGATCGTGTCAGAATGCGGTGACGTAAAACACAACGACGTGCTGAAAAAAAAAACAAAGCACCCTCCCAATGTTGACGGCATGTGGCCTGGTGCGGTTCAGGAGAGGGGGGCACACTCTCTCCCCCCCTCTTTTCTGCGGCCGGCCAGGTCAACGTGCTCGGAAAACGGGTCTGGTTATGGATATTTAGGGGGAACCGCACGTCATTTTTTTTTAAATTGACGTCGGGGTTCCCATTAATATCCATACCAGACCTAAAGGGTCTGGTTATTGAATTTGCGGGGACCTCCGCGCATTTTTTTTTTCTAAAAGTCCGTGTCCCATTGACTACGATGGGGTTCGGAGTTCGGGTTCGGGTTCTCGAACCCAAACTTTTTTTTTAAAGTTCGGGTTCGGACCCGAACCCGAACATCCAGGTATCCGCTCAACTCTAACTAAGACCACTGCTTTGACTTTCCTCCCTGATTGGTCCTGAACAAGTGGGCTTTATGCCCAATAGAAAAGCCAGGGACAATGTGATCAAGGCCTTACTCCTAACCCATGGGGCCCATAGCCGCTGTTTCGAGAGCCTTCTCCTGTCTACGAACGTGGAGAAGGCCTTTGATAGGGTCGCCTGGGACTATATGTTTGCCACATGCAGGCACGTGGGACTGGGTCCTCACATGATGTCGTTGATAACAGCCTTGTATGATAAGAAGACAGCGAGACTTAAAATAAATGGCACTTTGTCAGAAGAGGCTAATATTTCGAATGGGACTAGGCAGGGATGCCCCCTGTCCCCCCTTTTGTTTATTTTGTCATTGGAACCGTTCATCAGGTTGGTCAATGGAGACAAGTCAGTGTCAGGCTTTAGAATCTATGGTGTAGAATATAAGATTGCAGCTTATGCTGACGGCCTTTTTTTTTTTTTTTACCAAGCTTCACACTACTATACCCAACCTGATGAACCAGTTCCTCACATATGGGTATATTTCAAACCTTAAAATCAATTTTGCCAAATCTGAGGCTATGAATGTCTCTCTGAAGGAGGACACTTTAGTAAAGACCCGTGCTAATTGCCCTTTCAGATGGGTTACTAAAGCACTTAAATACCTGGGAGTGTGGCTGACGCCCGAGTTGATGTCTATATACGAGCATAATTTCCCTGCTCTTTTACGTGACATAAGGAAGGATTTACAACTTGGAATTCTAAATACTTCTCTTGGTTCGGGAGGGCGGATATCTTAAAGATGGTTGTCCTTCCGAGACTATTGTATCTTCTGAGGAACTTGCCAATCAAAATCCCTCAGGCTTATTTTAGATCCCTACAGTCTACCCTTATATGGTTCCTCTGGGGGGGTAAAAAATCTAGGATACATTTTTCCCTTCTGACCAGACCAAAAGATAGAGGGGGGATGGGCCTGCCAAACTTTTACAATTACTATCTAGCCTCGCATCTTACTAGAGTAGTTGACTGGCATTGTCATGGCACCTCGAAAGCATGGGTTGGATTGGAAAACTCGCTGACTGAAACCCCCTTGCGATTTTCTCCTTGGATCCCCTGGCATTGCCAAAATGACTCCATTAACTGGTTGCCGACCAGCCGCCGTAGTTTTACGGCAGCAGGTCGGCTCCCCTGCACGAGAGCCCGTAGCTATACGTCGGCTCTCACGCAGGCCACTAGGGGCACGTGCGCGCCCGCTCTCCCCCGACTCCCGTGCGCATGCCCAGCGGGCGCGATCGCCGCCGGGCACACACGATCGCTCGTTACAGAGCAAGGACCAGGAGCTGTGTGTGTAAACACACAGCTCCCGGTCCTGTCAGGGAAAGAAATGCTGATCTTCTGTTCATACAATGTATGAACAGAAGATCAGTCATTTCCCCATGTCAGTCCACCCCCCCCTACAGTTAGAACACACCCAGGGAACATACTTAACCCCTTCCCCGCCCCCTAGTGTTAACCCCTTCACTGCCAGTGGCATTTTTTTTATAGTAATCCAATGCATTTTTATAGCACTGATCGCTATAAAAATGCCAATGGTCCCAAAAGTGTCCGAAGTGTCCGCCATTATGTCGCAGTACCGAAAAAAATCGATGATCGCCGCCATTACTTTTAAAAAAAAAATATTACTAAAAATGCCATAAAAATACCCTCTATTTTGTAAACGCTATAACTTTTGCGCAAACCAATCAATAAATGCTTATTGCGATTTTTTTTTACGAAAAATATGTAGAAGAATACGTATCGGCCTAAACTGAGGAAAAAAAACGTTTTTTTATATATTTTTGAGGGATATTTATTATAGCAAAAAGTAAAAAATATTCATTTTTTTTTCAAAATTGACGCTCTATTTTTGTTTATAGTGCAAAAACTAAAAAACGCAGAGGTGATCAAATACCATCAAAAGAAAGCTCTATTTGTGGGGAAAAAAGGACACCAATTTTGTTTGGGAGCCACGTCGCACGACCACACAATTTTCAGTTAAAGCAACGCAGTGCGAATCGCAAAAAGTGCTCTGGTCTTTGACCAGCAATATGGTCCGGGGGTTAAGTGGTTAAAAAGCATCCCCTGACAGGCACTACACTATCGTTATTTAGCTCCATCGCTTCCAAAACGGATCTGACCTCCATCGTTGGTCCGCTTTCCTCGGTTGGTAATAACCCAAATCTCCTCCCTGGGGTAGGTAATCGCGCATTTCAGACATCGGAACCCACTCCTCCACTTACAATGAAGGATCGTTTCCATAAGGGCTCATTTAAAAGTTTAGCGGCACTCAAGTCTGACAATGGACTCCCGGCAGAGGCGTTGCTAGGGGGTGCGGGGGGTGCGGTCCGCACCCAGGTGACACCCGCTAGAGGGGTGACACCATCCCGACGATGAGGATTTTTTTTTATTAGCTGACCCGTCATCCGTTCGCAGCCGCTGGGCTGGAACAACATTACACCTCCAGCGCTGCTGCCGCCGTGTGTGTGTCTGTGTCAGACACCTCCTCCTTCCTCCTCTCCCCTACTGAGCCAGCGAGCGGCGAGCCTCAGCTCAGCCTCCGCCTGTCACACTGCACTGTGTGATGATGTGACGTCAGTCACATCACTACACAGTGCTTTCAGTTTCTCCGCCCGGGCGGCTCGGCTCAGCGGCTGCACCATTCCCGGCTCTAGTGTAACAGGCGGCAACGAGCGATGCTGCGGGAGTGTGGGTGGGTGCAGAGAACCTGGCCAGACAGGAGGAGCGTGTCTTGCAGGTCATGAGGAGCCTGGCAGGAGGGGCAGGTCTCGCACTGCCTGGATTAAGCTGTGCTGTATCTGAGGTCTGTGTGCGGAGGGGTGATATTTAAAGTGGGCTAATTATACAGGAAGGGGGATGGGTGTCTGTGCTGGGAGAGGGAAGACAGTCCTGCACCCACCTGCACTCTGTACTCACTTGCACCCTGAACCCACCACCCACCTGAACCCACCACCCACCTGCACCCTGAACCCACCACCCACCTGCACTCTGTACCCACCTGCACCCCCCTGCACCCACCACCCACCTGCATCTACCACCCACCTGCACCCACCACCCATTCCGCTATACCCCCCTGCACCCTCCTGCACCCACCTGCATCTACCACCCACCTGCACTGTGCACCCATCTCTCTGTACCCCCCTGCACCCTCCTGCACCCACCACCCACCTGCATCTACCACCCACCTGCACTGTGCACCCATCCCTCTGTACCCCCCTGCACCCCCCTGCACCCACCTGCACCCACCACCCACCTGCACTGTGCACCCATCCCTCTGTACCCCCCTGCACCCTCCTGCACCCACCTGCATTCTTCACCCTGCACCCTGTACCCACCTGAACCCACCTGCACCCTGCACTCTGTACCCACCTGCACCCACATGCACCCACTTGCACCCTGAACCCACCACCCACCTGCACTCTATACCCATCTGCACTCTGTACCCACCTGCACTCTGTACCCACCTACACTCTGTACTCACCTGCACCCCCTGCACCCACCACCCACCTGCATCTACCACCCACCTGCACTGTGCACCCATCCCTCTGTACCCCCCTGCACCCACCACCCACCTGCATCTACCACCCACCTGCACTGTGCACCCATCCCTGTATCCCTGTATCCCCCATCCCTGTACCCCCTTCGCTCCCACCTGCATTCTTCACCCTGTACCCACCTGCACCCAGAACCCACTTGCACCCTGCATTCTGTACCCACCTGCACCCACTTGCACCCTGAACCCACCACCCACCTGCACTCTGTACCCACCTGCACTCTGTACCCACCTACACTCTGTACCCACCTGCATCTACCACCCACCTGCACTGTGCACCCATCCCTCTGTACCCCCTGCACCCTCCTGCACCCACCTCAATTCTTCACCCTGTACCCACCTGCACTCTGTACCCACCTGCACCCACTTGCACCCACCACCTACCTGCACTCTGTACCCACCTGCACTCTGCACCCTGCACTCACCTGAACCCTGCCCTCTGTACCACACCTGCACCCTGCACTCTGTACCCCCCTGCACCTACCTGTACCCGGCACTCTGTACCCACCTGCACCCTGCACCTACCTGCACTCTGTACCCTGCACCCACCTGAACTCTGCACTCTGTATGTAGCACCCTCATGGTATTTAATGACCCTTTAGGACCCTCCCACACCCAGTTGCTGTGGCACGCTCAACCCCCCTCCCCCCACCCCCCTACTGGGGGAAGGTGTGATGCAAGGTTGAATTCCTGCACCTTTTCCCTGAGAATAATGCCCTGGTGACACTATCAATTAGCACTGCGGCAGGTGGGGGGACGACAACATCAGAGGCGCGTAATGCCCTACTGCCTATCCTGCTGGGGGGGGGGGTGACACCATGTTTCACCGCACCGGGTGACACCAACCCTAGTGACACCACTGACTCCCGGGTCTCACCTGGTGGCACTATTTTCAATTGCTTGATTGCGCCACTAAGGACTCACGGAGACCTTCATTCATTAGGAAGTTGACAGAGTTGGAGAAGGTCTGTGCTGACGGATCTCCTTCTGAAAGTACAACCTCTGTTACTTATGCTTGGCTCCAAAATACACTAACCACTCCTGATGACAGATTCGAACAGGCTTGGTCCAGAGCTCTGCATAGAGACATCACTGACAAACAATGGAAGACAGCATGTATTCTAGCTCATCAATGCTCAGCTAGCACTAAAACACAAGAAACATCATACAAACTTTTGACACAGTGGTATGCCACGCCAGACAAACTTAGGAGGTGGTACCCTCTTACTTCGGACCATTGTTGGAGATGTGAGACGGATATAGGCAGTCGCAGACATATTTGGTGGGACTGCTTGGCACTAAGTGAGTTCTGGAATGGAGTCAGAGAAAATGTGAAGCTCATCACGGAGACTAGTATTGTTCTGGATGCTGCCTGTTGTCTGCTCCACATTCCTAATTTCTCTCTCAAAAGATACAAAAATTTGCTGACAAAACATTTGTTAAATGCAGCCAATCTCTAATTCCGCTTGCTTGGAAAAGTACTAAAGCCCCATCTATCAAAGAATGGCTTAAGAAGGTAAATGACACCTGTTATATGGAAGACTCTGTAGCCCAATCTTCGGACAAGGTGGAGCAATTCCAAGAAACTTGGGGGCAGATCCACAAAGAAGTTACGCTGGCGTATCTATTGATACGCCACGTAACTTCTAGTTTGCTCCGGCGTATCTTTGTTTTGTATCCACAAAACAAGATACGCCTGAAGCTGTGCTAGATCCGACTGGCCTACGCCTTAGTACGCCACCGGATCTAAGCTGCATATTTACGCTGGCTGCTAGGTGGCGTTTCTGTCGATTTCCGCGTCGAGTATGCAAATTAGCTAGATACGACGATCCACGAATATACGTCCGGCCGGCGCATGTTTTTACGTTGTTTCCGTAAGGCTTTTTTCGGCGTATAGTTACCCCTGCTATATGAGGCGTATCCTATGTTAAGTATGGCCGTCGTTCCTGTGTAGAATTTTGAATTTTTTACGTCGTTTGCGTAAGTCGTTCGCGAATAGGGCTTTGCGTAGAATGACGTTCACGTCGTAAGCATTGGCTTGTTGCGGGTTAATTTCGAGCATGCGCACTGGGATACCCCCACGGACGGCGCATGCGCAGTACAAAATAAACGTCATTTACGTCGGGTCAAGACGTATTTACATAAAACACGCCCCCATCACATCCATTTGAATTGCGCGCACTTACGCCGCCAAAATGACACTACACCGCCGTAACTTACGGCGCAAATTCTTTCAGGATACCAAAAATACGCTGTAAGTTACGGCGGAGTAGTGTATCAGAGATACGCTACGCCGGACGGAAAGATGCACCAGGGTACGTGGATCTGGCCCTTGGTCTCCGTGGTTTGCTTTCAAAACATCGCAGGCTTATGTGAGGGCTTCACTCCCCTGAGGTTTATTGATGCCAACTTAATAATGTATTGATCATTAAGCTCCGCTGCTGCTAGACACCTGCCCATCCTTCCCTCTTCCCTCCCTTTCTCTACCTTCCCCTCTTAACTTCTCTCTTTTCTTTTCACATCCATTTTTCTTACTTGTATAACCTCTGCATAGTTTGAATTGTTATGGTCAACTAAAAAACACAAGATAGTACAGCGCTGTGAAATAAAATGACCACCAAAAAATACGATATTGATCATACAAGGTGAACTACTAAGTGACAACAAAAAAGGTTTGAAAAAAATTGAAGAGTAAAACGTGAAGAAAAAAAGGGGAAAAAAAGGGGGGAACCATCCAATTCAGTGAAACAGTTCATAAGTGAAGTGAATCTTCTTAAGTAGATAATCATATGTGTCTGAAATAGGAAATCCTCCACCAAAAAGGGACACCGGATAAGTGAGAATGAGATCTCCTTACCAGAAGGAAAGACCGGATTTGCAGCGGTCTTATGAGGCCTAGGGATGTTTAAGACTAGTCTTCCCAAAAAGACTGCTTCAGAAACTGCAAAGATCCAAAGGGCTGGCTCCTGATCAGATATGCTCCAGCAATCAATTGGCGATAAATTTAACCATGGAATGGAAAATAATGGAAGACCACATAGTGCATTACTGTATAAAGGGCTGGTTTAAGTGAACGAGTAGGATGTCTGCTCCCAGCAGCCTATCCCCGAAGACGTCCTACTTGTGACGAAACGCGTAGGTGTGGCTTAGCTGGGTGATGTTATCACGCTACACGGAGACACGTGATGACGGAGTTCTGAAGCAGACGGAGGAGGACTCGAGACGCCATCCTCTCTTACCACGATACATCCCACATGCGCTTAATTTACTACATAACTGTAAGTGCACATCTGTTTTTCATTAAACCAGCCCTTTATACAGTAATGCACTGTGGTCTTCCATTATTTTCCATTCCATACATTATCCTGTGAAACGTTGTAGTTTGGCTAATGTCTAGTCATATGACATTGATGCAATTCTTGTCTAACATTCTGATTTTGTTGTCTGTAATTACTATACGGCTCTAATATTATTTAATATACTTTGAATGTTTTAAAAAAAAAGTATATGTTGAGATTACATATACGGTACTTTGTCTTGCACGGGACTTGTTTTTTCAGGATCTTTTTTCACTGGAAGATTTATGTTAACAGCATTTACAATTTTGAATCTTTTGCACGTTTTTTTTGGCCTTCACAGGATTTAGTTTGTTTATGTATTTATTGCTGATTATTGTTTCACGGATCAATTGATGTGCAGACATTATCAATTATTAGATATATTTTTTACACCAATTTTTTTTACAGGTTTTTAGGATCTATTTATTTATAAAAATCTTTAATTTTAGGTAATTAATTTATTGGTCAATTCAATATTTATTCATTGGTTATATTGGTTACACATGACTATTTTATCATTATTCACTTATATGTAATTATTGGCTGCGATGACCTATATATATATATATAATATTCAAGTGCGACCCTTCAAAAATACAGCCATATCAGTGCCCGTCATTGGAGAAGAAAACATAATTACCGTATATACTCGAGTATAAGCCGAGATTTTCAGCCCTTTTTTTTGGGCTGAAAATGCCCCCCTCGGCTTATACTCCTGTCAGTGTACCTTGCGCTATTGAGAGGCTGCGGGCGACCCACAGCTGGCCTCTTAAAAGGGACGTATATATATACGTCCATGTGCAGAGCCGTGCCATTCTTCCGACGTATATCGGCGTTAGGCAGTCCTTAAGTTGTTAAAGGGGACATACCTTTGCGCCCATTTGCCCAGCTGAGCCGGCGTATATCGTTGTGTGCTGGTTGGCTGTGGTTAAATAAATAACATGTTGATAAAGTGCGATAGAAACAAAGGAAAACAAAATATAAACAGTTTAAACTTTGTCTTTAACTTGTTTGATTTTTTGATTTTTGTCTCCCAGTTGCATAAATATGTGAAACAAATAAAAAATCCATTCAAGATCGCAGACAGAATGACCTTCTTTGATGACAACGGTGAATTTCCTTTCCAATACACA
Source organism: Rana temporaria (assembly GCF_905171775.1). Lineage (NCBI taxonomy): Eukaryota > Metazoa > Chordata > Amphibia > Anura > Ranidae > Rana > Rana temporaria. Next base: position 17,121,451 of record NC_053489.1, on the reverse strand, counting down.
ATAGCTAATTGGATGTCTGCTTTCGCTTCCACACCACCAACAAGCTATATTGATGTTGGTTCGTACACACCATGGGCTAAAGAGGAAGACCAAATTCATATTGACTCCAACAAAATAATATGGAGCAAAGGCAATAATAAGGTGAGGAGGAGCACATGTGGCTCTCACTTTTCATGACATTGGCCACCCATTGTACAGTTTTCACAACAGATGTGTAACGATTATAGTCAAGCAATGACATTTTCTAGTGATACCTACCCATGAGCTTTGTGAAAAATGTTTATACGTTCCTGCTCCTTAGAAAAAACAATACCATAGACACAGAGCAGCCATCATACATTTTTGGGCCCCCCTACACAGCTTTAGGCCTGGGCCCCCTCAAGCCTGTCCACCAACATTCCCCAGGGCTTGCCCACCGGCCATCCCACTGAATCCACACACCGGCCACCTCACCTGTATGCACTCATCCCCCCCCCTCAATGCTGTGTACAGTCATGGCCCGAAATAGTTGGCACCCCAGAATTTTTTCCAGAAAATCAAGTATTTCTCACAGAAAAGTATTGCAGTAACACATGTTTTGCTATACACATGTTTATCCCCTTTGTGTGTATTGGAACAAAACAAAAAAAGGGAGGAAAAAAAGCAAATTGCACATAATGTCTCACAAATCTCCAAAAATGGGCTGGTTAACATTTTTGGCACCCTTTCAAAATTGTGGATAAATAAGATTGTTTCAAGCATGTGATTCTCCTTTAAACTCACCTGGGGCAAGTAACAGGTGTGGGCAATATAAAAATCACACCTGAAAGCAGATAAAAAGGAGAGAAGTTCACTTAGTCTTTGCATTGGGTGTCTGTGTGTGCCACACTAAGCATGGACAACATAAAGAGGAGAAGAGAACTGTCTGAGGACTTGAGAACCCAAATTGTGGAAAACTATTAACAATCTCAAGGTTACAAGTCCATCTCCAGAGATCTAGATTTTCCTTTGTCCACAGTGCGCAACATTATCAAGAAGTTTGCAACCCATGGCACTGTAGCTAATCTCTCTGGGCGTGGACAGAAAAGAAACAGTGATGAAAGGTTGCAACGCAGGAAAGTCTGGATGGTGGATAAGCCGCCACAAACAAGTTCCAAAGAAATTCAAGCTGTCCTGCGGGCTCAGGGAGCATCAGTGTCAGCACCAACTATCCCTCGACATCTAAATGAAATAAAACGCTATGGCAGGAGACCCAGGAGGACCCCACTGCTGACATAGAGACATAAAAAAGCAAGACTACAGTTTGCCAAAATGTACTGGAGTAAGCCAAAATCCTTCAAGGAAAAGGTCTTGTGAACAGATGAGACCAAGATAGAGCATTTTGGTAAAGCAAATCATTCTACAGTTTACCGAAAACGGAATGAGGCCTACAAAGAAAAGAACACAGTACCTACTGTGAAATATGGTGGAGGTTCAATGATGTTTTGGGGTTGTTTTGCTGCCTCTGGCACTGGGTGCCTTGATTGTGTGCAAGGCATCATGAAATCTGAGGATTACCAAAGGATTTTGGGTCGCACTGTAGAGCCCAGTGTCAGAAAGCTGGGTTTGCGTCCAAGATCTTGGGTCTTCCAGCAGGACAATGACCCCAAACATGCATCAAAAAGCACCCAGAAATGGATGGCAACAAAGCGCTGGAGAGTTCTAAAGTGGCCAGCAATGAGTCCAGATCTAAATCCCATTGAACACCTGTGGAGAGATCTTAAAATTGCTGTTGGGAAAAGGCGCCCTTCCAATGAGAGAGACCTGGAGCAGTTTACAAAGGAAGAGTGGTCCAAAATTCCCGGTGAGAGGTGTAAGAAGCTTATTGATGGTTATAGGAAGCGACTGATTTCAGTTATTTTTTCCAAAGGGTGTGCAACCAAATATTAAGTTAAGGGTGCCAAGAATTTTGACCAGACCATTTTTGGAGTTTTGTGTGACATTATGTCCAATTTGCTTGTTTCCCTCCTTTTTTTGTTTTGTTCCAATACACACAAAGGGAATAAACATGTGTATGGCAAAACATTTGTTACTGCAATACTTTTCTGTGAGAAATACTTGATTTTATGGAAATTTCTGGGGTGCCAACAATTTCGGCCATGACTGTATAATTTTTGCACAGGAGATGAATGACAAAGTATAATTGTTTGTATGCACACATTGTAATACAAGCAGGCCTCCCGGAGGGGGGTGTCAGTGCCGCACCACAGGGCGCCCGGGTGAGGGTGCTGTCTGTGCCACGATGCCAGCCGCCCATTGGGGGGTGATTGTTTGCTGTTTCAGCATTACGGCTCACTGTTTGCTGTTTCAGCATTACGGCTCACTGTATTCAGTGCTCTTAAGCAATTCATTATTTGTGAATCCTTTGCAGTTTCTTACTCAATGATCACACCAGTCACAGCACTTCCTGTAGCAGGCTGACAACACTAAACAACTGCCCCAGTATTAGCAGCAACATTGTCAGCCTGCCATGAGTCCTCCTCCAGTGTGGGCCAATGGCTTATGCCCTGTACACATGACCAGTTTTCCTGGCATGCCAAAACCAGATGTTTTTCCCGACGTGATTCCTCTCAAGCCTGCCTTGCATACACACGTTCATGAAAAAAAGAACGCTTGACCATAGCGGTGACGTCCAACACGTACAATGACACTATAAAGGGGACGTTCCATTCAAACGGTGCCACCCTTTGGGCGGCTTTTGCTGATCCTCGTGTTAGTTAAAGTTTGGTGAGAGACGATTTGTGCTTTTCAGTCTGTTACAGCGTGACAAATGTGCTATATCCATTACGAACACTAATTTTACCAGACCGAGCGCTCCCGTCTCATACTTGATTCTGAGCATGCACGTTTTTTTTCCCCTCGGAAAAGCCTACACACAAGCGTTTTTCGCAACAAGAAAAAGACTGACGGGAAACACGACAGGAAGAATTAGAGCTAGTTCGATTTTTTTTTTTGCAGGCAGTTTTCTCATTGGGAAACGACCGGTTTTCCTGACCAATCTAAAAAATGGCAGTTTTCTCGTCAGGGAAAACCGGTCGTGTGTACGAGGCATACATGTTGTCAGCTTGAAATAAGAAGTGTTGTCCCTGGCAGGATCCCCAGACTGTATACAGTAAGGCATGTTGGCAACTCTACCGATAAATAGATTTTAGGTTTGCACGCACTTTAACCACTTAAGACCCGGACCATTATGCAGGTTAAGGACCTTGCCCCTTTTTGCGATTCTACACTGCGTCCCTTTAACTGACAATTGCACGGTCGTGCGATGTGGCTCCCAAACAAAATGGGTGTCCTTTTTTTCCCACAAATAGAGCTTTCTTTTGGTGGTATTTGATCACCTCAGCGTTTTTTAGTATTTGCGCTATAAACAAAAATAGAGCGTAAATTTTGAAAAAAATGCAATATGTTTTACTTTTTGTAATGTATAATAATGTATAATAAATATCCTCAAAAATATATATATAAAAAAAAAATGTTTTTCCTCAATTTAGGCCGATACATTATCTTCAACCTATTTTTGGTAAAAAAAAAATCGCAATAAGCGTTTATCAATTGGTTTGCGCAAAATTTATAGCGATAGTTTTATGGCATTTTTATTAATATTTTTTTTTACTACTAATGGTCAGTGTTTTGTTTTTTTTCGTGACTGCGACATTATGGCGGACACATCGGACAATTTTGACACCTTTTTGGGACCATTGTAATTTTCACAGGGAAAAGTGCTATAAAAATGCACTGGTTATTGTGAAAATGACAATTGCAGTTTAGGAGTTAACCACTAGTGGGCACTGTAGGGGTTAAGTGTGACCTCATATGTGTTTCTAACTGTAGGGGGGCGGAGCTGGACGCGTGACGTCAGTGATCATCTTTCCATATATCAGGAAACAGACGATCACGGACATTTCCACACAGAAGAACGGGGAAGGTGTGTTTACACTCACCTCTCCCTGTTCTTCAGCTCCAGTGACCAATCGCGGGACACCAGCGGCGATCGGGTTCCGCGGGCGCGGTCACGGAGCTTCGCAGGCGGCGCGCTCACGACCCCATGGCTGGGCACTTAAAGAGGACATACAGGTACGTGATTGTGCCCAGCCGTGCCATTCTGCCAACGTATATCGGCGTGAAGGAGTCCTTAAGTGGTTAAAGTGAAATGGAAGCAATGGATAAGGAGATGGGGCCAGATTCACAGTCGAGATACGACGGAGTATCTCAGATACTCCGTCGTATCTCTCAGAGTATCTATGCGACTTATTCATAGAACCAGTTACGCATAGATATCCATAAGATCCAACAGGTGTAATTGTTTTACACTGTCGGATCTTAGGATGCAGTACCGCGGCCGCCGCTGGGGGGAGTTTGCGTCGTAAACCAGCGTCGGGTATGCAAACTAGGAGTTACGGCAATCCACGATGGATTTTCGCGTTCGCTACATCGCCGCTAGTCTAGTTTCCTGACGCAAAGTTAGTCGTTATTTGACCTGCCCTAACTTTACACAGCAATCGTATTGCTTTATAAAGTATGGCCGTCGTTCCCGCGTCGAAATTAAAAAATTAACGTTGTTTGCGTAAGCCGTCCGGGAATTACGCTACGCGCGTCGCCGTTCGAAAAAATTACGTCACTGCGCGCAAAGCTCGGCGGGAATTCCGAAACGGAGCATGCGCAGTAGGTCCGGCGCGGGAGCGTGCCTAATTTAAATGGCACACGCCCATTTGAATTGGCCCGCCTTGCGCCGGACGTCTTTACGATACACCGCCGCAAGTTTCCAGGTAAGTGCTTTGTGGATCGGGCACTAAAACTGTAAACTTGCGGCGGTGTATCGTAAACGGGTTACGTTACACCGGCGCTCTTGTACGTGAATCTGGCCCATGGAGTTTTGCAACACACTCTTATTTAATCTTCAAGTAGACTTAATTTTTATTTTTTTCACTTCCTTTTAGAAGCTGGAATCTCGGTGTGCAGACACTTGTTTGCCGGGATCCAGAAAAAAGCAAGGATTGTCTATCCACTCTTGCTGCTATGGCTGTGTCCCATGTTCAGAAGGACAGATATCTAATACGACAGGTATGCCTTTTTTTTATATAAAGTTTTATTTATTAATGTTTTATAACTTTAGGTTCAATAAGTATTTATTGTCAATTTTTAGACAGGTATAACAGACATAACAGAAGAAATCAGATCAAGCACCCAACAAAGGGTGACCCGATCAATAAAAGTAGAAACAAAAAACAGTTAACAGTTACATTGCCATACCAAGTAGACAAAAAGGTACAAACAAATGTTATGTAGGCACTTTGGTGAAACAGACAGAGATATACAACGCAGCCCAGCGTCAGGCAGCGACTACCCGTGGCCTGGACGCCTCTTTGGGAGCCTGCTGCGGCCAGGAACCAGGGTAGTGATAACTATGACATAAATAATGTCAGGGCTGGGATGCAGGGAGCAATTTGACAGCATGGGGAATGCATCATAACCCGAGGGTTCGGTTAGTGTACCAATCTATTGGGAAACTAATGAAACAACGGTATGGTCAGCTTGAATGGCCCTGGGGGAGGGCCAGGAGACAAAGAGGAAATAGGGATAGAAATAGAAAGAGAAGTTATGTAGAAAGAGGGGCAAAGAAGGAACGAAGGGGGAGGGGGGCGGCGTGCTCCACTCTGTGACGGTCCTCTACTATCTAGGACATGGGGTGATCCGGGACACGACAGGTGTACAAGGGGTCAGGCCGGGCTCAGCCTGGATTTAAGCTTGTCTGAGGTAGAGTAATGCCTCCAGATACCCCAAGTGAAGGAGAATTTAGCATAGGTGTCGAGGGACTTGGCCTGCAGCTCCTCCATAAGCATAATACTGTTCATCTCACTCACCCATTCGACTGGGGTCGGGAGGGTAGAGGATTTCCAATGTCTGGAGATCAATTGTCTGCCAGAGCTAAAACAAAATTTTAAGAGGGTGTGCTTTTGGAACTTAAGGGAGCCTGGGAGGATGGATAGGAGGGCTATGAAGGGGGAAGGAGTGAGTGGTTTGTCATAGAGGTCTGAATACATCTGAAAAATTTAGTTCCAGAATGGGCGAATTAAATCACACTCCCACCAAATATGACAGTACGTACCCATAGCGAGGTCGCATCTCCAGCAAGAATCAGGAGCGGATGGGAACATGACCCTGAGGGTGACTGGAACTCAATACCACCTAGACAATACTTTATAATTATTTTCTTGAGCATAGCTGGAGATGGAGGATTTGTGAGTGTAGAAAAAGGCTTTGCGCCAATCCGCCTCGCTGATGTCTCTACCAAGGTCCTCCGACCAAGCTGCAGTAAACCTGGGAAAGGAGTTGTGGGTGTGTTCTAAAATCAGCTTGTAAATCTGGGAAAGAGTGTGTCGCGGGGTGACCGGAAGCGAGCAAAGAGGCTTGAAGCCCGTCAGGGGTCTATGGGTCTGGCCAGTGTCGCAAAGTGACTTGCAGTAGGCTGTCAGGTGTAGTCGGGTGAGCCAAGTTACTCGAGAGGGAGTAGTGGATGCAAGTGCAGCGAAGGATCCGGATGAAGTATTTACGAAGCGGCAGGTGGTAGGCCAGGAAGCTCTGTCATAGTCGTCTATGGTTTGGGTCGATCTACTCTCCGGGAGGGCAGGGTTATCGAACGTTGGTAATGGGTGTGCATAGGAGTTTGTGTTTTAGTCTTGGGCGGTTTCCCCGCCAGACAAACCCGATAGCCATAGAGCGTAGTGAACGAAAAAAAGCAGACGGAAGAGCTATCGGGAGCACCTGGAATAGATACAATGCTTTGGGTAAAACATCCATTTTCAATACGTTCATACGTCCGAACCACAAGATCGGTAGGTCCAAACGGTCCTCGTTAGGCGTCTGAGTCTAGTTAGCAGCGGGCCATAGTTCAAGGTGTAAACCTCTGACAGGTGTGCAGGGATGGCGGTTCCCAGGTAGGAGATAGATTTCTCCCTCCATTGGAAAGAAAAGTTAGATTTGAGGGTGTTGAGGGTCGGCTGCGGCAAGGATACGTTTAGGGCTTCCGTTTTAGATAAGTTTAGCTTATAATTACTGAGTCTGCCGAACCTGGTAAGCTCCAGCAGAATGGACGGAATGCTGATGTGAGGTTGAGTGACATAAAGAAGCAGGTCATCTGCATACAAGGAACGTTTGCAGTGGGAAGAAGGTGTTTGTATACCTCGTATACTAGGGTTTGCTCTAAGTGCCTGGGCTAGGTGTTCTATGACAAGTGCAAAAAGGAGAGGGGATAGGGGACAGCCCTGTCTGGTGCCGTTCTTGATCGACACCGTGCCGGACTGAACACCATTCACCAATACGGTGGCAGAGGGGGCGGTATATAAGGACATGATTCGGGAGAGCATCTTAGGCCCTAGCCCTATTTGGGCAAGGGTGGCATGCAAGAATGGCAAGCTGACCCGGTCAAAGGCCTTCTCTGCATCGCAGGAGAGAAGGCAGGTCGGTATACAATGTCTATGGGCGTAAACTATTAGGTGGAGAGTCTTGGTGGTGCTGTCCCGGGCCTCGCGACCCGGGACAAACCCCACCTGGTCCCGTGTATAACATCCGGTAAAAGCGGCGCAAGGCGGTCCGAGAGGATTTTTGCAAACAGTTTCAGCTCGACATTCAAAAGAGATATCGGCCTAAAGTTGGAGCACTGGGATTGATCCTTACCGGGCTTGGGGATGACCGCTATCTGGGCTAACAGGAGTGAGGGGGATGGGGAGCATTGTTCGTTTATGGCATTGAAGGCCTTCGCTAGAAGTGGGGCTAGTTGTGTTCCGAACGTCTTGTAGAAGCGGAGATTAAAGCCATCCGGGCCAGGGCTCTTACCATTTTTAAGTTTCTTAATGGCCGATAGGAAGTCAAGGTCGGTCAAGGGCTCTTCTAGTTCGTCAGAGTCAGCGGTTGTGATAGATGGGAGAGCGGTTTTGCCGATGTAAGAAGACACGTCGCATGGTGGACTGCCCGGACTAGGCAGGGATAGGGGGTTTGGGGAGGGAGATTGTAGTGGTCCGAGTAATTCTGACGAAACTCCTCCGCTATGGCGGAGTTAGCCAGCAATTTACCCTTGTTGGGGGAGGTGATTAAAGCGGTTGTAAACCCGCATGGAAAAAAAAATGTTCCTCCTGTAAGGGAAAAGTCATAATGAGCTAATATGCACCGCATATTAGCTCATTATGAAATACTTACCTCGGAACGAGGTGCGTAGCACTTACCTGGTTCACGCCGAGCGATATTTCATCTTGCCTCGGCGTGCCTCGGCGTGTCAGCGCTGTGATTGGCTGGAGCAGCGATGACGTCACTCCCGCGCGTTGCACGCGGGAGATTTAAAACTCGGCAAGGTCCGGCGGCTGCCGGTCCTTTTGCCGTAGATCCCTCCTGCGCATGCGCAGCGGCGCATTGCGAGGGGAATATCTCCTAAACCGTGCAGGTTTAGAAGATATTCTCCTTACCTAGAGGTAAGCCTTGTTATAGGCTTACCTGTAGGTAAAAGTACAAAAAGTGGGTTTACAGTACAACCACTTTAAAGGAATGTGTTTCTTAGCCTGGCGCGGATTGAGTGTGTTTGCCAAGAGCCTGCCGCACTTGTTGGCGTGGGAATAGTGCGTAAAAACGCCCCTTATCCCTAGCCACCAGAGATCGGTCGGCGAATATTTGCAGGAGGTCCCGTCGAGCGTTGGCCAGATCCACCAACTTGGATGTATCAGGAGAACGCTTGTGGAAATCCTCCAGGGCCGTGATAGTTGCCAGCAGGCGGGTGACATCCGCAGAGTGAGCTTTTTTGAGTCTAGAGCCGTGTTGTATGAACTTGCCTCTCAGGACACATTTGAGGGCTTCCCATTTCGTAAGCGGGTTGGTGTCGTTGTGTGCATGGTCTGTAATGAAGTTTGTGATGGTCTGAGTAACATCGGTAGAGCAAACCAGGTCTGACAGCAAGTTGGCGTTGAGCCTCCAGGAGGACCTGGGTTTGTAGGAGGGGGTCTTTCCCAGGCATGCATGGACAGGTGCATGGTCTGACAACAGCGTGAGGCCAATCGAGGCACTGGGAGAGAAGTCCAGCAGTGACTGGGAAATGAGTATGTAGTCTAGTCTGCTATAAGAAGAATGTGCAGGGGAGAAGTACGTGTAGTCCCTGGCAGAGGGATGGAGATCCCTCCACACATCCACCAGGGAGAGGTCAGCAAAAAGGGTACGCAGCTTGGTCATAGTAGCCAGAGAGAGCGAGGACTTACCAGTTGACGTGTCTATGCGGGGTATCAGAGCAGCGTTGAAGTCACCTCCAAGGATCATATTGGTCACGCTAAACTTCCTCAGACGGGAGAGAATGGAGGTGAAGAATTGCAGCTGGTCCTGGTTGGGAGAATACACATTAATCACAGTGTAGATCACCTTCCTATATGACAGTTTAAGAAAGATAAACCTCCCAGCAGTGTCTACGTAAGAGTCTAAGACATCGGGTGTGAATGAGGCATGGAAAGCACTGGAGACCCCCTTAGACTTCGATGAGGGGTTAGTGTAATGAAACCAGGTGGGATAATGCCTATGGAGGAACTTGGGGACGGAATCAGATCTAAAGTGGGTCTCTTGGAGGAGAAGAATTTGGTTGCGTAACTTATGGAAGTGATACAAAATCTGTCTCCTCTTCTCAGGGACATTGAGGCCCCTGCAGTTCAGAGAGGATACAGTTAGGTGAGCTGGGGTAGCCATGAGAGTAGCTGAGCAAAGGGCGGATAGTCACTTACCGGAAGGGAACACGCCGACTCCGGGGGGTGGAAGGGAAGGGGGAGAGGACAGGATCGGGTGAGGGGCCTTAAAGAAAGAAAGGGAGGGAAAAGGAGAAAAGAGAAGCAGAAAAATAAAGAGTTAGGCCGAAACGGCCACACTAACACTGTTGCTAGCAACATTTCAGCTATCACCCTAGGGGAGCTGAGAGTCCTAAGTGGGGTGCCGCGGTCGTCGCACAGGGGGGGGGCGCCCGCACACACCGCAGCAACAAAAAACATTGCATACAAACATAACATAACGGTTAATAGCACAACTTGAAACCCAAAGGGGCTATATGGGGAGAATGTTATAGAGATAACCAAGAGGGTCTCACCATCCGGAGAGGGCGAGACCCCAACTTTATTCTAGAATCCCATCACCTCACGGGGTTGTATGGTATACTTCTGACACGCCTAGTCAGTCGGAGAGAAATGTTTTATAACTTTACACTGAAAATCACAGATGTGCAAAAGCAAAGTATGTCATATTCTAGTGGTGCAGGAAATAACCATAATATGGGAGGGTGTAATACTACTTGTATCCACACGTTTTTGCACTATTGAGGGAAACTTTAATTTATGTAGAGATAGAATTCAAACTAACTACAGACCATCCACTGGGTTCTTATGAGGTTAAGATCCTAGCACTGAGGCCCTGTGCACACGGGCAAGAATCTCGTCAGGAATAAAAACGTTGTTTTTCCTCATGAGATTCTTGGCAAGAATTTCTTGGCTTTCGTACACACAGACAGTAATCTCGGCAAGAAGCAGTTTTCTTGCTCATTTTGGCGAGAAAACCGGTCGTGTATAAGAGGCTTGAGATTTAGAACTTTCCGTAAAGTTAATACCAGTGGCCCGGAAGTGCGCCTTAGTGTGGAGCGCAGCTTCAACCAGAAGGGACGCAGGAGTGATTCGGGCCAATGAGATAACGTGTTTCACAGTGTCCACTGTTTCAAACAACGGAAGCTGTGAATGCGTTATCTCATTGGTCATGAATCCAGTGTTGTAACCAGAGTTATGGGCGCCCGGGGCAGAATTTTTTTTTGCCCCCCCCCCCACAGTGCTGCCGGCTTCTCTCCTCTTCTGCCTCCCTTGGTGGGGGATGTTTAAGAATGGAGAGCGGGGGCAGAGGGCAGTAAATATGTAATTTACTGGCTCCTTCCTGTTCCTAATGAACACAGCGAGTGATTGGTACAGATCAATCACTGTGTTCATACATAACTAAAGCATAGTAAACTGTGTTTACGCTCTGCACAGAGAACTTCCCAATTCTCTGTCCTCAGTCCCCGTCTCAAAAGTCAGACATCAGGGCTCTGTTTAGACCATTGATATTTCACCAACGCCCCTCCCCCTCCCTCCAACAGATTTGTGTGAAAAACTAAAATATATATATTTTTTTTTTAAATGATAAAAATATGCAAATGAACAAAAGAATAATTAAAGACTTATTCACACGGGTTTGAGCTTCAGCCACACCTTATTCTATGAGGATGCAGCATCTGTACTAACACAACCGCAGGTTCTAATTTGGCAGTTGTGCAGGTGTGGGTGAGTGGCCCTGAATGAACACGGTTATTGTTTGGGGCTGTACACATGAACCCACACACCTGTCAAATCAGAACCTTTGACTGTGTTCATACAGCCTCTGCATCATAAAATAGGCTGCATGCACACAGGTCCAGCCACCACAATAATAAAAAAAAACACAGATTCACACTGTACAGACCACAACACCCATGTGAATGAACCCCGAAAACCTCAGTCACACATGGAGCTTTATTTATTAACGCAATACACAAATTTCTTTACTGCACTCCCACATCACACAGGTTAGTTCCAGCCCTGGTATAGTCTCTGTGTGAAGGTGATTAATCCTCTTTACAAACACTACAAGTTTTACTTCAGGCGTCATCATATCAGCTCTGTCTAAGTTGGAGCAGACAAGTATGCAGAGTGTTTACAGCTCCACACACTCTGCCTACCTACATCTCTTTTCTCTCACCCACAAAATTGTGATTTTGACCTAAGCAACATGGCAACTAGGTGCTAGAGAAGCTACTCGAGTACCCCACTCTGATGTAATATTACTTTCATGCATATCGGTGTGTAAATGTTAAAACATGTTTCTGTGACTAATATGCTCAGCAGAGCAGCACATCACACCATACAGTATAGAGAAAGTCTTAAAAAATGTAATATGAGGTAGCTGAGCTCGATATCATCAGCTAGCCATGTTGGTAAAAGCAAACAGTCCTTTTATTTTCAAAAACAGGCAAACTGCAAAAAAAAAATAAAAAAAACTTTTTTATGTTCAGTCCATACTTTGTGGTTTTAGGGGTTCCCATTGGCTTCAGGGGTCCCAAGGAGAAGGTTTTTTTTTACAGATTAAGCACTGTGGCCCAATCTTAAACTCAGTTCACCCTGTTCACACAGATTACCAATACATACATATATGGGACTGGCACTGAGAAAGTGAGCTGGTAACTTACCAGCTCACTTTCTCAGTGCCAGTCCCATATATGTATGTATTGTCAGGCTCCTCACATCACACACAGGCTCACCTGCAACTGCAAGACTCTCCTCCCAGACGAAGTCCACTGCACATCCGGATGTGTCAGGGTGGAGGAGGGTGGAGGATAAGATGGCAGCTCCGTGGCGGATACAGAACTTGCGCGGGCGGGACTCCTCCAGGGGCAGCCTTTGCGCATGCGCCTGCCCACGTTTCTGGATTGGCCAGCCCTGCCAGAACATGACCGCAAACACCCAATCACAGGGCACCAGCTGCTGCAAAATGGTGGCCGTACTCGGAGGAACAGTGACACCATCAATGATTTTTTAAAAGTGACAAGGACGCCGCGATTTCGCCCCTGCCAATTTTGCGCAAGGTGCGACGGCCCCCCCCCTGCCCCCCCCCGCTACGCCAGTGTATGAATCCTGAGAGGGAGAACTCCACGCCAAATTTTAAATAAAAAACTGGCATGGGTTCCCCCCAGGAGCATACCAGGCCCTTAGGTTTGGTATGGGTTGTAAGGAGACCCCCCCTACGCCGAAAAACCGACGTGGGGGTCCCCCCACAATCCATACCAGACCTGTATCCAAAGCACGCTACCCAGCCGGCCAGGAATGGGAGTGGGGACGTGCGAGCGCCCCCCCTCCTGAGCCGTACCAGGCCGCATGCCCTCAACATGGGGGGGTTGGGTGCTCTGGGGCAGGGGGGTGCACTGTGGGCCCCCCCACCCCAGAGCACCCTGTCCCCATGTTGATAAGGACAGGGCCTCTTCCTGACAACCCTAGCCGTTGGTTGTCTGGGTCTGCGGGCGGGGGCTTATCGGAATCTGGGAGACCCCTTTAATAAGGGGGCCCCCAGATACCGGCCCCCCACCCTAGGTGAATGAATATGGGGTACATCGTACCCCTACCCATTCACCTGGAGGCAAAGTGTAAAAGAAAAAAAAAACACACAACACAGGGTTTTTAAAGTAATTTATTAGTCAGCTCCGGGGGCCCCCCTGTCTTCTTTAGCTCTTTTAGCAGGGGGGGCCTTCTTCTTCTGCTCTCCGGGGGTCTTCTCCGCTCTCCGGGGGTCTTCTTCCGCTCTCCGGGGGTCTTCTTCCGCTCACCGGGGGTCTTCTCCCATCCTCTCCGCTGTCATCTTGGCCCCGGTTCTTCTCCCGCTCGCTCTCTGGTGCCTTCTTCTTCAGGGCTGGCCGCCGCTATCTTCGTGTGTTAGCTTGATTACTAGCAGTGGCCAGCCCGCTCTTCTTCTGTCTTCTGTCTTCTGCCTTCTTCTCTTCTTCCCATGTTGACACAACGCTTCTTCCCGCTGTTATGCCGGGTGTCCGGTGCGCGATGATTTATATAGGTCTCTCTTAAGATGTCACAGTCCCATCATGCTCCGGTACCTACCCATGTGGTACCTACCCACGTGGGTAGGTACCAAAACATGATGGGACTGTGACATCATAAGAGAGGCCTATATAAATCATCGCGCACTGGACACCCGGCATAACAGCGGGAAGAAGCGTTGTGTCAACATGGGAAGAAGAGAAGAAGGCAGAAGAAGAGCGGGCTGGCCACTGCTAGTAATCGAGCTAACACACGAAGATAGCGGCGACCAGCCCTGAAGAAGAAGGCACCGGAGAGCGAGCGGGAGAAGAACCGGGGCCGAGATGACAACGGAGAAGACCCCCGGTGAGCGGAAAAAGACCCCCGGAGAGCAGAAGAAGACCCCCGGAGAGCGGAAGAAGGCCCCCCCTGCTAAAAGAGCTAAAGAAGACAGGGGGCCCCCGGAGCTGACTAATAAATTACTTTAAAAGCCCTGTGTTGTGTGTTTTTTTTTCTTTTACACTTTGCCTCCAGGTGAATGGGTAGGGGTACGATGTACCCCATATTCATTCACCTAGGGTGGGGGGCCATCATCTGGGGGCTCCTTATTAAAGGGGTCTCCCAGATTCCGATAACCCCCCGCCCGCAGACCCCGACAACCAACAGCTAGGGTTGTCGGGAAGAGGCCCTGTCCTTATCAACATGGGGACAGGGTGCTCTGGGGTGGGGGGGGCCCGCAGTGTGCCCCCCTGCCCCAGAGCACCCAACCCCCCCATGTTGAGGGCATGCGGCCTGGTACAGCTCAGGAGGGGGGGCGGTCGCTCGTCCCCACTCCTTTCCTGGCCGGCCGGGTAGCGTGCTTTGGATACGGGTATGGTATGGATTGTGGGGGGACCCCACATTGTTTTTTTTGGTGTAGGGGGGGGGTCTCCTTACAACCCATACCAGACCTAAGGGCCTGGTATGGTCCCGGGGGGGACCCATTTTGTTTTTTTATTTAAAATTTGGCGTGGAGTTCTCCCTCTCAGGATTCATACAAAACTCTGCAGCTAGAATTGGCAGGAATACAAGTTGGATCTCCCGTCGCTTCTATGACGCGCTTGCTGGAATGTGCTTTGTCTATTCCAGCGAGTGCGAGATGTCGACACCCTGTCGCCGAGAAGCAGCGCGATGCTGTCATGCTGGAAACACATTCTCGGCAACAGGTACTGTATAGGGTCACAATTGGTTGCTCATTGTAAGAGTGTGAGATCAAGGGAAATGCTGGGATACTACCTTCCGGGCAGCTTAATTTCAGTTGTTGTTGATTCCACTGTATAGGGAATCGGGGACCCTGTTGCTTTGGGGCAACTTGATTTTGTTGCCTATTTTGGGGTCCCTGTGTATGCATTTGATCTTGAGTATTTGAGTTGTTACATTCATAGGGACATTGATTTCTCCAGTGCCCCTCCAGTCCACAGTTAAAACAACATGTGCGGGACTGCTGGGGTGGTCTAGAAAAATCACGCCCTCTCCCTCTTATTCTTCCTCTGCCTCTGTTTCCACTACCCCATTGTCCACCACTATTTTGGGGAGGCTGGGTTTGCACTCCACCTTGATAATGGGTACTCACTGCTTTCTCTCTTATTACATCAAAACATCCTGCTGCTTCTTTCTGTATAAAAGTTTCCTGAAATTGGTCAATCGTCTTTGTGGTCCATTCAGATATCATCTGTTTGACCAACAAGGCGAACTGGGGTTTTAGATTATTCATATAAGTTTGAATAAACAAAGCTCCCACATCAGTAGTTGTAGCTAATCCAGCTTCTGTTGTCCAATTTTCATGAAACCTTTTCCAGAACTCAACTACAGTCTCTTCTGACTTTTGTTTGCATGCTATGGCAGTAGGAAGGGAACTTTTATTTTTAAATACATTCATCATTTCAGCCTCTAATTCTGTTCACATGGTGCTATTACCTGCTACTGTGTTTAACCCATATGCTCCCGCGTTTCCAGTGTCAATAGTGTTTATGCTTGGAACATTTGCCCAGCTCCAGGAACTGGTGTGTCTTATGATACCATCAATGATAAGGTGCTTGTCTTCCTGTGTGTAATTTCTACCCTTACATGCCTTTTTTTAAGTAAGTTAAAGTACCTCCTGCAGAGGCGGTGGGTTTGGGGAAATGTTTCACTATCCTATCAATGTCCTCGATGTCAATTACTTTTTTTCAAAATGTCATTTCCAATCGTCATTAAAGGCAATTGAAGTTTAGTGTTACTATATACCGTTCCACTATTTGTTTTAGGGGGCTGAGTGTTTTACCTTTTCCGGCGTCTTCCTGTTCTTCCTCCTGCTCTTGGCCAGGTGGTGAAACTACCCCTCCTATAGCTCCCTGATCTTCTTCTGGTTCAGCTACCTCGACTCTGACTTCCTGTCTGTGCCTCTGTAGGTGCTGTCTATCTTGTTGTGAAGCGGGAGGAATCTGCCATTGTGGAGCGTGGGGGCCTGCTGTTGTGGTTGTAGAGCGGGGGGGGGCAGCTGTTGTGGTTGTGGAGCGGGGGGGCCTGCTGCTGTCTGATTGCATGATGTCCAGCCAGAAGATCAATATCTTCCTTTGTTAAACTCGGATAGACATGTACATATGGGGGTGGAGGATGACTGACTATTGGCAGGGGTGGGGCTGTTGGGTCAGGGACAACTCTCTTTTTATCAGCTTCTTCTCTATGTTTCTGGTCATAATCTTCCTTACTTAAACATTTGGTGGGCTTTTTCTGCTTCATATTTTCCCTCGGGAACCAATATGGGGCATCTTTTAACCAATTCTCTGCTCCCTTTTCCATATAATCCATATCCTATTGAGGGTCCCCGGGGTACCAAGGGAAAGATCTCTTATCTCCTAAACACAATCCTTTGACCATATCCATGTGGAATTCTGTATTGCTACCTTTTTGGGGGAACGGGTCTACACTGTGTAAGGCTGTGGTCCATCGCGCTAAATTTGAAACCTATGGGACTATAAGTTCATAATTAGTACCACAAATTCTAGCTACAAAATCCGTACACATTTCTCCTGGGTTGGGTGGAGGGGGAGGACCTTCTTTACCTTGTTTCTGACCCATATTGACAGTGGGAGATGACTGACTTACCACACAATCTTCTGATCCACACAACAAAGAATTCTTATACTTCTATGCGATAGAAGGAAAAAGCCAAGGTTTTTTCTCATTAACCACTTAATTTTTTCTTCCCAAAAGAAATGTCTATATGCAGTACTGCTTATCTTTCGTGGGTTTACCAAAAACCCTTCTGTGGGTTTACCAAAAACCCTTTTATTAACCTCCTGGTGTGGTTCTTATACCCTACTATTTTTTTATGGTACAAAAAAGCTTTAATCAGAGCTCAGGGAAGAAAATATTTAGTCAATAAAGACAAAAAAAATCTCACCTCAGTTAATTTGCTTTTTCCCGGACGAACTCCCAAATTCTAAGGAACCTTGGTTGTAAGACCACTCAGGCAGGTTTTAGGTTCAATGCAGGAAAGAGTTTCCATAAGCCCCACAGGCCTGGAGATATCAAATAATGACACAGGACACAAGCATGCTTTGTGATCATATGATATCTGCTTTACTCGACTTACGTTCCTTGTATATATACAGATTTAGAAGGACACAGGAGGAGTTTCCCAAGGGCATACGTGTAATTGCAAGAATACATTTAGGTTAATCATTTCCTATTAGATAGTACCTGTTATATAAGTTCAGTTAATATATGGATGTGACCTAAAACATATGTTTTCTGTGTTTACACAAGTGTTGTATTACTACTTAATTTATCTTAAACAAACATGAGCCAATGTGGAATTCCATTCATACATAACTAGGTGAAAGGTGTCTACAGATAACCATTTAAACTTCATGAGAAGGTTTTTTAAACCTTTCCTTTAAGCTACTATAACATGGCATCCTGAATGTAAAATGGAGGTTGTCATGCTATGTTCTTTACACAAATGGCACTATAATTTCCAATAGCAACATGGGAACTTTCTTGTCACCTGCCATAACCCTCCCCCATCTATCCCCATTCCACTCTCCATTAATGTCTGACCCCTAACTGACCTGTGTGCCTGATGTAATTCTAGTTCACCCTCCCCCTCAAGTCTAGTTTAAATACTCCTCCAGCATTCCCATAAACCTCTCCCCCAGCACAGCAGACCCCCTTCCATTCAAGTGCATATATGTTGCACCCCAATCAAAAGACAGCTCAGTGCACTAGAAACCCAAATCCCTCCTTCCTACACCAGGTCTTTAGCCATGCATGCAGCTCTCTAATCTCCCCCTGCCTTTCCTGTGTTGCGCATTGCACAGGCAATATTTCAGAGAATATCACCTTGGAGGTCCTTCCCTTCATCTTGCAGCCTAGTTCTTTAAATTGATTCTTAAGGAGCCTCCACCTTCCATGTATACTGTCATTGGTTCCAACGTGGACCAAGACAGCTGGGTCATGCCCAGCCCCTCGCCTATCCACCCGGTCCACCACATGCCGAACCCTGGAACCAGGGAGACAGCAAACCATTCGTTTGAGGCGATCCTGGCAACAAATTATTCTATCAGTCCTTCTGATTATAGAATTACCACCAACTGTCTAGGCCTACCTGCACTCCCCTCCCCACCTCTACTAGATGGGTTGCTCTCCTGGCTGTTAGAAGTATCAGTAACATCTAGGGCTGCCACCTCTGTGTTTGCCACCTCCACATCTTTACCCAACTTGGCAAATTTGTTTTGATGCACAAATACAGGACTGTCCTTCCTTTTCTGCAAGCCCCTTCCACTCCCTCTAACTACATTAACCCATCTTCCTATCTGATAATCCTGACTTGACCCTCCACCCTCCACATCAACCTTACGTGTTGCAACTTGCTCTTCCAGATCTCTAATGTGAGCTTCCAGAAGGGCAACCTGCTCACATCTGTCACAGCGGTATCCATCCTGGAGCTGTTGCACCAATTTTGCATACATGTGGCACACTGTGCACTGAGCAAAACCTTCAACCCTGCTAGCACTCATTTCCCAGTTACAATATAATTACTTGTATGAAGTTTAAGATGTTACTTACAGTTTAGGAGACTCCTGTCTTAACTCCTGTTTTCAATTCCTGGATTTTAACTCATCCACTTTAGTTCAAAATTCCACTTGTGTTCAGAAAATCCACATGTGAGCCACCATCAGCAGGGAGCCAGCTCCTATGGGAGTTTTTACAGACACTTATATACTCACCTGTGAACAATCAACCACTCCCCTTAATTAGCAGAAAAAAAAGCTGTTTAAAAAGTGTCAGAGAAAAGAGGGAAACAAATCAACACTTGCAAGCAGAAGCAGTTAAAAGCAGTTATGGTTTATTAGGTAATACACCGTGCAACATAACCTCTGACCAATTTGGGTAGTCCTGCAATATAAAAATCCTTAAGAAGAAGGACTTCACAGACTAGGGGAGCACTTGCTGCAGGGATACATGGTTTCCCCTCTTTGAGGAAAAGTCCGCTGTCGGCCTTTTCCATCCCTAATATCCTGGCCAGTGGCATGTCTGAAGGTCTAATAATGTATGATCTAGCGGTGCTATTTCAGGTATTAGTACCTGCTGGCTACTCCAGCAGCTGACTCTGCAAATGCACTCTAATAACAGCAGAATCTACAAAACCCTTGTGTACATCACATAAAACAATAGAATGCATAAATTACCTGGGAGAAGTGTCCAGTTGAGCAATGTGTTTACAGTTATGTTGTGGTACTCCCTCACCCTGTTCTCCAATTTAATCCTAAAAAGGCATTCAAATCGGGCTGGGTCTGATGTGTGTAGTTTTGGATTTTATCTCCATATCCGCCCAATCTCTGAGCAGACATGTGTTGGGTGTGAATATTTTAAATAACATTGTCGCATTGCGAGTGGTCGGTAAAGTAGTAGGTCTGCCCAGGGTAAATGATGTTGCCATCCCGACTACCATCACACAGGATGCTAATGCTCGGAGGCACGCAGGCATGCCTTGAACCTGAACTGGGACCATCTTTAGGAAAAAACCCTACAGGGCCATAGCATTTTTAGATAACGATCTACTCGGGCACCCGGATATATCTTTTTGTAATCTCCGGAAGGGATGTTCAGCCCTTGGTAACACCTTTTGGTAACAGGTAAAACAAAAAGTGGTATATTATAAAACCAACTGTGGTGAACCCTGTCTCTATCCCATGTTCGTTTACTAGGGCAGCCATAACTGCTTGTGACTGAAGACACGTTCCATGTGTCACGCTGGAATATGGCTGTGGAGGGGTCAGAATGGCTGGCAGACATAAAAGATCACATTGATTCCAAAGTCTTGTTTCATAAGAAGTTGCCACCTGTGGACCACTTGTTCTTCTCGTTCTGGGGTTCCTAAAGTTGAATTATTAATCCCAGCTATACTGGGCCAGAACTAGGGTGGAATCTGTGAGTTGCACAGACCCATCAAGTGTCCGGGGCTGTAATACAGCATCCTTGGTCTGCTGCCATATGTGAGTTTAATCCATTGTGCTTTGCACGCATTGGTTTTAGTGTTAGTATGGCTACCTCAGCAAGAACCTGGAAGGCTGAAAACAGCCAATAAGATTAACTTATTGCTTGATTGATTTACCTGCCAAAGTAAGAGCAAATTTCTGGCCCTTCAAATGAACCCAAAAAGCCCTCAATCTCTCGACTATCTATATAAATATATCCAACGACCACGAACAAAGGATCCAATGACTCTGATTACAGAGTTTCCTTCTGGGTGCAAACTCAACCTGTCCCTTTGACCGGCCTGCAAAGAGTAACTCCAGAGAAGTTACTGTTACAACTGTTACTGAAGCAGGACCAATCTATATGTAGGTGTGGTCTCACAGGTGGGCTCGCAATGTGGTCTGGAGCACAATTGCGTAGACAACAAAGGGTACATAACCCTGAGGATATCATCCACCAGGTTAGCCACCGGCTGTAAAGGATAAATGAAAAGATGGGCTGTGTCCACAAGGGGATGCCCTCTCCTCGTCCACCAGGACGCTAAAACGCATTTGCTAAACCAAACGCTGTGAAGTGGGTAGCACCAAATAGTATGGCTGTGGCATGGCACATCAGGTACAACTGGTGCTCTAGGTATAACTAAACTATTAATTTCCCTCAAGTCCTGTACAAAGCGGTAAGTTCCATCTGCTTTCTTTACAGGGTTTATAGAGGTGTTGTAGGGTGATCTCTATAGTATCCCCTCTTCTAGAAATGTATAGATTATACATTTTTGACTATGCCTGATAACAGAGTGAGTACAAAAGGAAGATTTAGGCTAATACACAGATTAGGCTTAATAAGTGTTAACGTTTTATGTTCCTTTAAAAAAGCCATGATTTTTTAAATCTCCGAAAATTGCCAAATGACAATATTTAGCACAGAGATACCCTAGTATGTGGGGGTCAATGTGCAAAAATGTATTTTTTAAATAAACTTTTTGTTAAGATATATACCTACTTGGCATCCTGCCAGTTATGTCTTATTGGACCCACCCCCGATCTTAGTGTGGCTTTATAGGGTGTATATTGGATGAGTCCTACATACAGTGTGGTCTCGGTTCATCCTGCCTCTTTTCCTTGCCCCCTATCTCACTTGGGTGTCCTATTTCTGTCAGAAAGCAGGTAGAAATGCTCATCTTGCTAGACCGAACATTCAATCCCCCTTGCTTTGTTATTGACATCAAGTAGGAGACATCGCAATACTCAACTTGCCCAATAGGTCCCTTCCCAAGAGATTTACCGGACAATTAGGCATTGTCCTGAAGCTGTGTTGAATTATCGATCCCATGCCAATAGGGTCAATAATTGCAAGGGATGTGGTTTTTGTTCAGAGACAGACCCTCTGACAGGGGGCTGTTATAAGGAGGTGGTCTTTGGCTGCAACAGATAAAATCCTCCCTTTTTTCTTGATCTCTGGGACCTAACACTTCTGCTGCAATTGAAACGCTACCTATGTTTACCTAGCAATATAAACAATAAGCGCACAAATTCCTTTAAAATTATGGCATGCTAAAACAGCCCGGTCACATATAACATGTTTCCCTTATTCCCTCCAAGAGGAATCACAGAATTGTACACATTTTTTTTTCCTCTTCACAAGAATGTGAAAGGAGGCGTCTCTGTGGAGAAGTCTCCTCCATCCATACGCAGTATTAGAAAAATCAATCAGACTTAGCCAATGACACCGACTAATTACTCGCCACGGAGAGCAGAATAAGTGAGATAATAAGTAATAAGTGAGAATAATCATTCCTCACTGTGGCCACCCTTCTGCTCAAAGTGAGTTCCACGTTCACTGGACTGTTTTACAGTAACATTAACTGACCCTTACTGTCAGCATTTATGGACCTCACATTAACTTATAGAACAGTTTTTTTCCTTAGGACTTCTCAGGGTCCGGAGCTCCCCCAGGGCTCTTTCTACTATTGTTTCTCAGAACAGCTATAGGACTAGTTGGTACTGTCAATGTTGGGTAATATGGTGGGGTTGAGTTGGCATCAGTATGGGATATAAACTTGACACATTCTACTGGGGAATATAAGGAGGTGGATTTCCCATTTAGGGGCAGGGGGCACTCAGAGAACACAAGAATCTCTGTTTCTCTGCAGAGTGCAGACCCAGGGTTTCTTTGATCTGAGGGTTTTCTGAGACCCATGCAACATATATTTTACATGTCTCACCCGGGTCCGGGGAAGGAAGACCTTTGGTAAGTTGGATTCCTATTATTTGTAAATGTTAGAGGGATCTATTTGTGACAGTGATTTGGGACAAACGACAAAGATGTTGTTTCTTCTATGAATTTGACTTCTAAGTCCCTTAACAGTTAGTCCCTCTTGGAAAGTCACTTGTGTGTAGGTTAAACCTTAGTACTTGAACCCTTGGTTTGCCTTCCCTGAACAAAGGACCTTTACCAACCCCGTAGTGATAACCCCCTGGTACGCTGGCTACCCAATAAGTCTTACTACCGTGATAACAAAACAATAGTCCAACAACACACTCTGGGCACTTACCAGGCATTAATAATATGCTTATACTACTATACAATATTATCCTTATATCTCTATGCGATAGAAAGATAAGCAAAAGTAATCTGAGATATCGGACAACCTGTCAGTCTTATTGTGTATACACCTATAAATTCCTTTTGGTCTCTCAGGAGTTAGGACCCTTAACAGTCACTCAGGACTGCAGACCCACCCAGAGTCTGTATGTGTTCCTAGAACACTTAAAAAGTCTATCCCCTACACAGAAAAATAAGGATGGTCGCAAACACAGGTCACGGCAAGGCAAACATAAATTCAACACTTACCGGACAGATGTCTTGACCATCCTGCCATACTACGCCAGTTGTTGGGGTGAACCCTTCCTAGGTTCAATAGATTACGAGATCTGACCAGGTTGTTCCTCCATCTCAGCAGGCCTGGAGATCACCCTGAAATAACTGGACACAGACACAGTATAGTCTTTCAAAGTAATCTGATAATGCTGTATTATTGCGTGGTTTAATTTAGACAAATACAATAACCTTCGAGCATAAGTTTAGTTCATACAGTACTTTTCCACAGTTTATATAGTAGAAAACAGTAGCAAAGAGATCAGTCTAAACCAGACTAAACAAATTACAACGAGATTGTTCATGGGACATTACTCACATAATGTACTGAAAACAATATAGGACACAAATGTGATTAGAGATACTTTAACGTCATTACAAAGAAAACACATATGTCCTATAAACAAGAAACTAGATAGCGTGTGACTAAGGCGTGGAAAAGCATCAAATAGAAGTATAAAAACAAAGTAAGCTGATACATTTAAAATGGATGCTGACAGCAAAATGGAGTTAAGTTTGTTCATTCTCTTTCTCAGAATCTCTGACCCCGATGCTCATTGTGTTTGTATTGTTCTTCCTGCAGACAGCGAAAATTGCATGAAATGTCCTGATGAAGCATTCCCAAATGAGAAGAAGGATCGTTGTGTTCCAAAATTGGTGGAATTTCTCTCCTACACTGATGATCCCATTGTTGGAGTATTCTCAGCTGTCTCCATCCTCTGTTGTCTTCTGACTGGTTTAATATTGGGGATATTTATACATTACCAGGACACCCCCATTGTTAAAGCCAACAACCGGGACCTGAGCTATCTTCTCCTGGTCTCCATCATGCTTAGCTTCCTCTGTGTCATCTTGTTCCTCGGCCATCCAGTAGATGTGACCTGCATGCTGCGTGTCACCTCTTTTGGTGTCATCTTCTCAGTTGCCGTCTCTTCTCTACTTGCCAAAAGTATCATGGTGTGTATTGCTTTTAAAGCCACCAAACCTGGGAGTTCCTGGAGGAAATGGATGGGAGCCAAACTGCCCAATTCTATTATTTGTGTCTTCTCACTGGTCCAAGTCATAATCTGTGTCACTTGGTTGTCTATTTCTCCTCCCTTCCAGGATCAGGACACTCACTCTTATCAGGGGAAGATCATCATTCAGTGTAATGAGGGTTCAGTTATTGGCTTCTACTCTGTCCTGGGATATATGGGGCTTCTGGCAGCTGTGAGTTTCATTATCGCTTTTTTAGCCAGGACATTACCGGACAGTTTTAATGAGGCCAAGTACATCACCTTCAGCATGCTGGTGTTCTGCAGTGTCTGGATTGCCATGATCCCGGCCTATCTGAGCACCAGAGGGAAATACATGGTGGCTGTGGAGGTTTTTGCTATAATGGCCTCAAGTTCTGGACTTCTTGGCTGTATATTTTTTCCCAAAAGTTACATAATTCTGGTTAGACCTGACCTGAATACAAAAACAGTTATCCACTAATATGTATGGAGCAACACTGGGCTACCAGTAGTTATAGCATTGTCTCTATTATTGGCAATTTTAGTATTTTGCTAGTGTATTGAGAATGTTACATTTTAACATTTAATACTTACCTCTCTGGTGGACAGTGAGTTTAACTTTTGCTCTGGATACCACTGGTATTAGACAATTTTGGTTTGTTGGAAACCTTGTCCCCTGCTGGGTATAGTGGTTCCTCCCACCAGCCGTTACATCACTACAGAACAATGTAGTCACTTAGTGAGGAGGAATCACAGTGACCAGAGGAGGACAAAGTATCCAAATCATCCTAAAGTGTCCGATACCAGAGACACTCATCACTCTTCCAGAGAGGGAAGATTTCACTCACCACCTTCCTGGAAGATAAATATTAAATATGTTCTTTTTATAAGCTATATGCAGGGCTTTTTTTCTCAGACAATAGGTGCAGGAACTCCCCCTTTCTGAGTCACCCCTTTTCTCCACCCCTTACCCACCTCCCAGTACCGCCCCTTATAGACAATATAGAACCAAGTATCATTTTGTGGTGCTAAGTAATTTATATGGAATTTGGTAATGATATCAATGGACCACCCACAACAAAATGTCCCCGCCAGCAACAATAGACTCACGGCAGTATCAACAGATCTCCGTACAATAGACTCTCTGGCTGCTATCAACAATAGACCCCCCCCCCAACAGGAGATCTCTTTCAGCAACAACTGAGCCCCCCAGCAACATAAGACCCCCTATAAACAATAGGTCCCTCACCAGCAACAATAGACCCCCCTGCAAAAATAGATCCACAGCAGTGAGCATCAATACTGCAGCACACCCCAGCATCCCTTGCCATTACATACAGTCAGTTCAGAAGGTGCCGGAACTGCGTTCCCCCGCGTTCCCGCTGAAAAAAAGCCCTGGCTATATGTAATGTATTTGTAGTGTCAGGGTCACTTTAAATATATTGTATATAGATGTATCCGGCTATATTAATAAATACATATTGATGGTGTATTCTAAAACCATTTTTTAACCACTTAAGACCCGGACAATTATGCAGGTAAAGGACCTGGCCAGTTTTTGCGATTCTGCACTGCGTCGCTTTAACTGACAATTGCGCGGTCGTGCGATGTGGCTCCCAAACAAAATTGGCGTCCATTTTTTCCCACACATAGAGCTTTCTTTTGGTGGTATTTGATCACCTCTGCGGTTTTAATTTTTTGCGCTATAAACAAAAATAGATCGACAATTTTGAAAAAAAAAATATTTTTTACTTGTTGCTATAATAAATATCCCCAAAATATATATAAAAAAACGTTTTTTCCCTCAGTTTAGGCCGATACGTATTCTTCTACCTATTTTTGGTAAAAAAAATTGCAATAAGCGTTTATTGATTGGTTTGTGCAAAAGTTATAGCGTTTACAAAATAGGGGATAGTTTTATGGCATTTTTATTAATATTTTTTTTTTTACTAGTAATGGTGGCGATCAGCGATTTTTTTTTTGTGACTGCGACATTATGGCAGAAACATCGGACACTTTTGACACATTTTTAGGACCATTATCACTTACTGTGAAAATGACAATGTCAGTGAAGAGGTTAACCACTAGGGGGCGCTAAGGGGTTAAGTGTTCCCTAAGGGAGTTATTCATACTGTAGGGGGGCGTGGCTGTAAGTGTGACGTCACTGATCCTCGTTCCCTATATCAGGGAACAGACGATTCACAAATTCCAGGAGATCAGGCGCAAAAACTTGCGTATAAGCCGAGGGGGGCATTTTCAGCACAAAAAAAGTGCTTAAAAACTTGGCTTATACTCGAGTATATATGGTAAATTTTTAAGATTCACCTAAATAATTCATAATAGGTAATAATGATACTTGAATGGTCATGTAGTATGTGGTAGTAGTGTTCAGGACTACGTTGTTATAGCATGGATCTAATTAATAACTAGGAGTGTTGGAATGGTGAACGCGAACTTCCGCAAATGTTCGCGAACGGGCGAACCTGGCGAACTGCCATAGACTTCAATGGGCAGGCGAATTTTAAAACCCACAGAGACTCTTTCTGGCCACAATAGTGATGGAAACGTTGTTTAAAGGGGACTAACACCTGCACTATGGCATGCCGGAGGGGGATCCATGGCAAAACTCCCATGGAAAATTATGTAGTTGTCCAGAGTCCGTTTTTAATCCATAAAGGGCATAAATCACCTAACATTCATAAATTGTTTGGAATAACGTGCTTTAAAACATCAGGCATGATGTTGTATCGATTAGGTAGTATAAGGGTTAGGGTTAGGGTTACAGATAGGGTTAGGGTAACAGACAGGGTTAGGGTTACAGACAGGGTTAGGGTTACAGATAGGGTTAGGGTTACAGTCTGTAACCCTAACCCTAATCCTGTCTGTTACCCTAACCCTATCTGTAACCCTAACCCTATCTGCAAACCTAACCCTAACCCTATCTGTAACCCTAACCCTATCTGTAACCCTAACCCTGTCTGTAATAGGGTTAGGGTTCACAGTGACAGACCAAACTCTATGTCCTCAGAACTTTTCGAGTTCAGGGTACGTGGCCTCTGAACACTGGGCATTATTCTATGGCCAACATGAATCACTGCACCATGACCACGACGGCCCCTGTGGGGTGACCTGCCTCTGCCTGTCATTTTTTTAGATTAGTTTAGTTGTACTATGCGTGCAAGCTACTGTGCCACCAGATATTAGATGTGGCACTGGCAGGTGGGTACAGTTTACCCTGTGAGGCAAAGACACCCTGGCAGACAAAAGACTACTATTTAGTATTGCAGTGAATTTTGTTTTTATATCTTATCAACTGTGCCAACACAATATAGATGAGATGTGGCACTGGCAGGCAGGTGGGCAGAGTTTACACTGTGAGCCTGGGCCCCTTACATTACACAGCACCCCACAGCTCTGGGCTCCTTTACATAGCACCCAGCACCACTGGACCCCTTTATATTACACAGCACCCTGCACCTCTAATCTAACTAAACTATACAGTGTATAAATATATGTACAACTCCTGGTGATGTATATATATATATATATCCTCTACACACTGTAACATCAACTGACTAGCCAGCCTGCTCTATCTAACTCCAAAAAAATACATTCTCTCTCTCTGTAAACCATGCAGCACAGATTACAGAGAAAAAAAAAGCAGACTGATTGATTAGCCCTAACAAGGGCTGTTTGGGGTGCTGTTCTAACAGCAGAGATCAGATGAGTCTTTCAGGACTGGAGTACAATGCCCTAGCTAGCGCTTTCCCTATGAAATCTGCAGCAGCAACACTGTCCCTCCTCTCACTAAGAATGCAAGTTCAGAATGAATCTAAAATGGATACTGCCCGAGAGGTGGGAGGGTCAGGGAGAAAGGGTATGCTGCTGATTGGCTGAAATGTGTCTGCTGACTGTGAGGTAGAGGGTCAAAGTTTGCTCAATGTTAATTAATAGGAGGCGGATCGAACATTGCATATGTTCGCCCACGGTGGCGAACGCGAACAAGCCAAAATTGCCGCAAACTATTCGCCGGCGAACAGTTCTGTACATCTCTACTGTAGACTATCCCATGACCCCCAGGGAAATCTTACCAATGACTGTGTACAAATTTTAAAGGAGGTGAATAGTGGTTCAATGTTGTTGGTAGTGTACTCCTGCAACTCTCTCGTGACTCAGGCCCCCAGGTATTAGATAACGGCCACATTGCTTAGTGGAAGAGAAGCTGAGCTTCATGATGGCGGGTAAGTGCCTAGGGGGAGGATATTCGATTTACTGGAATGAATACGTAACCCAGAATGTGCCCCAAATTCCTCAATGAACTGCAAAGCAGTATGCAGTGAGGGAGCATTGTCTTCTAAGTATAATTTCATGTCTTTTGCATGCATTCTTATAATTTCCACGAGAAAGCCTGACCGAGGACCATGGATATCGGGATGAAAGCTAATTGAATTGGCTAGGGGTTTAGCTGCAAGAGCATATGATAATAGGGACAATGGACATCTCTGTCGGGTTTCTCGCCCAAGAGGTGAGGAGTCAGACACCCACCCATTCACAGAAACAAGGGCCACCAGAGAGTAATAAATCATAAATAAGTCCAAGTGACGAAACGTCGGGGGCGTGGCTGCATGACAGAAATCTACACTAACGTGAGACGCCGCAGCTAAGCACAGGATACAATCAGCACGGTCTGGGATCCAGGAGGGGGTGAGAGACCTTGATTGAGCGCATATCTCGGGTCCGCTGTGACCGCAAAGCACTGCAGAGCCATCATACATACATAATTGCTATGATTTTTCAAGGCTGGTTTTTAAAGTTTGTCATGTGAGTGCAATGATTGAAGTGTTTGTGTGGACTTTAATAAATTGGTTGTTACTATTTTACACTATTGGAGCACTTTTTCTTATTTACATGTGTGGATAAACCCTGAGATAAAACAGTTGTATATTGGATGGTCGTTTTGTCCTGAGTTAAAACACACAGTGGATGGTCGCTTAACTCTTTGGAGTTCTAATTAACAAGCTCTTGAGCCGAACATGATAGTGGGAGGTAATTTTAGCTGGTGAGTGCGATTCCAGAGGGGTGGTGTCACAAGCACGGCGGTGTGGTGGAAGATTTTAAGAAGATTGAATCTTGTTTGAATATCTCTTCACTTTATGGACTATTAATTAATTAATTTATTTATTAATTAGCCACATGTCACGTGGGACTATTTATATATATATATATATATATATATATATATATATATATATATATATATATATATATATATACATATTAGTTTTATTACTAGTGATTTGTTTACAGTTATTTAGTGATTGGTACTTGGGTACTGATCTCATGAGCGCTACATTTTTGTCTTATTTTCACAGTTTGATTTATAGGTTGAAATTCACTTTATCAATAAAGCAATTGTACCCATTTTATAACCTTAGGACTGAAACCAAAACCCTGTACACATTCTCAGAGGTATCTCTACGCCACAGAATCAAACTCCTTGACGGCTTCTTGCGCCACCTCCACTTTGGTTCCTACTGCATTATGATGGGCTTGGATATTCATGTGCAGGCAATGGATTTTCATTAGTGTTTTTTTTTAGAAATAAACTCTGGTCAGTGGGTATAAATGATAGGATAACTTGGTTTAGGCATATGGCCAAAACCTTTGCTAGGATTTTAATTCCCACATGTAGCAGATAAATTGACAATATGATTCGGGTTAGTGGGGGACCTTGCCCAGTTTAGGGATCACAATATTCAAGGCTTCTCTCACGAAGTCTGGTAGGACTGACGTTTCAACGATATATTTGTACAGGGACAACAATTCGGGGACTAATACCTCCCAATAGGAAAGCACAGAAGTAAAGGGGGAAGGCAGTCTCACCCAGTGGCTTTAGCAGGGACAAGGGTGGCAGTTGCAGTAGCAATTTAATCTGTGGAGAGGGGTCTCAAGGGTAGAGTGTCCAAAGTAGTATCAGTCACTTGGGAGGAGTATAAGGATTTATAATATAAACAAAATTCTGCAGGAATCAGCGATAGACCAGAAATTTGGGCGCCCTGCTTGTCCAACAAAGTAACTACCACCGGGGCCTACAGTCTTGGTAATCCAGCAATTTACCAGCCCACTAACCCTGCTAAAAAAAACATTGCCCACAAAAGAAAAGCTTTTGTTTAGCTTTCTTGTAGTGCAGTTGATCAACAAGGCAATTTTGTGATTTCAACGCAATGGAGATGTTGGGAGAAGGATACGCCGCAAAAAAATCAGTGAGGGACGTCAGTCGGTCGGTGGCTGGTTGTAGAATAATTTTGCAGGACGCTTTCAGCTGGTTCATGCACCTAGATAATAGAGAGCAGACATGTAATTTGAACACCTCCATACCAACCCCACCTAGGCTGTATCTCGGCTTGCATTATAAAGTTGCTGATCAGCCATGGCAGTCAGATAAAAAGGGTTTAATCACTAAGGATAAGGCATAATCTGAGGAGCAAGGTGGAGAGTTACCCTGTAAGGGTCCATGGTACAAAAGTATTCTAGGGTGGAATCCTACTTCCTCCATCAGAGGTAGCAGGGTAGTGGACATCACTATAAAATCTATATGAGACATGATTGAATGCATTGCTGAAAAAAATAATAATGCTTGAGTGGTCGGGTATTTATAACACCAAGTGTCTGTCAAAGCAAGATCCGCAAATAAACAAATTAATTGAGAATTACGATTTCCCAGCCTAATAGCTGGCATGGCTGTAAATTGGACAATAAATAGAAAACCGTCACTAACTACCATAGAACTGTAGGAGGTTGAGGAATGTAAAAGACCAAAATTAGATAAGGTCTCCCATACAATACCACACATGGCTGTCTTAATGAGAGGGCACACCTGGGCACTGCCCATGGGCCCCAGCTGCATGGGGGGGCCCTGCACTTTCCCCAAAGCAGCTGGTACTTGAACCCATGCTGCCCCAAAATTGTCTCCATTTAAGGGGCCCCAGAGAATTACTTTGCACAGGGGCCCATGATGCTATTAAGACGGCCCTGATACCACATGCATAAAAATGAATCTGCTCTGAGGGTCTACTGATAGAATCTTAAATTGGACCATTTTGGCAATCAGAACAGAAACTCCTCAGGACTAAGGAGTGTGCAAGGCATGGCAAGCCCAGCCAATCCAGAGGATATACGACTATATACAGTACGTTGGCAGAATGGCATGGACAGGCATATGGGCGTACATGTACATCCCCTTTAAGATGCCGCCGTGTGGTCCCGTGGACTCGATCGCCGCAGGGATACCGGCGATCGTCTCACAACAGATAGAGAGTGGAGATATGCTAACGTAAACAAGCATCTCCCCGCTCTGCCTAGTAACAATGACACTGATCTCCACTCCATGTAATCGGAGCGGAGATCAGTGACTTGTCACACACAGCCACGCTATAAAAATGCCATAAAACTATTCCCTATTTTGAAGACGCTATAACTTTTGTGCAAACCGATCAATAAACGCTTATTGCTAAAAAAAAAAATACCAAAAATATGTAGAAGAATACGTATCGGCCTAAACTGAGGAAAACTATTTTTTTTTATATATTTTTGGGGGTTATTTATTATAGCAAAATTGTCACTCTATTTTTGTTTATAGCGCAAAAAAAAAAAACGCAGAGGTGATCAAATACCACCAAAAGAAAGCTCTATTTGTGGGAAAAAAAGGATTTTGTTTGGGAGCCACGTCGCACAACTGCGCAATTGTCAGTTAAAGTGACGCAGTGCCGAATGGCAAAAAGTGGCCTGGTCTTTGACCAGCGAAATGGTCCTGGGCTGAAGTGGCTAGTAAGGTATGTTTCATCTAGGATCACAATGTCATTTGTGGTAATTAAAGACAGTGGAGCATTTAAGCTTATCACAGATTCCACAAACATTACATGTGAGAAACTTTATGGGGGCCATGGCATAAGTAAGATAAAGACTGCCCTGCCAAAGGTAGTGATCAGGAGATTCTCCAGAAAGGTAGCAGGGAGGCTGATAAAGCACACATTTCAGCACTGGGCTTGATTATCCAGGTCAACTGGTCTCTGGGTGAGTTGTTGGATCTGATGCTGCATGGCTTCCAAGGTGTGCTGCTGGGGGTGTCCTCAGTTCGACTGATCTGGGCCTCCACCTCTTTGATATGATCCCACAGTTTGTGCAAAGCATGTCTTATAAGGGATATGTCCACTTTCACCTCCTCTATCTTAAGCCCTGTACACACGATCGGTTTTCCCGGTGGTAAAAAGTCCATCAGGAAAAACGAGGGAAAAACCGAGAACCTGCTTGGTAACTTTTTCCCCCTACACACGGTCAGGTTTCCTGACAGGAAAACTGCCATGAGAGCTTTGGTTGGAAAACCCGGCCATGTGTATGCTCCACCGCAGGTTTTCCCCATAGGAAAACTGCCAGCTTAAAAACCACCGGGAATCCCGGCAGGAAAAAAGAGAACACAATCTCTTTTTTCCCGCTGTGATTCGCGGCAGTTTTTCATGTTGCGAAAGCTGCCATGGAGCATACGCATGGCCGGGATTCTCGACCAAAAGCCCTCATGGCAGTTTTCCTGCCGGGAAAACCGGTCGTGTGTACAGGGCTTAGGTTGTCAGAGTCGCCTGGTAGGTGCCTCCAGCACTATAGCAATGTCAGCTGTGGCAGGATACAGAGTGGGCGCAGCAGCGGCACCATCTTCCTTGGAGTGATTACACTCTTGCCTCTGATATTTGTCCAGAGAAGCCATAGCAGTAGTGGACTTATAGGGTGGGGACTTGTGGAGAAGGGTTGACAGTACAATAAATAAGGGTAACAATACCAGAAGTGGGCACTCAGGATCTCAGGATTAGGATAGACCGGAAGCAGAGCTCAGTCAGCACACGTGTACCCTACTCCAAGCCATGCCCCTCACCCACCACTCCCCGAGTTTATAGACCCATTTTAATAATTTTGTCTCTCACTATTTAGACATGTACTATAACTGAAGCATGCTTAAATGTTTTAAAAAAAAAAAAGAGGCTCATGCGCGCGGCTGATCATGGTGGACGCGGATGAATCGGCTCTGCCGCAACCCGACCTAATCCGGCCGCATTCTGCTGATCCGGACACCCAGGAGCCCCGCCGTTAGCCTCATCTCCATCCTCGACAGTTTGGCCAGCAGTCTATGGCCAAAAAGCGAGTCAAAAAGCCCTCAGAACAGCAACAAGGAACTTACTGCCTCCCGGTCGGCTCAGACAAGATGACGGCGCCGCTGACACACGCGGCTCCCCTCCGGACGGGACATCCAGACCTGGATCGGCTCTTCTCACCTACAGAAGGCATCAATGCAACCCCGGCAGCCCTCCACCCCCCCAGGATGGAGAACTCTCAGGCCTTGTACACACGGTTGGACAAAACCGATGAGAATGGTCCGACGGACCGTTTTCATCGGTTCATCGCTGAAGTGGCCTGATGGTCTGATGGGCGTACACACCATCAGTTAAAAATCTGATCGGGTCAGAACGCGGTGATGTAAAACACACAACGTGCTGAAAAAAACGAAGTTCAATGCTTCCAAGCATGCGTCGACTTGATTCTGAGCATGCGCGGGTTTTGAACTGATGCTTTTCTGTACTAACCATTGTTTTGGACCGATCGGGAAACGGTCCATCGGTTCGGTTTTGAAGCATGTTTTAAAATTTTGGACCGAAGGGCTATACACACGGTCGATGTAAAAAAGGGGAAGGACGGGAAAAGGGGTTGGTGCAAAATATCCACTGATGTATATAGGGGATTGTATGAATTCCCTAAGCTGATCTAGTACCCAAATGGGTCGTGTTGCTGTAATCAAAAAATGTAATAACAAAAAATTAGAATGAAAAAAGGTAGGGGGAATAAGGAAAAAGAAATGGGGAGATTGGGGAAAAGAGAGGAAGTCAGCCGATTTGGGCTTAAAGGGATTACTATAAGCAGCACTGTTATGATCAATATCTGAAAACAAGGATACGTTTAAGTAAATTTATTTGTATCAAAAGTATAAAAATAGGCATTAGATAATACAAGTTACATGAAAGATAAGGCGGTGGCCAAAAAAATATTAGTGTGGCTACCTTGAAAAAGTATACAATTAGACACAGAAAATTGTAGACAGGACATGGACAAACATTTAACAGTAAACGTGATCCGGACACGTTGTGTTCAGACCAATCATGTATTGACACTCATGATGAAAGATCAAAGAAATTTAAACGCGATAATCTAATAATAGAATGAGGGGGGACGGTATAGTGCCCACTCTGCGTAGATCAATAGGGTGTCAATATATAATGATGGGGCTGAGCACTGGCTTGATGGAGGACGGGAGGTGGGAGGGATGGGTAAGTGGGGATGGGTGTTCATGGACCATGTATGAATTGTTGGTCGACTTTAGCGCTTGATGGTTGTAAGTCCTCAAGGAGTTCAATAATCAGAAATTGAGATAAGTTGAAATATGGTGGTTAGCACAAAATAGCACAAAATAGAACAACTTGGTATTGATCACTTGTCAATAGGACATTTGGGAGAACACTATGGACTTGCTTAGTATTGGTTAGTATGTATGAGTATACCAGTCGTTAGTTGTTAACAAGTGCACCATCAGGAGGTAACATGAGCAATCATGCACAGGGGAAAAGCCAGCCAGCATTGATTCTATGGACCGAACACAAGTCCCAAAATAGCAGCTGGTAGGAGTAGTGTTAAATAACAAACCATCCCAAGGGTGGGAGGCTAATACATTACCAATCCGCTGCGTGTAGAGTGTATAGGCCAGGTCCGTCCATGTGGTGCAGCTTTTGTATAGGCTGCTCTGATGCTAAGCTTGTTGCTGGCTAATTGGTTTTGATTTGCGGGAATCCTGTTTGGATTGATACATAGGTATCATACCAGGCTTAGTCCTGTGGAGTACATTCCTCCCTTAATTTGCTGGGTATTGCGGGTGGCACGGATGGCAGGGTCCGCTTGATGTTACCTCTGTGCTTTATGATGGCTCCCGGTCTCAGTCGCCGCCTGTAAGTCGGCCAGTACGATCCATCCGTAACGGATGCCGGCGGGCTTCCGTCTTCCGTCCAACAGAGCAAGCTTCCGGGGTCACGTGATCACGTTGTTAGGTGACGTCAACGCGTTTCGCCAGGCGCATTGGCGTAGCTTTGTCTTGGACGTATTGGGCGTGGGCAGCGATGATTTAATTTATGCAAGAGGCTGTCAACGCCCATCACCAATCGGGAAAGGGAAGTACTGATGTCCTGTTGCAGCCATAATAGGTAGCTTGTGTTCTTTTTCAAAACAGTTTATAGGGATTTCAGTAACTTGTTCTGGGTAGTTGTAAGGTAGATCAGATAGACGGCTAGGTCTATTTCAAGAGAAGGCAACAAATATGCCCAAGAATAATGGAATAATTCCTTATTGGTTTACTTGAAGGAAAAGACCGTCCTCTATGTGAAAAGATACAACTCCGGAGCAGTCCATTTGACTATGTTTCTCATCTTTGGATGATGGGAAGGAAAGAGGACATAGGGAAACTTTCTGCCTTTGCAGACGACGTCCTCTTCTATTTGGACAAACCCAAAACATCAATTTTAAGCCTATTAAATCTATGTAGAGACTATGGGGAAATTTCGAACTTTAAAATAAACCTCACCAAAACGGAGATTATGAGTATAAATATAAGTAAATTGGAAGAGCAATTCTTGAAAGTGAAGTACCAGTTCGCCTGGGTTAAAGAACTCAAATATCTAGGGATACTGTTAGCAAATTCTATAAAAAAAATGTATAAGATAAATTTCATTCCCCTATTAAATGAAATTAAGACAGAAACAAAAAGAGTGGAAAATAGAGCAATATCATGGATAGGACGAATCAATTATTGCAAAATGGTTATTTTACCTAAAATATTATATAAATTTCAGATGATTCCCATAGCCCTCCCGAGAACACTATTTACCACACTAAAAAAAATAATTATGAATTATATATGGAGAAATAAGAAACATAGGATATCACTCCAGACCCTAAAACAACCAAAAAAAAAAGGGGGGCTTAGCGGTACCGGATGTTAAAGGATACTATGATGCCATGGTAATGACAAGGGTGGTGGAGTGGGCCAGAGCCAACAAAGGAAAAAGGTGGGTTAGTCTAGAAAATGAGTTAGCACAGACGAGGTTGGACAAGATAATATGGAATCCTCCCCAATTTAGAACACTAGATAAAAACGCACATGAAATAACAAAAAATGCACTTAAAATATGGGATAATGTCTATAAAAAAATTGAGAAGGAATATAATTCACCTTTCATAGCACTAAAAAATGATTATTTTGCACCAGGTAAAACACAAGTCGGGGGGAATTGGATCAAACAGGACACTGCACAATTAAGGGATATAATGAGGGAGGGTCACATAATAACACTACCCGAGTTAAAAGCTAAAAAGAATTTAATGGAAATTAATGAATGGAGGTACCAGCAGCTTAAACATTTTATCCAGGATCTACCAGGCCCACTGAGAGCGGGAGACCAGTTAATAGATCTAGAAAAAATATGCTCCACGGAAAGAGCTAAAGGAACTACCTCAAAGTTATATAGGATTCTATTGAAGATGGATGAGCAGAACATACCTCCATTCATTAAAAAATGGGAAAGGGAACTGGGAACACAACGGGATAGGGGCACAATAGATAAAATGTTGGCTTTGACACACTCCTCTGCGGTAGATAGTCGTACGGCGGAGATGTGTTTTAAATGCATATCCGGATGGTACATGACCCCGGATAAGCTAAAAAAATTCAAAGAAGAACAGACAGGAGAGTGCTGGAGGGGTTGTGGATCACCAGGAAATATGGCACACCTTTGGTGGGGATGTACCAAGGTTAAGAGGTATTGGGAAAAAATCTTGGCCTGTGTGGAAGAGATCACGGGGAAAAAGATCAAGATGGACCCATGGGTCATCCTATTCCATGGGGGGGAGGAAGGTATAAAAAGTTACAGGAAAACGCTTGTACCGCAGCTACTCAATTCCGCTAAGAGACTTATTCCAAGGAGGTGGCAAGAAGCGGAGTGCCCCTTAATTTGGGAGTGGATAGATGCGGTTGAAGAAACTTACAGAATGGAAGAATTGAAAGAGGGCATAGAGGGTAACAACATCTTACAAATCACGAAATGGGATAAATGGAGGACTTTCAAGAAATCGTGGAGTTATGCAGAAAAATTAAGGGTAGATACTTAAAAGATACACTAGAAGAAAATTAGAGAGAACTAGAGATATAGGAGATTGTTTAAGGTGAGATAGGGGGGATGGGGGGGGAAGGATAAGGGGGGATAAAATGAAATTGTAATCCTTTTTGTGCCTCTGAAGCATGAGGAGTGACATTTAATAAATAACAATAATATATATTCATATATATAATAAAAAAAAAAAAAAAAACGAAGAAAAATAAAAATTTTCACACAAGAAGAAGCGACACTTATGATGCAAAACCAACATAGAGATGCAATGGGCTGGTAAGCAGAACATGAGCATATAATGCACATTCTATGAGGTGGAGTCTGAAGTGAAGGAAAAAAAAAAAAGAAGAGGCTTTAGCAAAAATCGATGAGCTTGAAAACAGGTCTCGTAGATACAACTTTCGCATCAGGTGGTTGCCTGAATCAATTACAGATACCCAGGAAGCTACTGCTACTCTGCTGAGATTGTTGCTACCTGACACTCCAGCCCACAAACTACAGCTGGACCGTGCCCACAGAGCTCTCACCGACGTGCGTCCGTAGGGTCCTTCCAGGGACATTATTCGAAAAGCCGCACCACTACTCAGTCAAGGAAAGCATTATGCAAAAAGCCTGTGAACTGTCGTCAATCCAAATTTTTTATCACAAAGTGCAAATATTTGCGGACATCTCCCCTGCTACCGTGCAGAAACATAGATCCTTCAAGCCTTTACTATTGCCACCGTGAACTTGTCCCAAGAGTTGGTTGAACTGTTTGATATTTCATGGTTTAGTTCTTGTTCCCCCTTTTTTTTTCTTTAAGCTTGGGACATGTATAGAAAATCCTGGTCCTCTTGTCTCTTAAACTTATCGTAACGCAGTCCACATTTCTCTCCACAAGAGGACAGGGGTGCAAAAGGTATACTGTGGTTTTACCCATACATGCCTTTTCACCATGTTCATTTGCTCACCTGCTTTAGGTTTTATGGCAGGCCATCCAGGGTCGGGTCGTTGTGCCTTGCGCCTCGCATTTACTCCAACCCCTTTCCCCCCTGCTGGAAAAGCGGGGGGCAGGGACCTTGGACATTTTTGGCCCCGTCTGTGGCCTGCTTCGCTGATTAATCGTAAGGTCGGTCAGCTAGGTTATTGGTCCTACTATTCTCCTTCTTGTTTTTGTATTTTTTTGTTTTACTTATTTGAAATGCATTCACGTGTAGGGCTTATGTTTCTCTGTAATGATGTCTCCCTTGGATCCTCTCTCCAGGCCGCTACCCTCACAAAGGCGTCTAATTTTCTTCCTCTCTGTCTTTTCTCTCCACCTTTTGTGCTCCATCTGGGAATCATGGATGCTCAGTCTTCTGTGGACCGATCGATCAACGTATCCCAGTCGGACAAGGTAAGCAATCTCAACTCCACCACACACCATGACTGATCAACATCCTCCCAAACCCACACAAATTTTAACGCATAATGTACAAGGCCTTAACTCACCAGTGAAATTGTGGAAAGCCTTTAACTATTTCCACTTGGTAGGGGCTGAAATAGTGTTTCTTCAGGAAACCCATTTCCCCACTTCTTACAAACCCACTTTTATACACAAACACTACCCAAACTTCTTCCTTGCCCCGTAGTGGTTACTTTTACTTCCCTGCATTGTCCTACAGCCTCCTATACCTGGCGTCTGAATGAGTCCCACCTCAGCAATCCGGCTACATGCTTGGGTATTGAAATTCCGCTAAAAGGGGCGTGGCCTGCAGCCGAGGCGGATGGCTGTGTAGAGGAAGAGCTCCAGAGACCCTCGAGAATCCAGCTCCATCCAGCCACTATCCGCAGCAATCCGGGTCACCAAACTACCTGGCAATACTCCTGTGCACCCGAGCGAGACGATGGGCAAGCGAAAAACTGAAAAAGGCCCGAAGAAATTGACGGATTTTTACCCGTCGGCGAGCACGCCTAGGCCGCAAGATGGCGCCGAGGCCTCGGACTCGCAGTCAGGCCCGCGCCACAAACGGAGGCGGCGGATCAACACCGCAGCACAGACAGGGCACCTATCCCTCCCACGAGGCCAGCGGAGGATCTTCGCCAGACACATCTCCTATAAACAGCCCACAGAAGTCGGCGCAGAAGAGATCCACAGCCCACACATATGCAGGTGAGCCTGGGGATGGGTGCAACTCACAGAACAGCACTAGTGTCTTTATTGAACAGCTAACTGAGTTTCCCACTACTGGACAGCCCCTCAGTTATACTGTTATGAGAGACATGTTGATTACCCTCAGGGGTTCCCTACACAAGGACATGCTGATCTGTGTAAACCAACTAAAAGGCGATGTGTCTGCAATAGGAGATAGAGTATGCCATGTGGAGGAAAAGATGGGGGATTTCACAACAGCTCACAATGAACTGGTAGATGCCCACAATGATGCAGAGAATGAAATGCAGGCTATGCGAGAGAAATTAGCAGATTTAGAAAACAGGTCAAGGAGAAATAATATAAAAATGAGAGGTATAGAGGAAACTGTGGCCCCGGCGGAACTGCGCCATTATGTTCAGGACTTCATTGCTGCCCTACTACCTGACACCTCTCCCACAGAGGTGATTGTGGACAGAGCACACCATCTCCCCAAACCTAAATACCTACCAGAGGGGGTCCCGAGGGATGTCATAGCCCGCATCCACTATTTCCATATCAAAGATGACCTCATGCGATACTCCAGAAAGAACCAACCACTGCCCGGGCCATACTCTGGCATCTCAGTGTTCGCTGACCTCTCCAAGCATACCATGCTAGCATGCAAAAACCTATCCTCCATGACCAAAATTCTCCAAAACCACAAAATACCCTACTCGTAAGGATTTCCTACTAAATTGCTTATAACAAAAGATAACCGCACCTACGCAATTAATAATATTGATGATGGGATTGCCCTGGCCAAAAAATGGAACCTCATTCCAGAGGAAACTACAGCTCCACCGCTGGACCGACACCCCTCAAAGATTGCCCCGGAGTGGCGACAGAAATGATTTCTATGACAGTGTCCTGTTTTACTTAGCCCAACATCTAGCACAGCTGGATATGGGTCTCAGGGAGTAACTCCCCCCTCAAGATAATGGCGAAAATACTCGCACATAGTGATGTCTTTCACTTTACATTTTTGTTTGTGTTTCTGTTACTGTTTATGTTATTTTTTTGTGTTTTAAATGCACCAAGGGACATCTGTATCACAGGGAATGTGCCTACAAGTTTACTGAAAACCACCAATGCCTTCAACTTCCTGAGAATCTGGATCTGGACTTTTGGAACAACAGCACCACCTTCAGGTAACTTTAAATTATTACACCTGCTTACTGGAACTATATTAGCTAGAATAAAGCAATCCCATGAACACCTAAAATGACCTTATCGGTTATATCCATGAATGTGCATGGTCTCAACAGCCCCTTTAAAAGGTCCTCTATGTGGAGAGAAATGGCCAGTCTCAAGGGAGATGTCGTTTGCATACAGGAGACCCATTTTATGTCCTCTAAAGCACCCAAATGCTCTCATAGGGCGTACCCACATATTTTCCAGGTGAATGCTCCAGTAAAAAAAAGAGGCGTCCTGGTGGCCATTAAACACTCTGTCGCATTCCAACTCCATGACCTCATTTGTGACCCCAATGGCAGATATATAATAATGACTTGTGACC
Organism: Rana temporaria; assembly: GCF_905171775.1. Taxonomy (NCBI): domain Eukaryota; kingdom Metazoa; phylum Chordata; class Amphibia; order Anura; family Ranidae; genus Rana; species Rana temporaria. The sequence continues at coordinate 17,080,550 of NC_053489.1, read as the reverse complement.
TAAATAACGCCCCATACACTTTGGTCAACCTTTATGCACCAAACAGAAGACAGCCCAAATTTCTGAACTCTTTGCTCAAAAAGGTGGAAAGGGTCAAGAAAGGATCTCTGCTCATGTGCGGTGATTTCAATGGCGTCCCAAATCAATCTATGGACTGTTCTTCACCTCCAATTCCTCGAAGACTCGAACTTAACTCCCTAATTTCCAATCACAATCTATATGACACCTGGAGGTGCCTCCATGCCTCGGAAAAAGACTATACCCACTACTCGTTCCCGCATAGAGCATACTCCAGGATAGACTTAATTTTATCAGACCTACCTCTATTGCACAGAACACTATCAGTGTCTATTCACTCAATAACCTGGTAGGACCACGCTCCGGTGTCTATAATCCTACAAGATCGGAACTCAGCATCTCCAGCCTACCTGTGGAGGAACAATGTGGAACTACTTTCTAATGCCGCCCAGGCGGATAAGATTACTTTACAATTGAAAGAATTTTTTATGTTTAATGATACTGTTGATACCAATATAGCATCCTTGTGGTGCTCGCACAAAGAATTTAGCAGGGGTATACTAATCCAAGCAGCAGCTAGTGAAAAGAGGAGGAAGGCAAAGCTGTTGAATGGATTGCTTGAGGAGCTTAAAACATTGGAACTTCAACACAAACACCATCCATCTCCTAGTTCGGAGTCCAGTTTGTTTGCTTGTAGACATACACTTCGCATGCTATTGATCAACACCCATCAAAACCACCTTAGAAGAATTAAAGCGACATACTATGCACATGGTAACAAAGCAGGGAAAGTCTTAGCGAAGTACCTGAATAAACGCCAACAACAAGCTAAACTTCCCCACATCATAGACCCCCACTCACATAACCTAGTACACCACCCAACACATATTGCTAATGCTTTCATGAAATATTACAGAGACCTATACAACCTACACGCGGATCCCAATACCCCACAACCCACTGAATTCAGTATTAATTCATTTCTTAGCAAACTTAACTTACCCAAGCTCCAGACGGATCACTTATCCACACTAAATGCCCCGATTACTCTCAATGAAGTAGTGGACACCATCCAAGCCCTCCCAAACCAAAAAGCCCCTGGTACGGATGGATTTTCCTCAGAGTACTATAATACCTTCTCACAAATCTTGGCTCCATATCTATGTACCCTATTCAACAGCGTTGCCTCCTCCTCCACATTTCCTGAAGAGATGCTGCAAGCTACCATTGTAACCCTACCTAAGCCGGGAAAAAAACCTGACTCCCCACAAAACTTCAGGCCGATTTCACTCTTGAACACAGACCTGAAGGTATATGCGAAGATTATCGCCAATAGACTGGCATCTATTACCCCATATCTGGTCAGACCGGACCAGGTGGGGTTTGTTAAAGGGCGGCAAGCCCCAGATGGTACAAGGCGTCTATTGAACCTAATGCACATTCTAGAGGGAAGGAAAACCCCAGCGGTATTTCTGGCACTGGACGCGGAGAAAGCCTTCGATAGGGTGCACTGGGGCTATCTCAGAGCAACCCTGCAGAAATTCGGCATACAAGGCACCATTCTATCCGCAATCTCCGCACTCTATACCTGCCCCTCGGCTAGGGTCTTCTCGTCCAGTGCCATATCTGACCAATTTTTCATAACTAATGGCACGCGTCAGGGGTGCCCACTTTCCCCCATAATCTTTACCCTTGTAATGGAACCACTGGCCGAAGCCATTAGAATGGCTGAAGCAATCTCAGGAGTCCCTATAGCAGGAGAGGACCACAGAATAGGCCTCTTCGCAGACGACGTAGTCCTAACACTGACCAACCCAACTTCCTCCCTGACGGCAGTACAGGATATTTTACAACAATTTGGGGAGGTGTCGTACTATAAACTGAATATCACCAAATCGTGTATCTTACCCATAAATCTGTCTAGGACTCTAACTGCAAAACTCAAAGCAATATTCCCATTTCAGTGGATGACGGACTCACTAGCCTACCTTGGTATAAAAATAGCTTATCCCTCAGAGAAGACTTACGACATTAATTATAACGCACTTCTTCACACTATTAAGACAGACTTGGCACATATCACGACCCTAGAATTATCTTGGATAGGTAGAATAGCAGCATTGAAAATTACTCTATTACCGAAGCTGATCTACTATTTTAGGACCATCCCAATCACAGTACCGGACACATTTTTTTAACAGCAGACAAACTGTTTCGTAAATTTATCTGGCAGGGCAAAATACCTAAGATCACATTTATAGCACTCCAACGACATAGAAATGTGGGGGGGCTGGGTTTCCCAAATCTACGAAACTATTATAGAGCAGCGATACTGGACCAAATGAAGGCCTGGTTTGACCCTGGCGTGACCAGGCTGTGGGTCAAAATAGAAAAGGCAACCATTAAAGGCAGGGATTTACCCTCTCTTCTATTGGCCAAACTGACAAACTTGCCTCTGACAGGCTGCGCATTGCCCTCGATAGAGGCCACACTCTCTGTATGGGGGAATGTCCAGTCTGATATAGATGTAACCACTAAAAATAGGCGTATGATCACTGACATCTTAACTGTAGAACACCTAATCCCAGACCTACGGACTGTCCCATGGAAAAAAGACAATTTAACTACCGTCCAGAAAGTATTAACGAGCCACTCAACTATACATTCGTATTCCTATACACAACTGAAACACTTTCATCAGACACATTCGATGACGCAAATTGATCTACCGACTGATGTATGGTCCTACCTTAACACAAAACATGACAGGCCTAAGGGATTATCTTGGTTCTACTCCTTACTACAGTATTCCAAACTTCCTTCCAAAACCTCTCACATGACTAACTGGGAAAAAGACTGGGGTACCACCTTCTCCATAGGAGAGTGGAATGCCACGATTCGCCTGACATATAAACATACCCACTGTACTAACCACTGGGACAATATGTTAAAAATATTACATAGATCATACCTCACCCCGGTTAGGTTGTCAAAGATCTTTCCATCAGAATCTCAACTCTGCTGGAGAATGTGCGGCTCTAGAGGTCATATCACTCATGTGCTGTGGGACTGTAGAATCATACGTAACTTTTGGACAGAAGTCTTTTATCTAGTTTCCTCTATCACTGGTCAACCCATACGCCCCAACCAATCACTAGCCCTCCTTAATATAAATGCTACCTGTATCCCACCTCAATTAAGAAGCATGTCCATACACATATTCATAGCAGGCCGCCTAACTATCACCTCCAAATGGAAATCCACACAGGTACCTAAAATTGATGAAGTTATCCACAGAGTTTCTACCCAGTATTCCTACGAAAAACATTTTGCTATTCAATCAAACCAGTACCAATCTTTTCAAAACCAATGGTTACCTTGGTGTATTAAATTTCCTGAAAAGTGAGCTCTATCTATTCTCTCACTAACCACGGATGGTCACACTTGGTGCAGATATTGTTGATGTTATTATAAGCTAGATGTGTTTATTCTCTTTTCATTTCATTTTATTTTATTTCCATATATTTTTTTTTTTTTTTTTTGTTATTCCATTTAATCAGTATTCTGATGTGATGAGTCCTGTTGGGACTCCATTAAAAGTTCCTATGCCGATGCAGACCTGCGGTGTGAGGCTGGCATCCGCCCTGGATCCGTCTGCCTACGGCGGGGACCTGGGATGGGTGGCTGCCGCACGCTTGCAGGGACAGATATGGGTGGATTGGCATGGAGTTATGGGAAATGTCCTTCATAATGTACATGTTGTGGCAGATACGTTACTAGGTAGGGGACTGTGGCTCCACAATGTGTAGTAGGATGCGCGGACCCCGACACACGACTCTTTCCTTTCTTGAGTTCCCTCAGCATGTGGTGAGGAATGTTGGACTATCTAGTATAATTGTATCACTGTATCCACGTCCAATGTTATATGCAAAATGTACCTAATTGCTGTATCATTGTCTACCTATGTATGTGGCATAAGTTTAATAAAAAACAATTGAAAAGAAATTGCGCTAAAATAATTTTTTGCTTTGAATGATCCATCACACACTTCTTCAATGTGCACATGGGCCGCACAAAAAGCTATGATCAGAGGTATCCTGATCCAGATAGCAGCCAGGTATAGGAGACATTACAAATCCCTGCTGAGTCAAAAAGAGGAAGAGTTAGCTGCCCTACTCAAAGAGCACAAACATAATCCCCATCTTGACTTAAGGGATAGAATTGAGTCCGCCCGCTTGGAATTAAACATCTGCCTTACCACAACGGCAGAAAAACAACTCCGTTGGACTCAGGCAAGATTTTATTCCCAATCAGATAAACCAGGTAAATTGTTATCAACTAGGTTGGCCCCTAGAAGGCCCCCTCCCCACATCCCTAAAATCAGAAAATCTGACGGTTCCTTTACCCAGAATCCTAAAGTGGTACTGCAGGAATTCCAAACTTTTTATAAAAGGATATATAATGATGGTAAGGTCACAGGTCAACAGGAGTTTGATGCATTCGTTGAACATCTGCCCATTCCGTCCTTATTGGAGGAACATACAATAGGTGACCGCGATATTGTGTCAATCTCGCTCCCTTTCTCGGCGAGATTGAGCACCTACGCGCCCCATCGCGGGAGCCACCGCTGAGCTGGCTTGCCGCGATGGAGACAAAGCCGTCATAGAAGCGACGGGAGATCCGACTTGAATTCCCGCCAATTCTACACGTGTGCGCGTTTGTTATGAATCCTGAGGGGGAACTCCCCGCCGGATTTTAAATAAAAATCCGGCATGGGTTCCCCCCTCAGGAGCATACCAGGCCCTTAGGTCTGGTATGGGTTGTAAGGAGACCCCCCCTACGCCGAAAAAGCGGCGTAGGGGGTCCCCCTACAATCCATACCAGACCCGTGTCCAAAGCACGCTACCCGGCCGGCCAGGAAAGGAGTGGGGACAAGCGAGCGCCCCCCCCCTCCTGAGCCGTACCAGGCTGCATGCCCTCAACATGGGGGGGTTGGGTGCACTGGGGCAGGGGGGCGCACTGCGGCCCCCCCACCCCAGAGCACCCGGTCCCCATGTTGATGAGGACAGGGCCCCTTCCCGACAACCCTGGCCGTTGGTTGTCGGGGTCTGCGGGCGGGAGGCTTATCGGAATCTGGGAGCCCCCTTTAATAAGGGGGCCCCCAGATACCGGCCCCCCACCCTAAGTGAATGGATATGGGGTACATAGTACCCCTACCCATTCACCTGGAGGCAAAATGTTAAAGTTAATAAACACGACACAAGGGTTTTTAAAATAATTTATTAGTCTGCTACGGAGGCACCCCCTGTCTTCTTTAGCTCTTTTTACCAGGGGGGCTTCTTCTTTGACGTCTTCGGGTGGGGGCCGCTCTTCTTCGCCGCTGTGTGGTTCTCTTCCACCTCCGGGGGGGTCGCTTGTATAAAAGCGCCCACCCCCCGGCAGGTTTCCTCCGACGTCTTCGGCGGGGGGTGGTGTGCTTCTCAGGGGGGTCTTCTTCTTCCGCTATCCGGGGGGGGTCTTCTCCGCTATCCGGGGGTCTTCTCCACTCTCCGGGGGTCTTCTTCTATGTTCGCCGCTCTCCGCTGTTGACTCGGCGCACCCCGGTTCTTCCTCCCGCTGTCCCCATATCCATTCACTTAGGGTGGGGGGCCGGAATCTGGGGGCCCCCATATTAAAGGGGGCTCCCAGATTCCGATAAGCCTCCCGCCCGCAGACCCCGACAACCAACGGCCAGGGTTGTCGGGAAGGGGCCCTGTCCTCATCAACATGGGGACAGGGTGCTCTTGGGTGGGGGGCTGCAGTGCGCCCCCCTGCCCCAGAGCACCCAACCCCCCCATGTTGAGGGCATGCAGCCTGGTATGGCTCAGGAGGGGGGGCCCACTCGCTCGTCCCCACACCTTTCCTGGCCAGCCGGGTAGCATGCTTTGGACACGGGTCTGGTATGGATTGTAGGGGGACCCCCTACGCCATTTTTTCGGCGTAGGGGGGGGTCTCCTTACAACCCATACCAGACCTAAGGGCCTGGTATGCTCCTGAGGGGGGAACCCATGCCGGATTTTTATTTAAAATCCGGCGGGGAGTTCCCCCTCAGGATTCATAACAAACGCTGCACACGTGTAGAATTGGCGGGAATCCAAGTCGGATCTCCTGTCGCTTCTATGACGCGCTTGCTGGAATGTGCTTTTACTATTCCAGCGAGTGCGAGATGTCGGCACCCTGTCGCCGAGAATCAGCGCGATGCCGTCGTGCTAAAAACACATTCTCGGCGGCAGGTACTGTAGAACCTTCTTAGATAGGGATATCACAGTCGAAGAGGTTCTGGCTGCTATTAACCAGGCCCCCAAGGGCAAAGTGCCGGGACCGGACGGGTTCACGACCCTTTACTATAAAAAAAATTCCACCTTACTGGCTCCCTCCCTAACGCGTGTCTTCAAGGACATACAGAAAGGTGGTCCCATAGACACTGATTCCAACAGAGCCTTTATAACCCTTATTCCCAAACCCCACAAGGACCATAGCGACGTAGCCAATTACCGACCTATATCCTTAATCAACACAGGTCTAAAGTTATTTACAAAAATCTTGGCAAATAGGATGTTGAAATTGTTGGCCGACTATATTCACCCTGACTAGGTGGGTTTTCTACCTCACAGACAGGCAGGTGACCAGATCAGGAGGGTGATCGATCTCATATCCATATTACGCTTGTCGTGGGATGGGGGAATACACCGAAAGGGGATATTGCTATCCCTAGATATTTGTAAAGCATTTGACGCCTTGTCATGGCCTTTTCTATTTAGAGTATTGGACAAATGGAATTTTGGCCCAGCCTTTTTGGCGTCAATGCAGTCACTATATAGCTCTCCATCGGCTCAAATACTGCTGAGGGGTCACAAATCCGACTTGATACCAATCTCTTCGGGTACTAGACAGGGATTCCCATTATCCCCTATTCTATTTGTGATAGCCTTTGAAACTTTAGCGGTAGCGATCCGTCATTACCCTGAGGTTATGGGTATAGAAAGTGGGGGGAAGAACCATAAATGCGCATTACTGTATTTGCGGATGATCTCCTTTTGTTCATCACATCCCCCCATACCTCCATACCAAATCTTCTGTCCCTATTAGGCCGATTCTGTAAAATTTCTGGCCTATTATTTAATCAGGACAAATCAGAGACATTGAATGTAAACTTGTCAACCTCAACACTTGAGAACATTAAATCTCTTTCCTTTTAAATGGCAACGGTCGTCCCTTCCTTATTTGGGCATTAAATTGACCTCCGATGTGTCCATGTTATATAAGACTAACTACCCACTCTTATTTGCCCGCCTAATTGAAGATGTGAAGACATGGTCCGATGTAAGCCTGTCCTGATTGGGCAGAATCGCATCAGTTAAGATGACTGTTCTTCCACGGCTACTGTATTACTTCCGGGCTCTGCCGATCCAAGTCCCCGCCGCTGACATACGCCGCTTTCAATCCAAAATTTTCCAATACATTTGGGGTCCGAAAGGTCCTAGAATAGCTTGAACGACGTTGTACACACCCAGAGAAAAGGGGGGTTTGGGAGTGCCCGAGTTTCGTAAGTATTACATGGCAGCACAGCTGACTCAACTACTCCAAATGCACAACCGTCAATATTGCCCTGAGTGGGTCTCACTGGAGGCTCAGGCATGTGCTCCATTAGCAATAGACCTTGGGGCAGATCCACGTACCTGCGCGTAATCTTCCGCCGGGTGCAGCGTATCTAAGATACACTACGCAGCTTATTTATTTATTTTTGAATCCTCAAAGAATTTGCACCGTAAGTTACGGCGGTGTAGTGTATCTTTGGCGGCGTAAGGGCGCGGGATTCAAATGGATGTAATGGGGGCGTGTTTTATGTAAATACGTCATGACCCAACGTAAACTACGTTTTTTTTAAACTGCGCATGCGCCGTCTGTGGGGGTATCCCAGTGCGCATGCTCGAAATTAACCCGGAACAAGCCAATGCTCACGACGGTGACGTCATTCTATGCAAAGCCCTATTCGCGAACGACTTACACAAACAATGTAAAAAATTCAAAATTGTACGCAGGAACGCCGGTCATACTTAACATTTAGTACGCCACCATATAGCAGGTTTAACTATATGCTGGAAAAAGCTGAACGCAAACGACGTAAACATAATGCGCCGGCCGGACGGACGTTCGTGGATCGCCGTAACTAGCTAATTTGCATACTCAACTCGGAATTCAACGGAAACGCCACCTAGCGGCCGCCGAAAAATTGCAGCTTAGATCCGACGGCATACTAAGACGTACGCCTGTCGGATCTAGCCGAGATGCCGTCGTATCTTGTTTTGTGGATACAAAACAAAGATACGACACGTACAAATTTGAAATTATGCGGCGTATCAAGAGATACGCTGGCGTAATACCTTTGTGGATCTGCCTCCTTGTCCTTTGGACATCCCCTAAGTACCGCAAAGCGATTTTGAGTCCAACACTCAATGTTTGGGAAATGGGATGTAGAAGATGGGCTCTAAGGTCCGCACCCCATCCAGTGGCCCCACTTTTCGGCAATCCCCTGTTTCCCCCAGGCAGACGTCCCGACAGATTTAGCTGGTGGGTTAACAAGGGACTATTACGGATAGGCGATTATCTCGACTATAGAGGAATACGCCCATCATCATACTACACAGGCGGCTTGGAGATAACTTCCTCGGAGAGCTATCACCATTCAGCATTTTCTTCATTCTTTAGAGAACAATGGGTCCGACTTGACAACGCGCACCACCTTCGAGAGTAGGTGTATGCAGGACTCCGTTCTCCGGGGGAGCATCTCTGTGCTCTATAAACAGTTGGCCGCGCCTCTTACTAGGCTCCCATATCAAGTGGCATGGGAGAGGGACCTGAACATTAGCCCTGATGCAGGGGATTGGTGTAGGTGGAGTACGAGAATCCACAAAGGCATCCTCAATGTGGCCCTGATAGAGGCGGGTTACAAGGTACAAGCCAGATGGTACCTGGTACCAGAACGCCTTCCCAAAATGTACCCTGGTGCCTCGGCCTTCTGCTTCAGGGGTTGTGGACAGGTGGGTACACCACTCCATGTGTGGTGGACGTGCCCCAAGGTGCGCCATTTCTGGATCAGGGTCCACACGCTCATTCTTTCGATCACAATGGTAAATATCATCAAAGACGCCTCAGTCGCCTTCCTAAACAAACCAGTGGACAATATCCCCAGAAACACCCAGACTTTGATATTTTACATATTTTTAGCTGCTAAAATAGCTATTGCGTCAGCTTGGAAAAGCCCCATTGTAGACTTAACATTGTTGAAATGTAAATTAAATTGGATCATGTTAAATGAGAAAATAGTGAGCATTTTAAATGACAAACAACCCTTTTTTGAAAAAAACTTGGTCTCCCTGACTCACTTACCTACAGGCCCCTGAGACATAAAGATACCTTTCTCAGGTGATTGATCGAAGATTCCCAGATGGACACACCTTTCTCTCTTCTTTCTTCTTCTACTTCTTCTTTCTTCTACTTCTAGTGCCTTGCCCTTGTGAATTTTCTGAATCCCCCCCCCTTTTTTTTGGTTAACCTGGACCTATTCTGTAATGTTGTTGACTATAGTTTCCCCTACTGGGGGCAACTAGGTTTAATAAACGTTGAAAATATTTTACTTGCTATGATTTCCAGTTGCCCAGATTCTCTCGCTGTGAGGTTACTCGAACCGGAATCCTACGCAATGATCTAGTTATTCCAACTACCTGAAACATGTGTTGCCTATTGGAATGTCTTTACTATTGAATACAGATTGATTCCGAGGTTCTCCAATATTTCGATATTGGTCACTGATTGGCCTCCAACATTAGATATATTATGCAGCGGGACCGCAATTCAGGACCTATCCCATGAGTTGGGTCCATACTTGTGTTATGTTTAGCATAGCATTCATTTGTTTCATTGTTGTATTGCTTCCAGGCTTGGATGCTTGTTCTTTTGTTAACCAAAATCTTAGGCCCCGTACTCACGACCAAACATGTCTGCTGAAACTGGTCTGCGGGCCAGTTTCAGCAAACATGTTTGGTCGTGTGTGGGCGCGAGCGGGCCGAATTCCAGCAAACATTTGCCCGCCGGGCCTTTTCCCAGCGGACAAATATTCCTGGACTTGTTTTAAAACAGTCCGCTGGAATCCTGCCCGCTCGGACATGTACGGTCGTCAGTACAGACCTACCGTACATGTCCAGGCGCCCGCCGTCCCTCGCATGCGTCGAATGACTTTGACGCATGCGTGGAAGCATTTTAAAGGCAGGCCTCCCACGTCGCCGCGTCATTGTCGCGGCGACACCGCGTCATCGGCGCGGCGACACCGCGGACACGCCCCGCGTATTGTTTACGCGCAGACTTCTGTACGATGGTGTGTACAACCATCGTACAGAAGCCCTCTGGCAGACATGTACGGTGAAAACGGTCCGACGGAGCGCTTTCACCGTACATGTTTGTCCGTGAGTACCCGGCCTTAATCTTTTGTTTTTGTTTACGACCTAATACGTGCAGAGCATGCAAGAATTGTTCGCTTCTCTACAGTATTTGATGGCACTTAAACTCTTTATTTAAAAGATTAATAAAAACCATTGAAACAGAAAAATATAAAAAAAAAATGTTAGGGGTGAAGTTTGACTTCACCACTACACTGAATTATCAGCAATTCCCCGGCATTCACAAAGTTTGCACATTTTAGACATGTGGCTGATAAGTTTGCAGGTTCACCAACAGAAATAAGGGGCAACCTATAATGCAGTGCATACTTATTGCCCACAGTCAGCTGAGTCACTAATGTAAAGGAATGGATAAGCTAGACTTTTTCTTATATAAGGGTGGCCTTACAGCAGCCATATTGTTAGTGTGTGTCAGAATTTTTGGAGACATCTGACAATTCTGTGTAGCAAGAGCTTTTTTATTTTATCATTGGTACATCCTTTGACCTCTGCAGCAGAAAATGTCAGCTTGTAAACCTTGCCTTGTCCCACTACACAATGTGATATCAAATAAAAAAAAAAGGTCTACAATACCATCTGCTTGTCAAAGTAGAAGGCAGAAACAGTTAGACATCAAAGTAGAGACATTGGCTCACAACGGAAAGGTTTCTGTACTGATTTCAAATTGTCATTAGGATACTGAACAGCATACAATGTAAAATTGTCCAGCAGCAATCTAGTTTTAATCGTGGATAATAGGCCTAACTGGTTTATACCTAACTTTTATCTTATCAGTTGGGATAGGGGGTTTGGTGAATGAGGGGTGGTGGTTTAGGTGCACACTGTTCTTGCTCTTTCAAATGATCCTGTGGCAAACTTCAAACAAAAGGCAGCTTAAAGAGCAGATTGGCAGTAACATGCTAATATTATAATTTATGCACTGCCATGGGGGACATGTACCTATTGAAAAAAATATATGTAATAATAATAATCTCTCCCTACACAGAAGTGTCAGCTGTCCCTAACAACACTGATAATAAAGCTGCTGTGACCTCACCCATCCATCGATACAATAGGTCATCCATTCCTTCATCTATTCTAGGGGGCTGATTTACTATGCTCTGTGCGCTGCGCTGGTTCATGCCTTAATTAGTGCGCCGGGTGGAGGCTTAATTAGGCGCATGAACCAGCGTAGCAGCCGGCGCATTGAAAGTAATATGTAAAGCCGCGCCGAACTCCCTATAGAAGTCTATGGGAGAAATCAAAAGTGTTCATTTTAAAGGCTAATCTGCAAGTTTTGTCCTAAAAAGTGTTTGGGGACCTGAGTCCTGCCCCAGGGAACATGTATCAATGCTTTTTTTATTTTTTAAAACGGCCGTTTTTTCGGGAGCAGTGAAATTAATTATTCTTAAAGTGAAACAATAAAAGTGAAATATTCCTTTAAATTTCGTACCTAGGGGGGGGTGTAATGTCAGCATGTGAAATAGCACATTTTTCCCGCACTTAGAACTGCCCCTGCACAAAATGACATTCAGAAGGAAAAAAGTCATTTAAAAATTCACACGCGGCTATAATGAATTGTCGGCTCTGACAATTCTAAAGGGATTCATTCATAAAACAAAAACAAAAAATGTGTAGGGGTTCCCCCAAATTAAATTACCAGGCCCTTCAGGTCTGGAATGGATATTAAGGGGAACCCCGCCGTAAAAACCAAAAAAAAAAAGACGTGTGGTTCCCGGCAAATAACCATTCCAGGCCCTTCAGGTCTGGTGTGGATTTTAAGGGGAACTCCACCCCAAATTTAAAAAAAAAATGGCGTGGAGCCCCCCTAAAAATCCACACCAGACCCTTATCCGAGCACGTTGACCTGGCCGGCCGCAGAAAAGAGGGGGGGACAGAGTGCGGCCCCCCCTCTCCTGAACCGCACCAGGCCACATGCCCTCAACATGGGGAGGATGTCCCCATGTTGATGGGGACAAGGGCCTCATCCCCACAACCCTTGCCCGGTGGTTGTGGGGGTCTGCGGGCGGGGGGCTTATCAGAATCTGGAAGACCCCTTTAACAAAGGGGACCCCCAGATCCTGGCCCCCCCTATGTGAAATGGTAATGGGGTACATTGTACCTCTACCATTTCACCCCCAAAAAAATTTCAAAAGTGTTAAAAATGACAGTAGACGGTTTTTGACAAATCTTTTAATAAAATCTTCTTTTCTTCTTTCCTTCGGGTTTCTTCCGCTGCTTCTTTCTTGGGTCTTCTCGTCCACATCTTGCCCTACGTGTTCTTTTATCTTCTCCGTCCGTCCTTCAGCCTTCTGGTCCCGCATCTTGCCCGTTGTCTTCTCTTGTCTTCTTCTCTGTCCGTCCGCCAGCCTTCTCGTCCGCATCTTGTGTCTTCTCCGGTCTTCTTCTCGGTCCGCCAGCCTTCTCGTCCACATCTTTTTCTTCCCCGGACGCCGCGATTGAATTTGATTTGGCCGCCGTGTTGCGCTCCTGGGACCCGCCCCCCTCTGACGCCACAAGTAAACTCCTTAGAAGGTCATGTGCGTCAGAGGGGGGGGAATTCAATTTCAAACGCGCCGCCCGGAGAAGAAGATGCCGCCGCTTCCAATTGAAGTTCCCGCCGTGTCACACTCATGTGACCCCGCCCCCCCTGACGCACATATGCCACACGCGGACTTTCATATGAGTTTACCTGTGGCGTCAGAGGGGGGCGGGTCCCAGGAGCGGGAACACGGCGGCCAAATCAAATTCAAACGCTGGGTCCGGGGAAGAAAAAGATGTGGACGAGAAGGCTGGCGGACGGACGGAGAAGAAGACAGGAGAAGACAACGGGCAAGATGCGGGACCAGAAGGCTGAAGGACGGATGGAGAAGATAGAAGAAGACGTCGGGCAAGATGTGGACGAGAAGACCCAAGAAAGAAGCAGTGGAAGAAACCCGAAGGAAAGAAGAAAAGAAGATTTTATTAAAAGATTTGTCAAAAACCGTCTACTGTCATTTTTAACACTTTTGACATTTTTTGGGGGGTGAAATGGTAGAGGTACAATGTACCACATTACCATTTCACATAGGGGGGGCAGGATCTGGGGGTCCCCTTTGTTAAAGGGGTCTTCCAGATTCTGATAAGCCCCCCGCCCGCAGACCCCCACAACCACCGGGCAAGGGTTGTGGGGATGAGACCCTTGTCCCCATCAACATGGGGACATCCTCCCCATGTTGAGGGCATGTGGCCTGGTGCGGTTCAGGAGAGGGGGGGCCGCACTCTGTCCCCCCCTCTTTTCTGCGGCCGGCCAGGTTAACGTGCTCGGATAAGGGTCTGGTGTGGATTTTTAGGGGGACTCCACGCCATTTTTTTTTAATTTGGGGTGGAGTTCCCCTTAAAATCCACACCAGACCTGAAGGGCCTGGTATGGATATTTGGGGGGACCCCACGCCATTTTTTGGGTTTTTTTTACGGCGGGGTTCCCCTTAATATCCATTCCAGACCTGAAGGGCCTGGTAATTTAATTTGGGGGGACCCCCATACATTTTTTTTGTTTTGTTTTAATGAGCAATGACTGTAATCTTTATAGCCATGAGTACTTTAACCACTTCCATACAGGGCACGTATACACCTTCCCGCCCAAGCCAATTTTCAGCTTTCAGCACTGTCGCAATTTGAATGGCAATTGCGCGGTCATGCTACACTGTACCCAAACAAAATTGGCGTCCTTTTTTACCCACAAATAGATCTTTCTTTTGGTGGTATTTGATCACCTCTGCGATTTTTTTTTTTGCGCAACAACTAAAAAAAGACCGAAAATTTTGAAAAAAAATACGTTTTTATTTTTTTCTGTCATTTTTTTGTAAATAAGTACGTTTTCTCTTTCAATTATGGGCACTGATATGGTGGCACTGATGGGCACAGATGAGATGGCACTGATGGACATCGACAAGGTAGTACTGATGGGCACAGATGAGGTGGCACTGATTGGCGGCGCTGGTATGCGGCACTGATGGGCACACATAGGCGGCACTCATGGGCACACATAGGCAGCACTGATGGGCACTCATGGGCGGCACTGATGGGCGCTCATGGGCAGCACTGATGGGCACTCATGGGCGGCACTGATGGGCACTCATGGGCGGCACTGGGCACTCATAGGCGGCACAGATGGGCACTCATGGGCGGCACAGATGGGCACTCATGGGCGGCACAGATGGGCACTCATGGGCGGCACAGATGGGCACGGTGAGGTGGCACAGATGGGCACTGTGGGGTGGCACTATATATTTAGGTTTTGTGCTGCCCTAGGCCTGACTACATTTCTGCACCTCCTAATAGAAAAATGACCCACCCCTTCCTGTCAAAGCCACACCCTGTTTTTGTATCACCCGCCCAGGAATTTTCAGGGCACACACACACACACACACACTAGTTCTGGGGGGGAGGGGGTTACTGGGGGGGGGTTACTGCCCCCCCTCTGCACTGCCTCCTGGCGTGGTGGCCATCTGTAAGCCAGAGGGGCCCCATAATCTTCTATTGCCCGGGGGCCCCATGAGTTGTCAGTCCGCCCCTGGTTCTAGTTTAAGCACAAATTTCATAGAGTTTTATTGAGAGGCCTAAGAAAATATAACCATGCCAATAGGCCAGGATACAGCGTGGCTAATATGTATGAATGTGTGTGTTAGAGCACCCCACCCAATGTTAACTAAAAAATTATTAATTTGCAAATAAGTATTATCTGCTCATTTTTTTGGGGATGTCTGCACCCCTGATAGTGACAACATTTGTGAGGTGTCTTCACCCTTTCAAATTCATTCACTTCCTGTCACATAGCCAAACAGGAAGTGAGGGTAAAACCTTACTAATATCTTTTATTGGGGACACAGAGATCAATCTAAATAGTTTCCCATTATGTAAATTGCACTCTAGTATTTTGCTTTGTACACCCCAAATTATTAGGGATCTTGGACTTTGGGGTCCATTTACTAAAGGCAAATCCACTTTGCACTACAAGTGCAAAGCAAGGAAGAAAACAAAACAACTTTGCTTCTACAGGATTGGATGTTAAAACCATCAGTGCTTCCTCTCTGATTTTCAGCAACTATGCTTGTACTGCAGAGTGGCTTTGCCTTTACTAAACCCCAAACTAAATAATCATTTGGGGCAGGGATCCTCAAACTACGGCCCTCCAGCTGTTGTAGAACTACACATCCCATGAGGCCTTGTAATGCACTGACATTCACAGACATGACTAGGCATGATGGGAATTGTAGTTCCTGAACAACTGGAGGGCCGTAGTTTGAAGACCCATGATTTGGGGTGTACACAGCAGTGCTGGAGTGCAATTTGCTTAATGGGGACACTAGTTAGATTGACCTGTGTCCCCAAGAAATGACACTGGTAGGGTTTTAACCTCACTTCCTGTTCAGCTGTGTGACAGGAAGTGAAGCCAATTTTAAGAAAAGGGACACAAAGCTCAACCCAAAAATAAAAACACAAAGCAGGGGTTCTAACACTCACTTGGCTTCCCTCAAACACCCACAATTTGAATAGGATTGCCTTGCGCTAGATTTAAGCACAGTGCTGTAAATCAGCACGTCAAGCCTGTCCACCAATAGCAAACCCCCCCCCCCCCCACACAGGCCATGTTTGCAGGTTTTCCTTCATCTTGCACATGTGCTTTAAAAGACAGTCTGGACAGCAATTCTTGATAAGAGAAATCCACAAAACATGTCCTGTCGGGGGTACTTGAGGGCTGAGGACCACTGCAGAAAAAAGAAAATACTTACCAATTTTGTCTTTAAAGTTATGGAGAATAAACATGGCAAACATTTCATGCCTACACACCAGGAAAGAAGCTTAGACAAAAATCACACCTAATTTTTTAGGCCCTAACCTAGTTCAGCTGCAGCTGTCAACATATGTAGCATGAAAAAGTAACAAAAGACAAACTTAAAAATTTTAAAGTCATTTTTATTGGTCAACAAAACAAGGAAAGCAAAAAAAGACAAACAAACAAACACAAACAAAAATACATTTCAAAAATCTAAATAACCATAGCTTTAACATCTTCACACATTTTTCATAAAATAAGGCCACATAGACAAATAAATCAAAGTGAACATCATTTAAAAATAAACCAAAACCATTGGCAAAATAAAACAAAACCCATGCAACAAACCACATTTGTGTTTAGCAACAGCATTTCTGCCAGCCTGCCCCTTCTGAGGGCAGCTGAGGACTGATCGATCCCTGCTTTTTATAACAGTGCTAGTAATGAAGCAATTGAAATCACATGAACAAATTGCAGTCTCTAGTTTGGGTGAGCTTGTAATTGGGCACACCTGCAATTAACCCAAACCACGCTCTATGAGCATCCAAGTGTTTTTCACCTTTTAAAAAGAAAGGATAATTTTTTTCTAAGTGTTTGAGCATGCTCAGTTCATCACACATGTAGGAACCAAGCTGCAATGGCATCAGAGCTTTTTTTTTTTTTTTTTCCACTGATCTGATGCTTTCCAGCCTGAAGGGGAGGTGTTAAAGACAGAAGTAAACACGCACATTTAATAATCTATTTGTGGGGAAAAAAAGGTTGCCAATTTTGTTTGGGAGCCACGTCGCACGACTGCGCAATTGTCAGTTAAAGCGACGCCGTGCCGAATCACAAAAACTGGCCTGGTCATTGACCAGAAATATGGTCCGGGCTCAAGTGGTTAAAAATTCACAAAACACTAAAGTTAGCCCAATTTTTGTTGATAATGTGAAAGATGATGTTACACCGAGTAAATAGATACCTTACATGTCACGCTTTACTATTGCAAACACGCCTGGAATGGGGCCAAAATTCAGTACTTGAAATTCCCCATAGGCAACCTTTTTTTTTTCAGGTTACCAGTTTATAGTTACAAAGAAGGTCTAGTGCTAAAAGTCTTGCTCTCGCTCTAAGGCACGCGTCAATACCTCACATGTGTGGTTTGAATGATGTTTATATATGTGGGCGGGACTTGCGTAAGTCCCGCCCACATATGTAAACACCGTTCAAACCACACATGTGAGGTAGTGACGCGTGCGTTAGAGCGAGAGTAATACTTTTAGCACTAGACTTTCTCTGTAGCTATAAACTGGTAACCTGAGAAAAAAAAAAGGTCACCTATGGGGATTTTTTTAAGTAATGAATTTTGGCCCCATTCCAGGAGTGTTTTCAATAGTAAAGCGTGACATGTAAGGTATCTATTTACTCGGTGTAACATCATCTTTCACATTATCACCAAAAATTGGGCTAACTTTAGTGTTTTGTGAATTTTTAACCACTTGAGCCCCAGACCATATTGCTGGTCAATGACCGGGCCAGTTTTTGTGATTCGGCACGGCGTCGCTTTAACTGACAATTGCGCAGTCGTGCGACGTGGCTCCCAAAAAAAATTGGCAACCTTTTTTTTTCCCACAAAGAGAGCTTTATTTTGGTGGTATTTGATCACCTCTGCGTTTTTTGAATTTTTCGAGCTATAACCAAAAATAGAGCGACAATTTAAAAAACCAAAAAGAGTAATTTTGACTTTTTGCTATAATAAATATCCCCTAAAATATATATTCAAAAAAATAAATAAATCCCTCAGTTTAGGCCGATACATATTCTACATCTTTTTGGTTCCCAAAAACTCGCAATTAGCGTTTATTGATTGGTTTTGGCAAAAGTCTCCAAAATATGGCATTTTTGTTGTATTTTTTATTTAACAAGTTATTGCGGCGATCAGCGATTTTTATCGGTACTGCGACATTATGGCGGACACATCGGACACTTTTTTGGAACCATTGGCATTTTTCTAGCGATCAGTGCTCTAAAAATGCATTGCTTACTCTAAAAATGCCACTGGCAGGGAAGGGGTTAACACTAGGTGCGAGGGAGGGGTTAACTATGTTCCCTGGGTGTGTTCTAACTGAAGGGGGGGGGACTGACATGGGTAAATGACAGATCGCTGTTCATGAAGGGGAACTCCAGACCAAAAAAAAAAATTGTGGGTTCCCCTTCAGGTGCATACCAGGCTCTTAGGCTTGGTCTGGAACATAAGGGGTTAAACCCGCGCCGAAAACCAGCGTGGGGTTCCCCCCCCCAGATCCAAACCAAGCCCTCATCCCAGGCACGCAGTCTGGCCGGACAGGAATGGGGGCAGGGACGAGCGAGCGCCCCCCCCCTCCTGAGTCGTACCGGACCGCATGCCCTCAACATGGGGGAGTGTGTGCTGTGGGGGAGGGGGGCACTGCCCCCCCCCACCCCAAGGCATTCTTGTCCCCATGTCGATAGGGACAAGAGCCTCTTCCCGACAACCCTGGCCGTTGGTTGTCGGGGTATGCGGGCGGGGAGCTTATCAGAATCTGAGAGGCCCCTTTAATAAGGTGGCCCCCAGATTCCGGCCCCCCACCCTATGTGAAGGAGTATGGGGGTACATCGTACCCCTACCCATTCACCTGGGGAAAAAAATGTAAAGAAATAAAACACCACACATGAATAAATTAATTTATTAGTCTGCCGGGGGTCTTCTGCCGGGGCCCCCCACCACCACCCCATTAGGCCCCGGGCTTCGCCGTCTTTCACCGGGACCCCCTTCACCAGTGAGGCTCCTGCCTTTGGGGGAGGGTCCTGGGCTTCGACGGTTTCTGCGGGGGGGGG
Organism: Rana temporaria; assembly: GCF_905171775.1. Classification (NCBI taxonomy): domain Eukaryota; kingdom Metazoa; phylum Chordata; class Amphibia; order Anura; family Ranidae; genus Rana; species Rana temporaria. The sequence continues at coordinate 17,061,404 of NC_053489.1, read as the reverse complement.
GTGCACTGGCACCCCACCCCCGTCTTCAGCGATGTAATTCACCGGGACCCCCCCTTCACCAGTGAGGCTCCTGCCTTTGGGGGAGGGTCCTGGGCTTCGACGGTTTCTGCGGGGGGGGGGGTGCACTGGCACCCCACCCCCGTCTTCAGTGACGTAATTCGGCTTCTACAGTGTTTTCCGCCGGGGGGGCGACACCCGCAGGCTTCTGCGATGCCTTCCGCTTCTGCCTGTCTCCTCCGCGGAGCACAGGGCTTGTCTCCGCTGTCCTCTCCCTTCTCTTCCATTCGATGTTGACACGACGAGGTTCGGCGCTGGAATGCCGTCTGAGCAGCGGGCATGGACTTATATAGGGCAATGCCACCATGTGACCTCAACCCATGTGACATCACATTCCCATCATGCCCAGGGAATGTGATGTCACATGGGTTGAGGTCACATGGTGGCATTACCCTATATAAGTCCATGCCCGCCGCTGACACGGCATGTCAGCGCGGAACCTCGTCGTGTCAACATCGAATGGAAGAGAAGGGAGAGGACAGCGGAGACAAGCCCTGTGCTCCTGGAGGAGACAGGCAGAAGAAGGAAGAGAGAAGAAAGAAGACGGAAGAAAGCCCTGGCTCCGCGGGGGAGCCAGGCAGAAGAGGGAGCAGAGAAGACAGAAGAGGAAAGACCTGGGAGTTGGCGCACCCCCGGCAGAAGACCAGGAAGACCGGAACCCTGGCGGAAGGCACCGGAAAGACCGGGGGATAGGCGCCATCCCCCGGCAGAAGATCCCGAAGTCCGGATGCCCCCCCCTAATGTAAAAGAGCTTAAATGGGGTGGGGGCATCCGGCGGAAGGCTCCGGAGAGGACCGAGGGATGGCGTCCTCCCCCGGCAGAAATCACCGAAGCCCAGGGTCCCGGCAGAAGATCGGGAGAGAAGAACCCCCCCCCTTGTAAGAGAGCTAAAGAAGAAAGGGGGGGCTCCGGAGCTGATTAATAAAATATTTTATTGTGTGGTGTTTTATTTTACTTTACACTTTCCCCCATGTGAATGGGAAGAGGTACGATGTACCCCATACTCATTCACATAGGGTGGGGGGCTGGAATCTGGGGGCCCCCTTATTAAAGGGAGCTCACAGATTCCGATTAGCCCCGCCCGCATACCCCGACAACCAATGGCAAGGGTTGTCGGGAAGAGGCTCTTGTCCCTATCGACATGGGGGCAAGAGTGCTGTGGGGTGGGGGGGCAGTGCCCCCCTCCCCCACAGCACACACTCCCCCATGTTGAGGGCATGCGGTCTGATACGGCTCAGGAGGGGGGGGGGGGGCGCTCGCTCGTCCCCACCCCCATTCCTGTCCGGGCCAAACTGCGTGCTTGGGATGAGGGCTTGGTTTGGATCTGGGGGGGGACCCCCGCGCCGAATCGGCGCGGGTTTAACCCATCACGTTCCGGACCAAGCCTAAGAGCCTAATGTAGCCCTGAAGGGGGACCCGCGCCGATTTCAAGTTTGAAATTTGGCGCGGAGTTCCCCTTCAGGGCTGAAAACAGCTTGGAGATTCCCGTGCGCCGCGTCACGCAGCGCATTCACGGGTACGCCGCTTGGTATTTACCAAGATTTTCACGGCGTACTGACAAGGCGCACGGGAAGCGCCGAAATTTCTCTCTGCGCATGCCCAGTATGCAAATGAACCTCCCGAGGTTCAGGCGCACTGTGCAAGCGTACGGGGATCTGTTTTCAAAAAACACTTTCCCTTTCAATTCGGCCCGCCAAACACATTCAAACACATGTCACTTCACTTCCCCTGCATCCCCCCACCTCCCCCCCTAATAAACTCCCGCCCAAACCCCCGCAATTTACATTTCAATGTGCCATGCGCCAGGTCTGTACTGGTGCACAATGCACCCTCTCCTGGGCGCACGGAGCACATTAGTAACTAGGGAAATACGCTGCACTAGCAGCGTATTTCTTTAGTAAATGGCAAAACGGCTGCTACTCCTGCTTTTACTCCATGAGTCATGGAGTAAAGGCTTGGTAAATCAGCCCCATTGTGTACCGCATTAGAGGATGTTCTCTATGTTGGTGGTGAACCTGCAAACTTTTCAGCCAAAAGTTTATGATTCACAAACTTTATGAATCCCAGAGATTCCCCACAAATCTATGGTAACTGCTGAACCTTATCCCTACACCTGTATTTATACAGAATAATAATAATAATAATAATAATAATAATAATAATAATAATAATAATAATAATAATAAACATGGATTTCTTAACTATCAAACTTCTCATTTTTACAGTTTCATGTACATTATATCATAATAATATTTGTATAACCTTCTCTTTCTACAGTGCTGACAAAGATGGATTCTGTATATTTTAGGTTTGGCCTTTTTTTCCTACTCTATAAGCAGATTCATATTCCAGTCTATAGTAATAAATAACAGAATTATTCTTTATAAACCTGACACTCTCACAGCCTTCAGCTGAGCCATGAAGTCAGTGTCAGGATCCTGGGCTGCTGTCAGTGATGATGAGGTCGGGAGAAGAGGAAGAAGTCATTGGAGTCTATCAGAGACTCGGCCATGTTGTCTTCAGATATCCACTTAGAATATTGTGGTTGTTGTCTTTGTGTGTGAGCCCCTGCACATCTGACACCCAGAACTCTGCTCACCGCTGTGATATGACTATGAGGAATTATACATTTGAGTTCAAGTATTCTCAGGATGGAGACATCATTATAGGAGGGATATTCGCTGTACATTCTGGAGTGACAGTATGGAATCAGAAAGGAAGTCCACATCTGCATCTCATATGTACAATGTAAGTGAAATATGAAGAGCAACATTTCCAATCTAATCTACAGAGCTGTGTCTTTAGGAGATATGTGTGATAATAGTACGAATAGCTGCCAATGGACCACAATGGATGAGAAACGCACATCAACCTTTTTTTTTAAAGGCACACAGTGCATGGTATGTGCATGTTGGTGCTTTGAGGTGCATTGTGTGTTGGAATCTGTTGTAATATAATAATATATATGTGTATGTATTTTATATACTGTGTTATATGTATGGCACTGTATATATGTGTCACATACAGGCATTCCATGACAAATCCATTTTACACATCAAAAGGGTGTTTGTTGACCAAAGGGGAAGTGGCCAAACAAGATTTACTCCACCTATCAAAGGGGACAGATAGGGACTCTGGGCTATGTTAATGTTATTATTATTATTATTATTATTATTATTATTATTATTCACGATTTAGATAGAGCCAACAGTTTACACAGTGCTTTACAATGTAATGGGGGACAACACAATTACAGTACAGTTCAATACAAAAGGTACAGGAGGGCCCGGCTCGTAGAGCTTACATTCTAAAGGGAGGGGTGGTGGTACAAAAGGTAATAGCTGCAGATAATTTGATGGGGGTGGCAGGAATTATTATGCAAGAATGAAAATTAGGGCAGTTTATGACTGCAGCTGTTTCCGGCTAGGAGTCATTATCTGTCACTCTGAAAGACAGAGGGCAGATCAAAGGCCTAATGGAGACGGCCAATTAAATTGCTCAGCCATTCAGTGTATTAATTTTCAGTCTATTCATTTTTCTATGATTATGAAGGCACAGATCTAGGAAAAATGGGACTCTGAGTTATATTTACTCTGTTGGATTTTGTCATCTGTTGCAAGACTTTGTTCTATATTGGAAGTCAATAAGGTGCATCTCTCTGGAAGAATCGGGTTTCTGCGGAACATAACTTATTTTATCATTATAATACCTAAATATTAATTATCTACCCACTAAGTAAGATATATCACTACATGATCTACTTACTGTACATGTAAAACTATTATTTACAGGACAGGAAGTGAGGGGAAATTTCTCTAATGGAGCCCTGGACAGTGTCTGTCCAAAAGAAAAAAAACAACTTTGGTTAGACATGAATTTTAAGGCACCACAATAACATTATATAGTATTTCTGTTTCTGATTGCAGGAATTGCATTTCCCTTTTCACCGGCATGCACAATTTTAAGGCTTTACATGTTGGGTTTCTATTTACTCGGAACAACTTCAAATTTTATATTTTACCAAAAAGTTTGGTAATGCATTTCGTTTGTGTGCAGTAACATTACTTTTATTTTATTTAAATGTTTTTACTGAAAATATTTATTTCATAAACAGCACCTTTAATATCATAAAAAAAAACTACCACCATTGTATTCTGCAGGGTCTTTTCTTTCAGAAAATATAAAGGGGCAGATCCACGTAGATCGGCGCATATATCCGCCGGGCTTAGCGTATCTAAGATACACTACGCCGCCGTAACTTTTTTTTTCGAATCCTCAAAGAATTTGCGCCGTAAGTTACGGCGGCGTATTGTGTCTTTGGTGGCGTAAGGGCGCGGAATTCAAATGGATGTGATGGGGCGTGTTTTATGTAAATACGACGTGACCCGACGTAAACAATTTTTATTTTGAGCGGCGCATGCGCCGTCCGTGGGGGTATCCCAGTGCGCATATTCGAAAATAAACCGGAAAAAGCCAATACTTCCGACGGTGACGTCATTCTACGCAAATCCCTATTAGCGAACAACTTATGCAAACAACGTAAAAAATTCAAAATTTGATGCGGGAACGACGGCCATACTTAACATTGAGTACGCCTCATAATAGCAGGGGTAACTATATGCCGGAAAAAGCCGAACGCAAACGACATAAAAAAATGCGCCGGCCGGACGTACGTTCGTGGATCGCCGTAATTAGCTAATTTGCATACTCAACGCGGAATTCAACGGAAACGCCACCTAGCGGCCGGCGGAAAAATGCATCTACGATCCGACGGTGTACTAAGATGTACGCCTGTCGGATCGATCCAAGATGCAGTCGTATCTTGTTTTGTAGATACAAAACAAAGATACGACGCAGGAAATTTAAAATTACGCGGCGTATCAATAGATACGCCGGCGTAATTCTTTTGTGGATCTGCCCCATAATGTTTGGGGGGGTTAACAACTTTTTACGCATTTTAATATTTCACACAAAAGGTGACAGTGAAAGGATTAAAGACAACACAGTCACAGGAAAATTCCCATCAATCTGTTCTTGTTGTGGACTGACAATACACGTCTATTTGTGAAATGAAATAACAAGGAATGGTGTCAGCCCTGCCAAGTTTCTTCTGCTAAACTAAAGAATGTCTCCCCTTCTCTTCAACTCTACAACATGAGGGGGTTGTTTTGCTGTCAGAGATGAAAACTGAAAAAACTGTGTGGGAGGATGATTAGAGTTGAGTACATAGGCAGAGTGAACAGGAATGAAAAATAAATAAGTAACATCCTTTGGGGTTGCCCTGACCCTGCTGGTGAAGTGGTGCATCTGGATGATGTATACAACCTACAACAGCAACATTAACATTTACAAATGGAAAAATCTACAGATGGAAAATCACAGCTTCAGCCACCTACCAAACAGCTGAGAGTTCACCTAATCTATAGCAGACTCTTATCCCAGGTGAGGGTCTGGTATGGATGTTAATGGTGGACCCCACACAAAAAGTGTATGGAAAAGAAAGAAGCTGTGCTAACTGAAATAAACTTCTGAATGATATTGAACATACAACCAGAATAAATGAGGATGATACACAACGTCTACTGTCACTAAATAAAAGTGTCAAAATTGAAAAGGAGAACCCCACTAATAATGAAATCAGATGGGTTTCATAACACACGAGAGAAAAATATAAAAATGATGATTAATGTGCAAATCCAAAGAGAGTCCAAATAAATGAATAAGTAGTGTCTCTGAAAAGATCTATCCAATGATAACATCCGTGAAAAACATGCAGTACACCTCCGGAATAGTGCTGTTCTCAGATTGAGAAAAAGAAATTCCTCCACCAATGTAAATACTGCCGCTTACCAAACTATAGATCTCGTGTTAAGGAGATCATGCACACTTGATACTGACAACCTGGCCAGAATGGTAATGGCTCTCTGCAGTAATTCCTCCACTCACTGGTTCCTGTATCGCGATAAGGTCTCCTGGGGTAAAACTTACTGAATAATTTTATTTTACCCACCACAATAATCCACCCGTATTCTCCCCCATGGACTTCAGGGTTTACTGACAGTTCACAAACTTCAGAACTTAAGCAAGATTTGAGAAACTTTTCACAAACTAAACCCAGGAAGATTTTATTATCTCTGGCCCTGACTGTCTCCTATGGCATGTCTGTAGGCTCCAACCAGTCCTGTAGCAAGTTTGTATTCTCTGACCCTTTCCTTTGGTAAGTCCTCTGCAGAATTACATACATTGAATATTATGTGTGGCTACTTGGTGATCTCAGGGGCTACAGCTGAGGTCCTCCATACCTCCTAAATTGCCAACCATTGCTATAACTCATATTAGTGCAGGAATGATTTCAATCCCACCATAGATCTCTAGTTGAAATGCATTATCCATTTTTGCTATACATAATTTCTGCTTGAATGCTTGTACTGTAGACCAATGAAAAACTATCCATCTTCTGCAGGGTTTACCACAGAGAATACAGACATCTCCTGGCTTTTATATTTGCTATTGATGAGATAAACCGCAGTCCAGATATTCTGCCCAACATAACTCTGGGATACCATGCGTATGATTCTTGTAGACATGTGAATAAAGCTATAAAAGATGTTCTACAGATATTGTCTGGACATACAAAGGAAGGTCCAAATGATTCCTGTATGGAGCGGGGTGCCCTGGCTGCTTTCATTGGAGATCTCAATTCTGACACCACACTCCAAATGGCCCAGCTGCTGAATCTATATGGTGACACCCAGGTAAGAAAATAAGAATTTCCTATATTATGTAAAGTTAGGACAAGAGTTGAGCGGACACCTGGATGTTCGGGTTCGACCGAACTTCGAAAAAAAGTCCGGGTTCGGGACCCGAACTTGACCCAAACCCGAACCCCATTGAAGTCAATGGGGACCCGAACTTTAGAGTACTAAAATGTCTCTAAAAAAGTCATGGAAAGGGCTAGAGGGCTGCAAATGGCAGCAAAATGTTGGTAAGAGCATGTCAAGTACTCTGCAAACAAATGTGGATAGGGAAATAACTTAAAATAACATACAAATAAAATAATCTTGACCTAAGAGGACATGGTCCATATGGAGTAGGAGGTTGAGGTGGCGGTGGATGTGGCGGTGTAGGTGGAAGCGGCGGTGGAGGAGGACGAGGTAGCCAACACAGGTTTTTTTTTTTATTTATTTTTTTTTTAAATTAGGGTACACCCCAAAAGAGTGAGAAAGATCAAAAATACAAGAATAGCTGGGAAAGGCCGGTATGCGTGTCTAATCTGCATAAGGTACGGACAAGTCCTGTGGGATCCATGCCTGGTTCATTTTAATGAACGTGAGCTTGTCCACATTGGCTCTGGACAGGTGGCTGCGCTTGTCTGTGATAACACCCCCTGCGATGCTAAATACACGTTCAGATAATACACTGGCTGCAGGGCAGGCCAGCACCTCCAAGGCGTAAAGGGCAAGCACAGGCCATGTGCCCAATTTGGAGACCCAGATGTTTAAGGGGGTAGACCCATCATTCAGTATGTGTAGGCGTGTGCACACATACTGCTCCACCATGTTGGTGAAATGCTGCCTCCTGCTAAAACGTTCCATATCAGCTGGTGGTGCTGTTTGTTGTGACGTGATGACAAAGCTTTTCCACATTTCGGCCATGCTAACCCTGCCTTCTGAGCTGCTGACGGTGCCCCGGCTGCATTGGCGACCTCTTCCTCCTCCTCTGCCTTCGCCTTGTGCTTCCACTGTGCCCCCGCTGTCAGGTGGGATTTCCACCAGCAGTGCATCTACCAGCCTGCACTTGTACTCCCGCATCTTACGATCACGCTCCAGTGAGGGAATTAAGGCTGGTACATTGTCCTTGTAACAGGGATCCAGCAGCGTGGCCACCCAGTTATCAGCACATGTTAAAATGTGGGCAACTCGGCGGTCGTTGCGGAGACACTGCAGCATGTAATCGCTCATGTATGCCAGGCTGCCCAGGGGCAACAAAAAGCTGTCCTCTGTGGGAGGTGTATCGTCTGTGTCCTCTGTATCCCCCCAGCCACGCACCAGTGATGGCCATGAGCTGGTCTGGGTGCCACCCTGCTGTGAACATGGTTCCTCCTCCCCCTACTCCTCATCCTCCACCTCTTTAATCCTCCAGAACTGTGCCCTTGCTGGACAATTGTGGGCCTGCCGTTTGTTGGTGCAGGAACCCACCCTCAGAGCCACTTGTGAATAACTGCCCTGAAAGCCTTGGAAATGATCCCGATTCCTCCTCCTCCTCCTGTGCCACATGCTCTTCCATCATTGCCCAAAGCATTCTTTCAAGAAGGCATAGAACTGGTATAGTAACGATGAGAACGGTGTCATCGGCACTGGCCATGTTGGTGGAGTACTCGAAACAGCGCAACAAGGCACACAGGTCTCGCATGGAGGCCCAGTTATTGGTGGTGAAGTGGTTCACGCGTGCGTGCTGCAGCTGGAGCTCCACTATCGCCTGCTGCTGCTCGCACAGTCTGGCCAGCATGTGCAAGGTGGAGTTCCACCTTGTGGGCACGTCACATATGAGGCGGTGAGCGGGAAGGCCGAAGTTACGCTGCAGCGCTGCCAGGCGAGCAGCAGCAGGGTGAGAACGCCGAAAGTGCGCACAGACGGCCTGCACTTTCTGCAGCAGCTGTGGCATATCGGGGTGATTTTTAAGGAACTTCTGCACCACCAAATTCAGCACATGAGCCAGGCAAGGGATGTGCGTCAAACCAGCTAGGCCCAGAGCTGCTACGAGATTTTGCCCATTATCGCAACCACCAGGCCCGGCTTGAGGCTCACTGCCGCCAACCACTCATCGGTCTGTTGTTCCATGTCCCTCCACAACTCCTGCGCGGTGTGTGGTTTTTCCCCCAAACAGGAAAGTTTTAAAACTGCCTACTGTCGTTTACCCATGGCTGTGCTGAAGTTGGTGGTGCATGTGTTACGCTGACCGGATGAGGAGGCGGTAGAGGATGAGGAAACAGAGTAGGAGGAGTTAGCAACAGGAGGCAAACTGAAGCGCCCTGCAATCCTCGGTTGTGGAAGGACATGCGCCAAACTGCTATCCGCCTCAGGCCCAGCCGCCACTGCATTTACCCAGTGTGCTGTTAGGGAGATATAACGTCCCTGACCGTGCTTACTGGTCCACGTATCCGTAGTTAGGTGGACCTTGCCACGGATGGCGTTGCGCAGTGCACACCTGATTTTGTCCCCCACTTGGTTGTGCAGGGAAGGGATGGCTCGCCTGTAAAAGTAGTGTCGGTTGGGCACGACGTACTGTGGGACAGCCAATGCCATTAGGCTTTTAAAACTATGCGTCTCCACCAGACGGAATGACAGAATTTTAAAAGCCAGGAATTTTGAAATGCTGGCATTCAGGGCCAGGGATCGCGGGTGGGTAGGGGGGTACTTCCTCTTCCGCTCCAGTGTTTGGGAGATAGAGAGCTGAACGCTTCCATGGGACATTGTGGAGATGGTTGGTGACCAAGGTGGTAGTGTTGCTGGCAGATCCTCTGTTTGCGGGGTGGCAGGTGCCACTGTCACTACAGAGGTGGATGAAGAGGCCGAGACTGAAGCAGGAGGAGCCAGAGACCTTTCTTGGTTTTTGAGGTGTCTACTCCACTGCAGCTCGTGCTTTGCACTTAGATGCCTGGTCATGCAGGTTGTGTTCAGGTTGAGAACGTTTATGCCTCGCTTCAGGCTCTGATTGCACAACGTGCAAACCACGCGTGTCTTGTCATCAGCACATTGTGTGAAGAACTGCCACGCTAGGGAACTCCTTGGACCTGGCTTTGGTGTGCTCGGTCCCTTGCTGCGTTGGGCAGTAGCAGACGTACTGTCTAGGGGACGGAGGCTCTGCTTTGGCACCCTGCTCCCTCTTCTGCTGTGCTGGTGGCTCTGTGCGACCACCGCCTCTTCCTCCGAACTACACGGGTCACCTGCATGAGGTTGATTCCATGTCGGGTTGAGGACCTCATCGTCCTGCACATCATCTTCCACCCAGTCTTCAACACTGCCCTCCTTGTCGGTCTGCACAATTGCAAAAGCACCAGCAGTTGGCAACTGTGTTTCATCATCATCATCCAAGACGTGCTGTGATGGTCCCCCCATTAACTCATCCTGAAATATAAGTGGTTGGGCATCGGTGCACTCAATCTCTTCCCCTTCTGAGGCTGGGCTAGGTGGATGGCCCTGGGAACACATGCTAACAGACTCATCAAAAAGAAGAAGAGACTGCTGCATGCTTTGGGGCTCAGACTGCTTGGCTGATTTGCAAGGGGGTGAGGTGAAAGACTGATGGTGGACATCGGCTGCAGGTGCCAACTTTGATCTTTCAGCACTGGTTGGGAGACAATGTGAAGGAACTGGAGGCACTGTCAGCAACCCAATCTACTACCGCCTGTTCTGCTCCTGGCCTCATCATTCGTAGAAACGGATTAGGCCCGACCAAATACCGCTGCAGGCTCTGTCGCCTACTCGCACCTGAGGAAGGTGTTTCACTTGTGCGTGTTGCTGGCACAGATCGACCACGCCCTCTCCCTGCAACAGGAGCTCCACCAGCAGCACCACGACCGGGGCCACGTCCCTTATTTGATGTTCTCCTCATATTTCTCAAATGTAGGATCTTGCCCTAAATGGGTGTTTTTTGAATAGCACAATAGAAGAACAGTATCTAAAGTGTTTATCTCACACGTACAGATATTGAGCAAACACTGCAAAATATAATTTGTTGCCCTAAATGGGTGTTTTTTGAATAGCACAATAGAAGAAAAGTATCTAAAGGGTGTATCTCACAGTAACATATGCAGTGCTGGTGTAATTTGATTTCTGAAGCAGGACTGACTCCTATCTATTTCTCTCCCTAAAACCAACACCAGGAACCTTTCCCTAAAGTATCTAAAGCAGAGTGACTTGCTGTGCTATGTAGATCGCTGAGTAATTTGATTTCTGAAGCAGGACTGATTCTGACTCCTATCTAATTCTCTCCCTCAGAGCAGCAGCAACAGCACCAGCCTTTCAGTACCCTATCTAAAGCAGAGTGATGTGCTGTGCTATGTGCCTCTTGCTTATATAGAGGCTAGGTCACATGCTGCACTGGCCAATCACAGCCATGCCATTAGTAGGCATGCCTGTGATGGCTTCTAGGTCACAGGAGTTAAACAAATGTTGATTGGCTGCCCTGCAGTGCGCCATTACATTGCCGAACACCGAACTCGAAGCCGAACTTACAGTAAATTGTTCGGGTTCGGGTCCGGGTACCAAAAATCGGAAAGTCCGGTACGAACCCAAACTTTACAGTTCGGAATCGCTCAACCCTAGTTAGGACAGCTAGTTGTCTTATGGTGAGCATTCTAAAGTATAACATTATGCTGAAAAAATAAGGCTGTGCTGTGTAGGGATGGGCCAATGGTTCAGTCCAATCTTTGGCTGTTATTGTATTTGGACAAATGCCTGAACTTTTGCCCATTCAGTCCCCTGATGATCATACCCTATATTACTAAAGGTATTGGGTTGCATGCACATGAACTTTAATGGCATCCCAGTCTTCATCCGTGGGGTTCAATATTGAGTTGGCCCACCCTTTGCAGCTATAACAGCTTCAATCTTTCTGGGAAGACCGTCCACAAGGTTTAGGAGTGCGTTTGACCATTCTTCCAGAAGCAAATTTGTGAGGTCAGGCACTGATGTTGGATAAGAAGGCCTGGCTCACAGTCTCTCCTCTAATTCATCACAAAGGTGTTCTATTAGGTTGAGGTCCAGACTCTGTGCAGGTCAGTCAAGTTCCTCCACCCCAAAACTCGCTCATCCATGTCTTTATGGACCTTGCTTTGTGCACTGGTGCAGTCTTGTTGGAACAGGAAGGAGCAATCACCAAACTGTTCCCAAAAATTTGGGAGCATGAAATTGTCCAAAATGTCTTGGTATGCTGATGCCAAGCCCAACCCCTGAAAAACAACCCCACACCATAACCCGTCCTCCACCAAATGATGTTGACCAGTGCACAAAGCCATAAAGACATGGATGAGTGTGACCTCACCCCTATAAACACACCTTTGGGGTGAAATAGAGCAGAGACTGTGAGCCAGGCCTTCTCATCCAACATTAGTGTCTCACCTCACAAATGTGCTTCTGGAAGAATGGTCAAACATTCCCATAGACACACTCCTAAACCTTGTGGACATCCTTCCCAGAAGAGTTGAAGCTGTTATAGCTGCAAAGGGTGGGTCAACTGAATATTCAATCCTATGGACTAAGACTGGGATGAAATTAAAGTTCATGTGCGTGTAAAGGCAGACATCCCAATAATTGTGTTAACATAGTTTATATAGAAGTATTATTTTAGGAAACTAGGAGCCACCAAATTTACCAATGTCATTGGCTTACATGGCCATTAATCCTCGGCCATGACCATATTTGGTTAATGATGTCATTTCTATTCCCATCCCTTCTGTGTCTTGTGCACAGGGTCTGTTGTCTTTTTAGTGTTGACAGTTTGGTAGGCAGCAGACATCATAAATAATGATAGATTTACAATGAGGGGCTATTATTGGGTGCCTTTTCTAGAAATAAAGGACTTGTAAAATGTGTGTGTCTTTCTCTATAAGTTACATTTTTGTGAATGAGTAGGAGTACTATGTCCCTCTTACTCATTCACATATGGAGGCTGGTATCTGGAGACCCCCTTATTTTCAAAAGCCTCCCGCCTGCAGACCCCCACAACCACTGGGCCAGGGTTGTAGAGACAAGGACTATCTATAGGAGGATCTTGAATCCCACATATAATTGAAAGAGGAATTTTAACACAAGTTTATTTTGTTATTGAATTATTGTATTACTTCATATTCCATTGAGCAGTCGAGGAGATTACTGAGCACATGGTGGTGGGGTGGATATATTGGAGATGTGGAAGCACTGCATAATTCTATCATGTATACTGTATATAGCGTATCAAGCATTGTAGGTCTGAATATTATATGTGACTCAGGAGTCCCATTAAGGGTTAATGCAAGGTTCAGAACTAACATCTCTCCAAATTCTGTAGTTCTGAATCAGAACATTCAATCCTGGGTCCAGGTTTTGGTAGATGCCTGCAACCTGACTCACTACACAGGTGTGCAGGGTCATTATATAGTCAGGTCTGAGAATTGTGCATGTCTCTTGTTTTGGAGACAGCTTCCAGTTTGGTGTCTAGAAGGTTTCATCAGGGGTCAGGGGGCCCCAGCCAGAAGCCACGATACAGAGGTCTTATCAAGGGGTCAGGGGACCCAGCCCCAAGGCAGCAGATCTTGGTCCCAGGAGTCAGGTCGGTGCCTATCAGGGGTGTCAAGAGAACCCCAATTCCTAGGCCAGAGGTGGGCCATGCAGCAGGGCGCTGCAACTGAAGACTAGAGAGCCAAGTGTGCAAAAGAACCAAATGACAAAGTCAAAGGACTGGTAAGAGGAGCAGCAGTGCTGCCAACACGTAAGCCAGGTGGCTTGGTATTTTCATTCATTCTTGTTTTGTGGAAGAAACCCCTGATGTATAAGTGAACTCTTCTTTTACTCAATAAAAATGGGCTGCCACACCCTAAAACTACAGTTTGGACTGCTACTGCTCATTGTTAATGCACCTGCTACTTGAGTTTAATTCCCCCAATCTTACAATATATATTGTAAGATTCCCCCGGGTTATATACAAAGCGGAGGTCCACCTGATTTTTTTTTTAAAGCCAGCAGCTACAAATACTGCAGCTGCTGACTTTTAAAAAATGGACACTTACTTGTCCATCCCGCCCGCGATGCCGGCAGACAAGGACGAGCAATAGCTCACATCTTGGATGCTGCCACCGCCATTCTCAGTGAGGGAATCAGGAAGTGAAGCCTTTCGGCCTCACTGCCCTATTCCCTACTGTGCATGCACGAGTAGCATGCCGCGCTGTCACAACAGTGTGTTTCCCAGAAGACAGCGGGGGGTGACGCGAAAGGGTGTGACTCTCGCAGGAGTAAATACCCAGAAGTGATGCAAATACCTGTATTATACGGGTATCTGCACCCCCTCCCCCTGCAAGGTGTAAAATGTGACACCGGAGGGTTCAGAAGAGCGGAAGTTCCATTTTTGGGTGGAATTCCGCTTTGAGTCAAATTTGTTTGTAAGTCGGAACAGCTGTGCAGGAAAGAGCAGTGATCTGCAGGCTTCACTAGGCCGCACTAGGCCAGACCAGGCCGCGGCCACAACGGGCGGTTTTAGCAGCCCAGCAGGCCACCGGACCGTACCAGGCCCGTGGATGGGCAGGCAGGATGCCGAGTGGGGCCCCTTAACTTGCAGCAGGCCAGGATGGCTCACTCCAGCAAGGCACAGGCCAGGAAGATGGCGGCGGCCGCGGGTGTGTGGGATCGCTCAATACAGGCACAGGACACAGCAGAATATGGAGAGGAACAAGCAGGCAGGTAATTAGGTTGTTTTTCAGCGTTTATGTGCAAGGATGGCTAAGGATGGAGTGCAGGATTCTTGGAGCTCCTCACTAACAACCCGTTCGTAAGTAGGAGTCGTTCGCAACTCGGATGTTCGTAACTCAGGGACCCCCTGTATATATATATATATATATATATATTCACAGTATATACAGTCAAACAAAAAATATAAAGTAGGCGCTAATTAATCCCAGAAGAACCAAATATAGAAAAAAAATGAAAATAAAAATGTTTTCACCTTTTAGATATTGTTGTAGGAGGCCTCTAATACAGAAATCAATGGTTTTTAGAAAAAAAATATATATTTTAGAACATTTTTCGGCAAACGTTGTAATTTTGCAACGTTGGGCCTGTTTGGTAGCAGAATTTCAGTAATTTTACTCATATTATCAGAACAAATGTAGAGACCAACAAAGAATTTATTTTAAGGGATTTCTGCCTATTAAGTCCTTCAACAGTAGCCTATACACTAATTATCACAACATAATAATAATACAAGTAATATTTTTTATTATATGGGAAGTATGTTTTTTTTTTCCTATTCATACTTACTTAGGTGGATCCAGAATTAGACCAATGCTGTATCTGTCTCCCAGCGTCTCTGCACTGAGAACCAAGCCACCAAACACTGCCGATGGCTCGGTTCTCACTCCTCCCGAGAGGAGAGCTGCTAACTATCAGTCAGCAGTCCTCCTCTCTGCTCCTCCACGCTGATTGAAGCACTGAGCTGTGGAGGGGCAGGGAGCGGCTCGCTGAGAGGCTGAGACAGGCATCGGTCAAGGCAGCTGGCGGATCCTAACTTCTGAAGTCGAGATGACTCGCTGCCTTGACTGGTTGCAGTGACGTTAGCAGAGAGCGGACTTCAGAACACTCTCCGCTGAAAACGGGTCACCGGAGTGCAAAACGAATTGCACTCCGGTGACCCAAAGGAGAAGCCCAGCCTAAAAAGCTCAGGCTGGACTTCTCCTTTAATAATCATTTATTATAAAACTATTTTAGAACTGTTTTTACAAAACCTACTCCACTGAATGAAAACTGACATTTATTATATTTATCTATCTTTATAGCCATGCTCAGTTATGATAGTCCCAAAGGCAGTTCTTGTCCTTTGAGAAGTAGGGATTAGTCCGATGTTCGAGTCGAACATTGGTTATGTGGCATTCGTGGCAAATTCAAAAGCTGCGGAGCGCCATTAAAGTCTATGGGACACTAACATGAAAAACCATAAGTGCTCAATTTAAAGGCTTATATGCAAGTTATTGTCATAAAAAAGTGCTTGGGGACCCGGGTCCTGCCCCAGGGGGCATGTATCAATGCAACAAAAAGCTTTAAAAACTGATGTTTTTCGGGTGCAGTGATTTTACTAATGCTTAAAGTGAAACAATAAAAGTGAAATATTCCTTTAAATATTGTGCCTGTGTGGTGTTTATAGTCAGTGGCGTCTCCAGCTTTAATATTTAGGGGGGGCACATGGGGGGACAGGGACAAAAGTAGGGGGGCCAACTATAAAATGCAATTATATATATATATATATATATATATATATATATATATATATATATATATATCCTGGGGCCCTTTACTACGATCCCACTATGGGCCCTTTCATATGTTCTGCAGTGAGCTCCCTTCCTACTATACTGGGGCCCCCCAGGGTGGCAGAAAACAAGAGATATATGTCACCAGCACACCAAGAAAATATAAGGGTCCAAAGCAGTGGGAGAACTATCATTGTTGCAAAGGTTGTCTTGCCACCGGGCCCTGGTGTTCTGCCACAGTGGGGATCCCCAGCTGTCCTGTCCCTGCTATTTACAGCGCTGGTCTGGAATCTGTCTCCTTGGCAGCGGCGGCAGTCTATTAGGATCTAGTGCTGGTGACATTATGGGTGCATGCAGGGGAAGGCTGGCAGGCTGGCACTATTGGTTATAGAGAGCCGAGCCCCCAGCTGGTCACCTAGCAGCAGTAATGCTGTATAACCTTCTCTGTTGACATGCTGATCGGCATGTGATCCAGGTGATGCTCCCAGTCAGATCTAATAAACACAGTATTTATTAGCATCAAGAGTACAACCACATAAATATAATCAACCGTATGATCAGCAGCCATGTGGGCTCTATGCCTGTAAAGTGTGGGCTTTGATCAATAAAATCTCTGATATTTATGACTAGGATTTGACTAAGAGCATCACCTGAATTGCATCCCGATCAGCATGTCAGAGAAGGGTCCACTGCTGCTAAGCAACCTGCAGGGAGCTCAACTGTCTACAACCAATAGAGATGGGCTCGGGTGTGTTTGAAATCCCACATGCCCGATCACGCCAGGAAGCCGACACTCCACAGTGTTAATCAATGTATGGGCTGCCTAAGAGCTAAGACCAGCCATAGACAGTTTAAATCTCAGCTGGTTCAGCAGAAACTGGCTGAGATTTGAACCATTAATGAGCAGATTCTCTTATAATTATCACTATTGGTTGCTGTATAGCCACTGGTGATAATCACTGTTTGTCGGGAGAATATAATTGCTGGGCAGGAGGGATATTCCCCTGTCACCACTGTCTGTTGATGGGGGAATCATGCAAGTTTCTTTCCTGCAATATGTGGATGTAGGAAAGAAATTTGCACCGTATATTCTCTGCCTAACTGAAAGTGAAAGTAAATTGTGAATGTTTTGAAAGAACAGGAAAGGGGGAGGGAGACAGATGGGGGGGAGAGAGAAGGGATGGAGATAATGTAGTTCAGTGATTACAGTGTACTGCAGTCTGCAGTGCACACACTTAAACACGGTCCAGGCTAGAATATCTGGTTGTGTGAGCGCTCGCATTATGCAGTGATGGCGAGCAGAGGGAGGGGGAGGAATCCCCCGCAGAGCTGACTGGGGACGCTCTCCCTCTCGGGGAGCAAAATACAAAAATTGCAAAAAAAAATGTTTTTTTTGGGGGGGCACATGGTGGGGCACAGCATGATGTTGGGGGGGTCAGGGCCCCCTCTGGCCCCCCCCTAGGGACGCCCCTGTTTATAGTATGCCTGTAAAGTGGTGCACTGTTCCCGTGTTTAGAACAGTCCTGCAGCAAAATGAAATTTCTAAAGGAAAAAATGTCGTTTAAAACTTATCGCGGCTGTAATGAAGCCCCGGTGGGATTCACCCCATTCCTGACCGGGCCATTTTTTTGCGATACTGCACTGTGTTACTTTAACTGACAATTGCGTGGTCGTGCAACATTGTACGCAAACAAAATTAATGTCCCTTTTTTCCCCACAAATAGAGATTTCTTTTGGTGATATTTGATCACCTCTGCAGTTTTAATTTTTTGCGCTATAAACAAAAAAACAAGCAATATTTTCTATAATAAATAACCCATTTTGTTTAACTAAAATTTTCATCAGTTTAGGCCGATATGTATTCTTCTTCATATTTTTGGTAAACAAAAATCACAATAAGCGTATATTGATTGGTTTGTGCGAAAGTTATAGCACCTACAAAATACGTAATTGATTTATGGCATTTTTATTCTTTTATTTTTTTTTACTAGTAATGGCGGTGATATGCGATTTTTATCGGGACTGCGATATTGCAGCAGATCGGACACTTTTTTGAAACCATTGACATTTATACAGAGATCAGAGCTATAAATAGCCACTGATTACTGTATAAATGTCAGTGGCAGGGAAAGGGGTTAACACTAGGAAGCAATCAAGGTGTTAAATGTGTTCCCTCAGTGTGTGTTCTAACTGTGGTGGGTGGTACTGATCGGGGAGGAGACCGATCAGTGTTGCTATATACTAGGAGCACACAATCTGTCTCCCCTGACAGAATGTGGATTTGTGTGTTTACACACACAGATCCCTGGTCCTGCTCTGTAAGGAGCAATTGCGGATGTCCGGCAGACATCGAGGCTGTCTGGCACGCGCATCGGCTCCTCAGTGGAGCGGCGGGCGCGGGCGTCACCTATACCCCTAAAGAGGCCGCCATACAGCTACAGCAATTTGTGCAGGGGAGCCATTCTGCCGCTGTCAAACAATGGTGGGTGGTCGGCATGTGGTTAATCACTTCAGCCCCAGAAGATTTTCCCCTTTAAAGTGGAGTTCCACCCAAAAGTGGAACTTCCGCTTAAACTTCCTGTCCCACTTCCTCCTTCCGCCCAGGGACCGCTTCTGGCGGCACCTCCCTGTAGGCGATCACCTGGGACACATGACAGGTCCCAGGCGACCGCCTGTCCACTCAGGGAGCGATGTGCCGTTCGTGATGTGCCCGGCCGTGAAGCCGAAAGCTGTCACGGCCGGGTGCCGACAGTTACAATGGAGGCGCCGGCAGAGAAGGGGGGAGATGCGAAGCTCCGGGCGTCGCTGGACCGTGGAACAGGTAAGTGTATGTTTATTAAAAACCAGCAGCTACACTTTTTGTAGCTGCTGACTTTTAATAAACATAAAAAACGTCTGGAACTCCCCTATAATGACCAGGCCATTTTTTGCGATACAACACTGTGTCACTTTAACTGACAATTGCACGGTCGTGCAACATTGTACCCAAACAATTTTTTATTTTTTTTCACTCAAATAGAGCTTTCATTTGGTGTTATTTCATTACCTCTGTTGTTTTTATTTTTTTGCGCTATAAACAAAAAAAGACCGACAATTTTGAAAAAAATAACAATATTTTTTACTTTTTGCTATAATAAATATCGAAAGTGAAAAAATGCGCATACCAAAACAGCAGGTTCTAGAACAGCAGCAAACTCAAAAATGTTATACAACATAAAAACGGATAATATGAATGGGAGTTGCGCTAAAAAAAGAAATATAAAAAGTTGTGCTAAAGACACCTCTTGATGATGACCCCAAGGTCAATAGTATACAAAGTCCCAATATGTGTACACATGTAACAAGGGTGAAACAAATGTGTATTAATCCAAAAAAGAATAAATGAGTTCAATTCTGTGGATAATGCTGGATCAATTCTTGTGGATAATGCTGGATCTGTATCCGGGTAAACACATTCAAGCTGACCCTTACCAGAAATATAGATCCCAAGGATCAAAATAAGCCATCCATGATGTAACCAATGAAAGATCCAATCTGGATTGGTGCAGAAACTCCAACTTCAAAGGACTCGGCCCAGTAAAAAAGAAAAACAAAGAAAACAATATGCAAAAAAGTATGGTGAACGGACACTCTGGCTCACTCCCAGTGACTAGTAATAAGAGACACTGTGAATAGAAGAGGGGGCACCACCACCAGAAAGAACACACTGACCCTTACCGGAACTAGGAGACCCTCTAGGGATCAATATTGCATAGTAGTGTGTTAACGATAATCAGCGGAGAAGCGTTCTCAAAGGTCCTTTAAATCCAGGGATCGGGTAGCCAGGTCACATAAAAAATATATATACAGACTCTCATAGTGAAGTATCGCCAGGATTTTTAATAAAATAAAGTAAGTAGAACACTTACAATTAAGACGTTTTAAAACAGCATGTATAAAGTAGCCGGCCGGCAAACAAACGAGGCACGTCCTCAGTACGTGGTGACGTCAGCACGACAACCTCCCAACGTTTCGTCTTCGAGTAGACTTGATCACGGGAATGAGGGTGCGTGCCGCGTCACCGCGTTAAATACGCAAAAAAGGCGTGTCGAATCTATGTTAAAGACGAGTGCAAGCCCGCCATCATTTTTCTGACAGTCAGAGCACACGTGCGGACGTGTGTTGCAGCAGCTCCTGTCAGCTGTCCCAGAGCGGTCTCAGAGCCGAATCCCGGTGCTCCCCTCTCCCCCGCTTCGGCACTCCGTTACTCACCTCCCCAGCCGCTCCATCCAGCACCCCGGAGATCCAGCCCCCCCCGGGACCACCTGGCCCGCCGACCAGCTCCCCCCAGCTGAGTCCGGCGTTTTTTTTTCACCCGCCGCGGAGCCCCCCCCCCGGACCACCGAGGCGACATTCGCCGCACACAGTCCGCGGGACCCCGCCAGACCCCCCCCCGCTCCACTCACCAGTTCATCCGCCGCAGCCGCCGCCTGCCGCCTGTGGTCTCCCAGGTGTCCTCGGGCACTTCCCCTAAGCGGGCTGAGCAGCAGGAAAGAGCGCGGCTGCGGCCCAGCCCCAGTCATCGGCTTTGCTTCCCCTGTTTCCTCCTCCCCTGCATCGCCTCCAGCCAGACAGGCCCACGAAGTGCATCTCGGCCAGGAGAACCAGGACAGACCGTGGCTCGGGCCTAGCTGTGGTTCCGGCGGCCATCTTGGTACACCCAGCTGAGGCAAAAGGACTCCTCACCACCCACCCTAAGCCGACCTGCCTGGGAACGCTCAGGCCACACAGACACTGATCAACACCCAGGGGACCACAGACAAGAGACATCTGGACAGTAGCATAATCACAACCCGGTAAGTAAGGGCCATCTCGGCTCCCCCTCCTTTTCTCCCACCCCATTCTGCACGTTCTTTTCCTAGCTCACCCTACACCTCCCAGGTAAGTCTAACCGGGGTCCACACTAGCAGCTTGATCCAGGGTTTCCGATCGCCACTGGGGTCAGGAAGGAATTTTTTCCCTTGCTGCAGCAATTGGCCGCTAGGCTAGGGTTTTTCGCCTTCCTCTGGATCAACTGAGGGGGCGGTTAGGCCGGGTCACCATCTTTTTTGCAGCATTTTTACCGATCCTCATCACTGTCACTGAGCGAATACCAACTGAACCTTCCGGGAACAGCACCGCCCCCCCCCCGAGGACCATCCCCATCATCATTGGATCAACAGGATTACAGTACCAGCATTTCGCCATCAATTTATCTCCCACCATGATCATCATCAAGTACGCAGCGGACACCCTCCGCAACTTAAGGAAGTTGGCCGCTACGCTTCCAGCCACCACTGAAAAAACACTACAGAAAGAACGACTACTAAGAATCTACCGTCAACCAAACCCAAAAAAAGAGAAGCCACCGCAGCGACTTCAACACTTAGAATGCGCCCTGATCAACACAAGATCTGCAGTCAAACACAGAAAGGAAATCCACGACTTCATCGTCCAACACAATACAGACTGCCTCTTTATCACAGAAAGTTGGCTAACACCCGACTGTAACCCCATCTTAGCAGAATTGGTGCCCGAAAATTATCGCATCCTAACCGAACATAGAACAGGACAAAGAGGAGGAGGCCTTGCAGTGATCTACAAATCCCACCTCGCTCTCACCAAACCTACTCTACAGAACTCTCTGCCCTTTATGGAAACTCTCACCCTGCAACTTCAAACTACACCAGAAGAAACCGTCCATATACTACTATGCTACAGACCACCTGGACCAAAAACGCATCTTCTCACACCCTTCTCCGAATTCCTCTCGACGCACACTCTGAAAACCAAAAACCTGTTGCTACTTGGGGATTTCAACCTCTGGGCTAACTCAACTCAGGATCCCATTGCCACCGCCTGCATCGACCAACTGGAAGAACGGGGTCTGCAGCAACTGATAAAGACTTCAACACATACATCAGGTCACACTTTGGATCTCATCTTCATACAAAACGTGAATGTCAACACTATGGACAATAGACCTTTACCATGGACGGACCACCACGCCATCAAATTCATATTAACCACCGATACCGTCCTTCAAAAACCCAAACTCCCAACAACTATACACTGGGCAAGATCACAGAAGAAATTACACTCTGAGCTCTTCAAAATCACACTAGCAACTAAAATAGACGTACCAAATCTGAACCACTCAACGGAGCAAACTCTCAACGCTTTAAACAAAGCACTACTACAAACAGCAGATACAGTCGCTCCAAAACGCAGAGCTCTCAACCGAAAAAATAACTCAGGCTGGTTTAATGACTTTCTCACTCTACTGAAACAGGAACGCAGAAGAGCTGAAGGAGCCTGGAGGAGGAACCCATCAAAAGAAAACCTCACAAAGTACAAAACCCTCACCAAAAATTACCACAAAGCGATCTTTAAAGCCAAAAAAGACCATTTCGCAAACACCATCTCCAAAGCCATAAACCATCCACGGGAACTTTTTAAACTAGTCTCTAAGGCTATGAACCCCTCCTGTTTGGAGCCCCCTGCAAGTGAGACAGAAGAATTCTGCAACGAACTATCAGACTTTTTTATCGACAAAATTGAAAAGATTCGGGCAACAGTTCAACAGAAAAAAAACATAAACCCCACTCAGATACAGCAAGAAGAAGAAATCAACAAAACTTCGATGAATTTCGAGCTGATCCCAATTACCATCGACACCACAAAAAACATCATCAGAAGCCTCCGAGACAACACATCCCCAAACGACATCATCCCGACAAAACTCTTGAAAGAATGCACGGACATCTTGGCACCCACCATAACGCACATCATAAACCAATCATTCAGGGAAGGGATGGTTCCGGACAACCTCAAACAAGGCATAATAAAACCTCTCTTAAAGAAGCCCAACCTCGATCCGAAAGACCCTAACCAGCGCAGACCGGTAACAAGCCTGAACACGATCTCCAAGATCATGGAGAAAGCAGTAGTGCAACAGCTCCAGCCCCACCTGGACGACCACAAACTCCTAGATCCTCTACAATCAGGTTTTCGCCCAGGCCACGGCACAGAAACGGCTCTTCTCAAGATATGGGATGACGCCCTTGAAGCAGCAGATGACGGAGAATCCTGTCTCCTAGTGCTGCTGGACCTTAGTGCAGCCTTCGACACAGTAGATCACAACATATTGCTCACGCGACTCAAAGAAGTAGCAGGAGTCTCTGACGCAGCCCTACCGTGGTTCGCATCTTTCCTGGAAAATCGCACTCAGACCGTGAAACTTGGAGATTTCACATCAGAAACACGGACCATCACATGCGGAGTCCCGCAAGGATCACCCCTCTCACCTCTACTCTTCAACATCTACATCCGCCCGCTCCTCAAAATCATCAGCAAACAGGACCTGCGTTACCACTCCTATGCGGACGACACGCAGCTTTACCTTCGAATCACCAACAAAAAAGACCAATTTCTTGAACTTGGAAAGTGCCTCACACTGATCGACAATTGGATGACCGAAAGCTCCCTCAAACTTAACGGATCGAAAACAGAACTACTCATCCTTCACGCAAATAAGAAATCCATTGCTAGGACCACATGGACACCACCCACCATCCTCGGACAAACCATCGCACCAAGCAAAAAAATCAAAAGTCTCGGAGTCATCTTCGACTCAGACATGACGATGGATGCACAAATAGGATCAGTCGTCAGCAGCTCTCATCATCTGCTCCGCATGCTACGTAGACTCATCCCCTTTATCCCGAAAGAAGACACGGCAGTAGTTGTCGGAACAATCATCAACTCACGACTCGACTACGCAAACTCCCTCTACTTAGGACTACCAAAATACCAGATGGCGCGTCTACAAGTCGTCCAGAACATGGCAGCCAGACTGGTAACAGGTAAAAAGCTGTGGGAATCAGTCTCCCCAGTCTTGAGGTCCCTCCACTGGCTGTCCGTACAGGACCGGGTGACATTCAAGACGCTCTGCCTCACCCACAAATGTACACAGGGAAAAGCTCCTCAATACTTATGCGAGAAAATAAAACCGTACGTCACCAAGCGCATGCTCCGGTCAACCAACCAAAACCTTCTCCAAATTCCTAAATCCCGCTACAAATCGAAAGGAGAACGAAGATTCTCGGTCCAAGGACCACGGCTCTGGAATGCTCTACCCACGACCATCCGCTTGGAAGAAAACCATCGGGCATTCAGGAAAAAGCTAAAGACCCACCTCTTCTGAAAGATCTGTACTACTCTGGATGTCAAGCGCCTTGAGGCGATTAAGTTTGCATTTGCTGCGCTATACAAGTTACTCACTCACTCACTCACTCACTCTTAAGTCAGGGAAAACGTAAGGGCTACAACCGCACTCATACATTAAGGCACATAGTGCCGCGGTGCATAGATAAATAGTGGACACGTTATAAATACAAACTGGAAAGAGGAATAAAAAGCGTCTTAGGAATAAGAAACAGGGGATGAAATCTAAACTTATTTCTCTAAGGCATAGATTACTTATAAAAACCGAGTGGGCTACAGACTTAAAAGAACACCATCGGGGCATCCATACAGCTAGCCTGAACCTAAATGAAAAGGTTCAGATGGAAAATGCATAGCGGCAGGCTTGCAGTCACCAAGTAACAACATCAACACTGGATAAGACTATAAATAATATTAGGTGACTAAACAGATGAGTGACATATATTGAAAACATGATTTAGACTCCAGTGAGAGAGATCAAACTCAAATGTTAACATAACAGTGAAAAACACCGTAAATAATTCATAAGGTCAAGCTGCCATAAATATAGGCGGCAGGCCTAACTAAAAAAAATTATTAATTTATTAACCCAAAAAAATATTATGACAAAAAGGTAAATAAAATATAAAATATAAAAAATAATATAAAATATAATAAATATCCCCCAATTTAAAAAAAAAATCTCCATCAGTTTAGGCCAACATCTATTCTTCTACATATTTTGGAAAAAAACTGCACTAAGCATATATTGATTGGTTTGCGCAAAGTTATAGGCCCAGATTCCCGTAGAGCGGCGTATCTCCTGCGGCGGCGTAACGTATCCGATTTACGTTACGCCGCCGCAACTTACACGGGCAAGTGCTGTATTCTCAAAGCACTTGCTCCGTAAGTTGTGGCGGCGTAGCATAAATCACCCGGCGGAATTAAAATTTGGCGGGTAGGGGGCGTGTAGCATTTAAATTAAGTGCATCCCCACGCCAAAGGAACTGCGCATGCGCTGTCCGTAAAATATCCCAGTGTGCATTGCTCTAAATGATGTCGCAAGGACGTCATTGGTTTCGACGTGAACGTAAATGCCGTCCAGCCCCATTCACGGACGACTTACGCAAACGACGTAACTTTTTAATTTTCGACGCGGGAACGACGGCCATACTTAACATTGGCTGCGCCTCATATCGCAGGGGCAACTTTACGCCGGGAAAAGCCTAACGTAAACGTCGTAACTTTACTGCGTCGGCCGCGCGTACGTTCGGGAATTCGCGTATCTAGCTAATTTGCATACTCGATTGATGGAAGCGCCACCTAGCAGGCAAAAAAAATTGCAGTTTAGATCTGACGGCGTAAGAGACTTATACCTGTCGGATCTAATGGATATCTATGCGTAACTGATTCTGAGGCCTCGTACACACGGCCGAGGAACTCGACGTGCCAAACACGTCGAGTTCCTCGGCCAGTTCAGCCCTGAAGCCGCCGAGGACCTCGGCGGGCCGAGAGCTCCCATAGAACAATGAGGAAATAGAGAACATGTTCTCTATTTCCTCGCCGAGATCCTCGTCGGCTTCCTCGGCCGAAAGTGTACACACGGCCAGTTTCCTCGGCAGAATTCAGCCAGAAACTCGGTCGGAAGCTGAATTCTGCCGAGGAAACTGGTCGTGTGTACGGGGCCTAAGAATCAGTCGCATAGATACGACGGGCCAGATTAGGACTTACGACGGGGTACATGGCGCTGCGCCGTCGTAAGTCCTTTAAGAATCTGGACCATAGTGTCTACACAATAGGGGATAGATTTATGGCATTTTTATGGCATTTTTTTAACTAGTAATGGCGGTGATCTGCAATTTTTAGTGGTACTGCGACATTGAGGCAGACAAATCGGACACTTTTGACACTTGTTTGGGACCATGGACATTTATACAGCAATCAGAGCTATAAAAATGCACTGATTACTGTGCAAATGTCATTGGCAGGGAAGGGGTTGACACTAGTGGGCGATAAAGGGGTAAATGTGTTTCCTCATGAGTGTTTCTAACTGGGGGAAGGAGACTGACTGGAGGAGGAAATATATCGCTGTTCCTAATTACTACGAACAGCAGATCTGTCCCTACTCTCCTGTCATTTGTTTACATACACAAATCCCCATTCTGGCTCTGGTGCCCGCGATTGTGGCTAGCCATGCACATTGGGTCCCCTGCCATGCAGCAGGCACACGTGTGTCTGCTATGGCTCCTAAAGGAGCCAACGTATGGGTACGTCGATTAGCGGGAAGGAACCACGTTGCCAATGTATATGTGCGTGATCTGGTCGTCAAGTGGTTAATTAGCGCCTACTTTATATATTTTTTTGATTTATTTGTGTGATTTACACTTAAAGGGGCAGCTGTTACACATACGGTTGGCACCTTTTTCTATTTTGAGAACATTTTACAGTATATATAGAATATCACAGATGTGTTATCTGAAGAAATGAGAGTTCTGGTTGAAAAGACAGATCCATAGTGGAAATGTAAACATTGATCTGGTCCATAAAGGATATACAGGTTCAGGAGCTGAGATGGTAATTGTGTTTATACTTGGTTGTTTACCTCCACTTAACCACTTAAGCCCTGGACCACAATGCTGCTAAATGCCCAAAGGCGTTTTTACAATTCGGCACTGCGTCGCTTTAACAGACAATTGCGCGCTCGTGCGACGTGGCTCCCAAACAAAATTAGCGTCCTTTTTTCCCCACAAATAGAGCTTTCTTTTGGGGGTATTTGATCACCTCTGCGGTTTTTATTTTTTGCGCTATAAACAAAAATAGAGCGACAATTTTGAAAAAAAATGCAATATTTTTTACTTTTTGCTATAATAAATATCCCCCAAAAACATATATATTTTTTTTTTCCTCAGTTTAGGCCGATACATATTATTCTACCTATTTTTGGTAAAAAAAATCGCAATAAGCGTTTATCGGTTGGTTTGCGCAACATTTATAGCGTTTACAAAATAGGGGATAGTTTTATTGCATTTTTATTCATTTTTTTTTTTACTACTATTGGCGGTGATCAGCAATTTTTTTTGTGACTGCGACATTATGGCGGACACTTCGGACAATTTTGACACATTTTTGGGACCATTGTCATTTTCACAGCAAAAAATGCATTTAAATTGCATTGTTTATTGTGAAAATGACAGTTGCAGTTTGGGAGTTAACCACAGGGGACGCTGTAGGAGTTAGGGTTCACCTAGTGTGTGTTTACAACTGTAGGGGGGTGTGGCTGTAGGACTGACGTCATCGATCGAGTCTCCCTATAAAAGGGATCACTCGATCGATGCGCCGCCACAGTGAAGCACAGGGAAGCCGTGTTTACATACGGCTCCCCCCGTTCTTCAGCTCCGGGGAGCGATTGCGACGGAGCGGCTATAAACGAATAGCCGCGCCGTCGTCCTGGATCGCTCCCCGCGGGAATCCAACCGCCGCATGTAGCGGGGGGGTCCCGATCGGACCCCCCACCCGCTAGAAGGCAAGGACGTACCTGTACGCCCATTTGCCTGTACGTGCCATTCTGTGGACGTACATATACATGCGGCGGTCGGGAAGTGGTTAAAGCAAAAATCAGTCTTGCAGTGGGAGTGTCTGTCCAGTAAACTGATGATCAGGAGACCCCTAGGTGGGATTACAGGAGGAAGAACTCTTGGAGGGGAATTTATCAAAACTGGAGTAGCCAGAATCTGGGGCAGTTGCGTATGACAACTAGAGAGGGCCTGGCGGTTCGCCCGGCGGTCCTTTCGCGGGAAACTTTACTCGTTCGCGGTCCACCAAACAGACGGACATCTGGCGATATTCACAGCAGTCCGTCATTTTACATTGAGAAGAACTTTGACCTATGACACATCCATCAGGTGGTACAGGACAGCCAATTGAGACATTTCAGCACATGGACATACCCCCTACCTTATAAATAGACCTGATCTGGCGGCCATTTTACATTCTGCTTTTTGTCAGTGTAGGGACAGGTTGGTGTTTAGAGCAGGGACAGGCTGTATTCATTCAAATAGCTATCTAAAAGGTCCACAAAAGTCCTTTCAAGCACTGGTATAGGTGTGCTATTTGCTCTGCAGTACATAGGTGTGTAATACATTCATATACTTTTTCTCAGTGTAGGGACAGGTTGCTGTTTCCAGCAGGGACAGACTGTAGTGACACAAATCGTTACCTAACAGGTCCACAGAAGTCCTTTCAAGCACTGGTATAGGTGTGCTATTGTTTGGTAGACATGTGCATTTGTTTTCGTTAGAATGCATTTTCGTCCGAAAATCTGTTTTTTTCGTTATCGTTTTAACAAACGATAACGAAAGTGCAAGAAACGAAAACCGAAAGATCCGACATAAAAAATGCTTTATTTTCGTTTTCGTTGCGGTAAAAATTCGATATAGAGAGATTCGACATTATAGGGAAAAGATTTGACATTATAGAGAAAAGATTCGACACTATAGAAATAATAGATTCGACATTACAGAGAATAGATTTCTATTTATGAGAAAATAGATTCGACATTATAGAGAATAGATTCGACATTATTACTAGTCATACAACATTAGAATTCTTGTAGGCGGAATATTCGAACGGAAATGTACGATTCAGCGTAAAGATTCGACGTTCCGTCGAATATTTTCTGACCATTAGACAGAAACCAACAAAGATTCGACGTTCCGTCGAATAATTCTATTGACCATTCGACAGAAACCAAGTATTATTGGATCTTCGGACGAAAGCTATTCCCCAACGAAAAACTAAATAAATCAAAACGATTTTCGGGAGTAACTAAATACATTTATTTTCCAAACGAAAACGAAAAAACGAAACGAAATATTCCAGTCTGCACATGTCTATTGTTTGGTGTGCAGTACGATCCACTAAACAGGGTTGCTCTAAGATGCATTATCCCAAAAGGCTGAAGCCCTGTACACACGATCGGTCAAACCGATGAGAACGGTCTGATGGATTTTTCCCTCAGTTAACCGATGAAGCTGACTGATGGTCAGTCGTGCCTACACACCATCGGTAGTGGATTTTCCATGACAAGTGCAGTAATAATTGAATACCAATCCCACCATAGATCTCTAGTTGAAATGTATTCTATATTTTGCATAAAGAATTTCGGCTTGAATCCTTGTCCTGTAGACCAATGCTAATCTCTCCATCTTCTGCAGGGTTTACAAGAGAGAATACAGACATCTCCTGGCTTTTATATTTGCTATTGATGAGATAAACCACAGTCCAGATATTCTTCCCAACATAACTCTGGGATATCATGTGTATGATTCTTGTGGACATGTGAATAAAGCTATAAAAGACGTTCTACAGATATTGTCTGGACATACAAAGGAAGCTCCAAATTATTCCTGTATGGAGCGGGGTGCCCCGGCTGGTTTCATTGGAGATCTCAATTCTGACACCACTCTCCAAATGGCCCAGCTGCTGAATCTATATGGTTACACCCAGGTAAGAAAAGCTGAATTTCCTATATTATGTAACGTCAGGACAGCGAGTCGTCTTATGGTGAGGTGGGTCAACAGGGTACAGATAATCCTTGTGACAAAGCATCATAAAGTATAACATTGTTTTAAAAAAAGAAGGCAGTGCTGTGTAGGGATGGGCCAATGGCTCAGTCCAATCGTTGGCTTGTATAGCAATTGGACAAATGCCTGAACTTATTCCCATTCAGTCACTGAAGATCATACCCTATATTACCAAAAGTATTGGGACGCCTGCCTTTACATGCACATGAACTTTAATGGCATCCTATTCTTAGTCTGTAGGGTTCAATATTGAGTTGGCTCACCCTTTGTAGCTATAACAGCTTAAACTCTTTTGGGAAGGTTGTCCACAAGGTTTAGGAGTGTGTCTATGGGAATGTTTGACCATTCTTCCAGAACAGCATTTGTGAGGTCAGGTGCTGACGTTGGATGAGAAGGCCTGACTCACAGTCTCCCCTCTAATTCATCCCAAAGGTGTTCCTCCACCCCAAACTTGCTCATTCATGTCTTTATGGACTTTGCTTTCTGCACTGGTGTGCAGTCATGTTGGAACAGGAAGGGGCCATCCATAAATGTTGCCAACAAGTTGAGAAACATGAAATTGTCAAAAAATGTCTTGGTATGCGGATGCCTTAAGAGTTCCCTTCACTGGAAGTCAAACCCATTCCCTGAAAAACAACCCCACACCATAACCCCCCTTCCACCAAATGATTTGGACAAGTGCACAAAGACATGGATGAGTGTGACCTTAAC
Source organism: Rana temporaria (assembly GCF_905171775.1). NCBI lineage: Eukaryota > Metazoa > Chordata > Amphibia > Anura > Ranidae > Rana > Rana temporaria. Next base: position 17,030,834 of record NC_053489.1, on the reverse strand, counting down.
CCAAAAGAACATCTTTGGGGAGAAATAGAGCTGAGACTGTGAGCCAGGCCTTCTCATCCAACATCAGTGCCTGACCTCACAAATGAGCTTCTGGAAGAATGGTCAAACATTTCCATAGACACACTCCTAAACCTTGTGGGCAGTCTTCCCAGAAGAGTTGAACCTGGTATAGCTGCAAAGAGTGGGCCAACTCACTATTGAATCCTACGCACTAAGACTGGGATGCCATTAACCACTTGCCGACCGCGCCATAGCCAATTTACTGCTACAGCGCGGTCGAGTTATTCTGGGAGGACGTCCCTGGGACGTCCTCCCAGAATCCTCCACTCGCGCGCCCCCTGGAAGACCCGGCGCATCACGGATCGCGGTCAATTGCCGCTGATAGCAGCCGTTTACCACGTGATCGCTCCGTCAAATGACGGAGCGATCACTTGTAAACAAACCGGCGTTATTTGATGACGCCGGTTCCTCCCTCTCCTCTCTGTACCGTTCGGTACAGTGTGAGAGGAGGGGGGGAGCGGGTGTCAGCAGCAGCACTGTGGCTGGATCTGTGACAACTGCAGTCACAGATCCAGCCATCCATCCATCCCAGCTCAGCTATCCCTGCGCAATACTCTGCAATACCCTGCGCAATACTCTGCAATACACTGTGCAATACTCTGCAATACCCCAATACTCTGCAATACCCTGTGCAATACTCTGCAATACCACAATATTTTGCAATACCCCAATACTCTGCAATACCCTGCACGATACTCTGCAATACCTCAATAATCTGCAATACCCTGCGTGATACTCTGCAATACCCCAATACTCTGCAATACCCTGCGCTATACTCTGCAATACCCCAATACTCTGCAATACCCTGCGCGATACTCTGCAATACCCCAATACTCTGCAATACCCTGCGTGATACTCTGCAATACCCCAATACCCTGCGCAATACTCTGCAATACCCCAATACTCTGCAATACCCCAATACTCTGCAATACCCCAATACTCTGCAATACCCTGCGCGATACTCTGCAATACCCAAATACTCTGCAATACCCATTTTTTTAAAGCACCCCTGTCCCCGTGAGCTCGCATGCAGAAGCGAACGCATACGTAAGTCCCGCCCACATATGAAAACAGTGTTCAAGCTACACATGTGAGGTATCTCTGCGAACGTTAGAGGGAGAGCAATCATTTTGGCCCTAGACCTCTTCTGTAACTAAAAACACATAACCAATAAAAGTAATTAAAGCGTTGCCTATGGGGATTTTTAAATAGCAAAGTTTGGCGCCATTCCATGAGTGTGCGCAATTTTGAAGTGTGATATGTTGGGTATCTATTTACTCGGCGTAACTTCATCTTTCATATTATGAAAAAAAATTGGGCTAACTTTACTGTTTTGTTTTTTTTAAGCACAAAACTGTTTTTTTTTAAAAACGCGTTCAAAAAATTTCTTCGAAAATACCATGCGAGATAAAAAGTTGTAACGGCCGCCATTGTATTCTCTAGGGTCTTTGCTAAAAAAGCATATATAATGTTTTGGGGTTCTATGTAATTTTCTAGCAAATAAATGATGATTTTTCCATGTAGGAGAGAAATGTCAGAATTGGTCTGGGTGCTTTAGAACGCCTGATGGTGCTCCCTGCATGTTGGGCCTCTGTATGTGGCCACGCTGTGTAAAAGTCTCACACATGTGGCATCGCCATACTCGGGAGCAATAGCAGAATGTGTTTTGGGGTGTAATTTGTGGTATACATATGCTGTGTGTGAGAAATAACCCGCTAATATGACAGAAACTAGATTTTTTTTTTTTTTTTACAGAATTTTCAGTCGTTTTTCTTTTATAGCACAAAAAAATAAAATAACCCAGAGGTGATCAAATACCACCAAAAGAAAGCTCTATTTGTGTGAAAAAAAGGACAAAAAATTCAAATGGGTACAATGTTGTATGACTGAGTAATTGTCATTCAAATTGTGAGAGCAACGAAAGCTGAAAATTGGTCTGGTTAGGAAGGGGGTTTAAGTGCCCAGTAGTCAATAGGTTAAAGTTCATGTGCGTGTAAAGGCAATACTTTTGGTAACATAGTGACTATAGAAAAAATATTTCAGGAAACTAGGACCCGCCAAAGTTACCAATGTCATTGGCTTACATGGCCATTAATCCCCGGCCTTGATCATATTTGGTCAATGATGTCATTGCTATCCCCGTCCCTTCCCTGTCATGTGCACCAGGTCTGTTGGGATTTTAGTGTTGACAGGTTGGTAGGGGGCAGACATCATAAAAAATTATGGATTTACAATTAAGGACTTTTGATGGGTTCTTTTAACCACTTCATTAACCCAGCCATAGTCATATGACGTCCACAAATGGGATCTCCCATCCTGGGTGGACATCATATGATGTCCTTGACTTTGTGGGGGATATCTGAATGATGGGTGCAGCTAGAGGCATCATTCAGATATCATTATTTCACGTGATTCTGATCACAATAAGAACAATCATAGCAGCAGTTCCACCGCTTGATCGTTCTTATAGGTGATGGGAGGAGACATCCCCCCTCTTGCCGCCATCCGTTGCTTCTCCGGGCTCTCCCATACCATTGAGGGCCCAGAGAAAGAATTGTCCGGTGGCGGATGATGAGCATAGAGATTTCCGGTGACCAGATGGTCACCAGTCATCTCTATGACCGTCGGAGGCCCGGGCACGACATTATGACGTCACGCCCGGGTTCCCGGAAGTAAACAAAGCTGCAATTGCGGCTAGTAAGCATGAGATCGGTGATTTATTTTTCCCGATCTCAGCCTGGAGGAGAGATGCAGGGTCTTATTGACCCCGCATATCTCCATAAAGAGGACCTGTCACACACCATTCCTATTACAAGGGATGTTTACATTCCTTGTAATAGAAATAAAAGTGATCAAAAGTGATCAAAAGAATAATAAAAATTAAAAAAAAAAGTGTAAAAAAAAAAGAAATAAGTAAAAAAATAATAATAACACTAGGGGGCGATCAAGGGGTTAAATGTGTTCTCCCTCGTGAGTTTTTCTAACTGTAGGGGGATGGGACTGACTGGAGGAGGAGACATTTTGCTGTTCGTAGTTACTATGAACAGCAGATCTGTCTCTTCTCTCCTGTCAGAATGAGGATTTGTGTGTATACATACACAAATCTTGTGCTCGTGATTGTGGGGGGGTGGCGGCGATCGGCAGCACACACGCGCCTGCTATGGCTCTTAAAGGACCCGACGTACGGGTATGTCGATTCGCAGGCACGAACCATTTTGACGATGTATGTGTGTGTGAAATGAACAGCAAGTGGTTAATTAGCGCCTACTTTATATTTATTAGTGTGATTCACACTTAAAGGGGCAACTGTCACACATTCACATAGGGTTGGCGCCTTTTTATATTTTGTGAAAATTTTACAGTATATACAGTTTATGTGTTATCTGAAGAAATGAGAGTTATGGTTGAATAGACAGACCCATAGTGGAAATGTAAACATTGATCTGGTCTATAAAGAATATGCAGGTTCAGGAGCTGAGCTGGTAATTGTGTTTATACTCGGTTGTCCACTTCCAGCTAAAGCCAAAATCAGTCTTGCAGTGGGAGTGTCTGTCCAGTAACCTGATGACCAGGAGACCCCTAGGTTGGATTACAGGAGGAAGAACTCTTATGCCGTGTACACGCAATCGGTTTGACAAACCGATCGTGTGTGGGCTCCATGGGTCTTTTTTCCATCAGTGTTAAAAAATAGAAAATGTTTTACATTTTTCCGATGGAGAAAAAAAAAGCATAGTAAAAACCGATCGTCTCTGTGGAATTCCATTGGAGAAAAATCTATGCATGCTCAGAATCAAGTCGACGCATGCTCGGAAGCATTGAACTTCATTTTTCTCAGCACGTCGTAGTGTTTTACGTCACAGCATTTAGGACGGTCGGAATTTAGTCTGATAGTATGTATGCAAGACTGATGAAAGTCAGCTTCATCGGATTTCCCATGAAAAAATCCATCGGTTTTTAGACCATCGGAATTCCGATCGTGTGTACAGGACTTTAGAGGAGAATTTATCAAAACTGGATCAGCCAGAATCTGGGCAGTTGTGTATGACAACCAATCAGCTTTGATATTTGATCTTCGAGGCTTAAAGTGGGAGTTCACCCAAAAAAAATTTTAACATTAGATTGAGGCTAATTACGGGAAGCAGAATCAGGTTTTTTTTAAATCAATGTAGTACTTACCGTTTTAGAGATAGATGTTCTCCGTGGCTTCTGGGTATGATCTTCGGGACTGGTCATTCCTATTTGATTGACAGCCTTCCGACGGTCGCATACAGCGCATCACGAGTTGCCGAACAGCGGTGCGGCTCTATACGGCGCCTGCGCACCTACGTTTGGCTACTTTCGTGAACTCGTGACGCGCTGTATGCGACCGTCGGAAGGCTGTCAATAAAATAGGAACGCCCAGTCCCGCAGCCTATACCCGGAAGCGGCGGAGAACATCTATCTCTAAAACGGTAAGTACCACATTGATTTAAAAAAAACACCCGATTCTGCTTCGCCTAATTAGCCTTAATCTAATGTTAAAAATTGATTTTTCGGGTGAACCTCCACTAAACAAATCTTGGTTTCTCCAGATTCTGGATGATCCAATTTTGATAAATTCCCCCCTTAATGTCTTAAGAGCTTTCACTGATGACTGTAATCATTTATGAAATAATACATTTACTCTTGTATCTTTATCTGATTGGTCCATTTAAATAAAAGAACCACTAAAATCTGCTTATAGATCTCTTGTAGACAGAGGAGGCGACATGTTTGTTGCTCTTAAAAAAAAAAAAAAAAACTTTTTCTAAGGTTTTCTTTTGTCCATTTGAATATTAAGAGTTCCACATTATTTATACAGACGGTTTTCTTTCTTTCTAGATTAGTTACGGAGCCAGAGATACTTTGCTGAGTGATAGAAAGATGTATCCAAACTTTTTCCGGACAGTTCCGGATGATGAGATGCAATATGTGGCCATAGCAAAGTTACTGGAAAGGTTGAAGTGGAACTGGGTCGGGATCCTTACATCTGATGATGAATACGGAGAGAGGGAGATCCGACAACTCAGCAAACATTTATCCGATCATGGAATTTGTATTGAATTTAAGATTCTGGTGTCTGAAAAGAATTGTAATAAAATTCCTCCAGAGCTGCGGATCTCAACTACGGAGGTTCTTATTATTTGTGGCTCAGTTAGTCTGATTTATTACAATTTTTTGTATAATAATGTCCCTTATCACACGGAGAAAACATTTATTCTACCAGATTCTTGGTCAATGAGTGAAATATTTGTTATGTTCAGTAACTGCAGCTTGGTTTTCACGTACCCCAATCTCTACATAAAGGGATTGCTGGAATATTTTTATAGTATTAATCCATCCAGCCGCCCAAATGACCCCCTGATGGAGGATATTCTCATGTCTGAATATGGATGCTTTCCAAAAAACCGAAATAAATATTTCCTTTTTAGATTCGTTAATAGACCTCCTAGGAACTGCAGTTTGGAGAGACTTAGTTTTGATTTATCTTTTCCTGATGAGAAAACATCCTATAGAGTGTTTATTGCAGTCTACATTTTGGCTCAAGCATTACATGACATGGATTTCTCTTTTAAAACAAATAACAAAAAATCTGAAATAAATCCACACACACTAAAGTATAAGGTGAGAGCGTCCAATGAAATTTTACTCGTATCTTTTTATACTCGGTCAGTTCAGTACTGGAACACAATGCTAATCCCCATATACTATAGCAATGTCGGCACGCGGGAGAATACAATCGGTGCACCACTATGGACATGGCGTACGGCATCTTCAATTCAATATTAACAGAAGCTGGAGGTGCCAATATTATGGGGGGATGTGATGTGAGGAAGTTTAGTAACAACTGCCCAAGTAACAAATATTCCCAAAATAGAATGAGAAAGTAACCTTTTCAGAACAAGCCTGCTGTGCCTGTAAGTACATTTAGAACGGTGTGAGATCAATGTAAGTACTGCGCATGCGCAAGAGGCTCTTGCGCTCGTTCAAATGCGTTTGTTCACTGCATTGCCAAAAGCTAAGTAAATGTTAAGCAATGTAAATGCAATTGCTTGGCAGACACACCTCTAAACTCGACTTTTTTTTATGTTGGTTCCCCTTTATGTATTTTTTTAAGGAGATTTGCACACAGGTCATGTTAGCATGTTAGGTTGCCAACATGTGACATGCACCTTGTTAAAATAATGTAAAAAGACTCTTGGTCCTCTAACTCCTCCTAAAAGGGCATTTAACTTTCCCCCTCTAATGCATATGATTTCCCTGGGCTAGCTTTTGCTTTTAAAGGGGAACTCCACACTCCATTCTCAAAGGCTCTTGTCTTCCCCCTCTAATGCATATGATTTCTTTGGGCTAGCTTTTACTTTTAAAGGGGCACTCCACACTCCACTCCATTCTTAAAAGGCTGTGAGCTGCCTTCACCAATCCAAACCACATCTTTTTTTAGAGCAAACTACAAGGCCAGCTAGGAAAAAGGCGAGAAGAGCGATCACCCAACCCTCTCCTGAACCATACAGGGCCAAATTCACTCAACATAGCCACTAGTTTAAAGGGGTTTCCACATTCCGTAAAGCCCCCTAACTGCAGCCGACCACAGATCAGTCTAGGGTTGTGTGGAAGAGGCCCTTGTCCCCCTGAATATGGGAACAAGGTGGTTGACTTTGTGGGGTGCCAAGCCCCTCCTGCCCCCAAGCATCCACCCCCTTTCATGGGCTGGCATGCTGTGTGTTTTGCTAGGGGTTTGTTAGTGTGTTGGAGGGGCACAATCTTTTTTCATTTGGGGTGGGATTTTTCACGTGGGGGTTATCATTTTAAGCCTTAACAGACCCAAATGGCCTTGTATGTATTGGGGGGAAGGCTATTTTTTGTTTTGTGTTAAAATATTGCAGCTGCAATTTAGATTTGTAAGTTTTCTCTAAAGCCATACATCTTTGAATACATTTTGAATACATGCTACAGATGCACCACTTTATAGGCAGAGTACCCCCCCCCCCCCCAAGTTACTAGCGTTTAAGCAAATTTGCATTTTTAAAGGCACTTCTCCATGTTTTTTGGGGGGGGTTGTCCAAATTGGTGACATTGATATATGTCCCTCAGGATGGGACCTGGGCCCCCATAATCATTTTAAGGCCATTAACTAGAATATAAGCCAGTCAAGTGGGGACTCACAAAATTAACAAGTCAGGTCCCATAGATTGCAAATTGCAATGGTATTTGTTGTATAACATTTGCCCATGTTAGGCTTTTTGTTTGCACCCCTGGACTGGGGGGTGTTTGTCCCATCTGTAATTTTGTAGCATGCTGGGTGATGTGCTTCATTTTGAACAGGGGGTGGCTTTTTTTGTGCTAGCTGCATTTGGGTTGGTCTGGGCATGCTCAGGGACTTTGTTTTTTTTGGTGCTTTTTGTGCTTGTTGCATGTGAACAGCACTTGGATTTGTCTGGGCATGCTCAGAGAGTGTGTTTTTTGGGTTAGTAATTTAAGGACATTGTTAACAGGTGTACCCACTTTGAAGTTCTGTCTCTACATTGGGTGAACTTGCATTTTGTGTGTTCCATGGACTGTGCATATGTTTTCAATTGCCTCAGCACACAAACCTATGTTATATAAAGATAGCCTTCTTTACCTTGCCCTGCAAAGTGGCCAGATTGTGTGTCGGTGGGGGGGGGGGGGGGCGTCAAGAGAGTACATTTGGGTGTCCTTATAGAGTTTGCAACACATGTATTTTGTTTGTTATGTCTTTGCAAACAGATGTGTTTTAGAGCAAGTTTTTTTTTTTACTTTTGTTTATTGTATTTTTCTTGGGTGGGAGAGGATATTTTCCCCTGAAATATATATATATATATATATATATATATATATATATATATATATATATTTTGATCATCAAGATTTTTATTGATTTTTGTCAAACAATACAAAGGAATAAGACGACAGAATGAAAATAATAATAAGCACACATGTTTGTACACATTGTTAACTGTTGAATACGTCCAAGTACAATAGTAATGTATGAAAGAGAGGCTATTATTCATTTATAATTTCAGGTATTTACAAGCTTTTATATTTGACCGTCCATATTTCCCATATCTTGTTTTGCACATTTGAGAATGAATTGCTAATTTGCATTCAATGGTGTAGTGGACTATGTTGGACTATTCTTTTTACATCAGTGATGTTGATGGTGGGGGCATTTTTCCAGGTGCGGAGTACTAGAGATCGAGCATCTAGGATAAAATGGGATACAACAGACCTCATTGTATATGGATTTTTTTTCTAGTCCTATGTGGAGTATTGCCAAAGTAGGGTTGGAAAATGAAAGATTAAATCATTTGGAATACTTGGTTCCAGAAGCTAGTTAAGCTAGTTAAGCTCAGGCATTCCCAAAACATGTGTAGGAGGTGATTTAAAAAGGAAGAAGAGGAGGGTTGGGACTTTAAATGATGTAAAGGACAAAAGGGTCCCTACCTTTGTAACAACGCCCCATGTATGAAAGGGATTAACATTGTTTAGGATATTCTATTCCCGAACACAAGGCAGCTACCAGACACACCAACCAGCCCAATAAGAAACCGAATAAAAACCGAAACCGAACCAAAAAGACAAATAATTCTCCCCCAAACACGATCCACCGCTCTGTATAAGGTTCCAGCAGGATACACAGGCCCAGATTCTCATACAATTATGTTGCTCCTGGGCAGCGTAACGTATGTGATTTACGTTAAACCGCCGCAGGTTTACAGCGTTAGTGCCTGATTCTCAGAACACTTACCTGTAAACTTGCGGCGGTGTATCGTAAAAGCGCTCCGTCGGGTACATTACCCGATGTGCATTGCGCTAAATGACGTCGCCCCGACGTCATTTGCTTAGACGTTAACGTAAATGGCGTCCAGCGCCATTCACGGACGTCTTACGCAAACATCGTAATTTTTTAAAATTTCGACGCGTGAACGACGGCCATACTTAACATTGGTTGCCCCTCATAATAGCAGAGGCAACTTTACGCGTCGCTTAAGCTACGGAAACGTCATCAATTCTCAGCGTCGACCGCGCGTATGTTCGGGAATCTTGCGTAATTACCTAATTTGCATAGACAACGGGGAAAACAACGATGCGACACCTAGCGGCGGAAAAAACATATTGCATTTAAGATCTGACAGCGTAAGAGCCTTACGCCTGTCAGATCTAATGGGTATCTATGCGTAACTGATTCTAAGAATCAGTCGCATAGATACCCGGGGCCAGATTAGGACTTACGACGGCGCAAATGGTGTTGCACCGTCGTAACGCCATTGAGAATCTGGGCCACAATCTTTATTGAGAGACCACAGGCTTATATACAGTAAGAGAGGAGGTGAATACATATCCTGCTCATATTACTCTGAAAATACACCTGTGACCAGACCTAATTACCATGAGCTAATTAACTAATCCCTTACAGCAGCTGATGACTCAGAGACATGACCTTTAGGCTAGACTTGCTTTCTCCTAAACTTCAATACACATTATCACAGGACTCCTTCAAACTGTAACAGCTCTGGCGAACAGAGTGAACCACAACTGCGGTTAGCAAGGATTTCAATGCACTTCTTTATGTGAGAACTCAGTATTGGACCCCAGGCGTCACTCCACACAAATAGGAATTTGGGGGTTCTCTTAAACATATGGTATGCATTAGGCCACTAAGGGAGTTTGGTATAGAAATACCATCAACCCTTAGCATAGAAAAGTTAGAGCGAACATGTTCAGTGAGTTAGGACAAGGCCCATAAGCAAATAACACTTATGTCAAGCACGTAATAAATAGGAGTCGTATAGACAACTAATAGTTGCATATGAGAGGCAAATATAGCTCAGGTGATTTGAGAGTACACATAGTAAATAGAAATTGTAGAGACAATTAAGATATATTTTCTCAGTCGCCCTATGCCCCTAATGATTTAGATATAAGAGGTGCATGGGGGGCTGAAGCAAGGGTATCTCATACTTTCTAAGAGATTCTGGGTTCCACGGGTCCTGCCATTACCTCTCTCCCCTTTCAGCAGGAGACTAACACAGGAGGAGACCCCAGACGGGTTGACTCCGAAGTTAGTCCATAGTTCCATATTCACACAGTACCCCAAACAAATTGCTTCAAACAGAGTATTACACACCCAGCCAACCTCTGCCTCTCTCAGAGAACATACCCACCGCTGTGGAGAGGCCTGGACTGGCCCTTCTCCCTGGAGTCCTTTCAGCCACTGGAGAGAGGACAAGGTGACTGGGCTCAGTCCGTCATGCTGTTGGGGATCTGGGCCAACTGCCCAGCATCCGTGGGGTATACAAGTGGAGACTGAAGTCCCAACCACTTGTGGTAGTTGAAAATCCCCCAGTGCTTACAAAGCAAGGCTGGCATCCCCCTGTCTAGGGATGATCCGAACACCCCCCCGTTTGGTTTGCACCAGAACCTGCGAACAGACCAAAAGTTTGTGTGAACTTTAGAACTCTGTTAAAGTCTATGGGACTCGAATGTTTGAAATCTAAAGTGCTAATTTTAAAGGCTAATATGCAAGTTATTGTCCTAAAAAATGTTTGAGGACCCAGGTCTTGCCCCAGGGACTATGTATCAATGCAAAAAAAGTTTTAAAAATGTCCGTATTTTCGGGAGCAGTGATTTAATGATGCTTAAAGTGAAAAAAAAATTAAAATATTCCTTTAAATATCGTACCTGCTGGGTGTCTATAGTATGCCTGTGAAGTGGCACGTGTTTAGAACTGTCCCTGCACAACATTTCTAAAGGAACAAATTCATTTAAAACTGCTTGCGGCTTTAATGTAATGTCTGGTCCTTGCAATATGGATGAAAATCATTGAGAAAAAAAGCATGGGTTCCCCCCCTCCCCCCAGGTCATTACGAGCCCCTTTGGCCCTACTGTATATACTTTGAACAGAAGTATAAAGGTGGTGCAAACAAGACAGGGGCTGTAGGTTTGTTGTTAAGTAAAATCTGTTTGTAAATCGATTGTTAAGCTTTTTGGAAATCATATAGAAGGGTTATCACCCCTGTTACATTTGTTTTGCTGTCTGTGTGCATCTGTTCAGAAGATTTCACCTCACTTTATGTCCCAATGACAAATGATTTTTTGAAAATTTGTTTGTTTTAGTGAAATTAGGATTGGTGATAAAGCATCTGTGGAAAGGAGACACCTCTTACAGAAGAGAATTTCCCTTCCTAGGGGTATATTTCCTCTCCTTCTGTTTGCAAGTAGGAGTCGTTTGTAAGTTGGATGTTTGAAAGTAGGGACCTGCCGTATATACTCTGCAGAAATTTGGGCCCTGGGTGTTGGTATTGCCACAACACCGTAAGCCCTCACAGTTAGTCTTTGTGGGCGCAGGAATGGAACCACAGGCATTATGCATTAAACCCAAAAAACATGCAAAGAGGAATAAACACCCAACAACGAGAATTCTTTCAAGCATTTATTAAAGATATAAAACACAACGTTCCATATATTTCCAGAAAGTTCCCCCGAATCACCTGACCTCGGCTGACCAACCACTGCCCTGCCTTCCCTATCCTCCAGAACCCACTAACACAGCTGACCCGTCTTACTAATCACCATTAACCCCTAAACTACTTTACCCATTGAAAAATGAATGCCTTTCTGACCTGAAACTTGACCCCTCAATGACCCTTACCTTTAACCTCCCTGGCGGTATGATTCTGTCTGGAATTACGTACCAAAAGTGGTACAATTATTTGCAAGGAAATTTGGCGTTTTTATACTGTAGGCCTGTAATTTTTAGGAATAACCCATTTAAATCTGACCAAACAAGAGTGTAGTAGACATCCCGGGCATGATTTTTTTTTAAAAACAAAATTATAAATTATAATATAATAAATAATTATAAATAATTATAACAAATAATAATAATATAACTGTAATAAAAATTATTCAATAATGTAATCAAGTCAAAATCAGTGAAATGTGCTCAGTTGCAGAATTGTCGCTGTCATTACTTTTATTTTTTATGACGAATTTCCCCACAAATCGCTATCGCACAATTCTGCAAGTGATTATAAATTATTATCGCTGTTTTCTAGCTGCTCTAAAATCATTTTTGACATAAAGGGACATGTCTGGACAATCTACAGTTTTCAGGCAGAAAGTACAGTTTTTATTATATAAAAGAACATATAGGGCACTGGGCAGACCACTAGGGACAAGGGGGGTGTGTATTTTTTACATACAGTACTGTAATCTATAAGATAGCAGTATACTGTATGTATAGTGTTTGTTTACTTTTTTGAATTTGGCGCCGTTCTCTGCCCCCGTGCGTCGTAAGGTCGCAGGGAACGGAGATCGGCGGCACACGGGGACACTGTGAATCGAGCGAGGTCCCGCTCGCTCACACAGCGGGGATGCATAGCTGGATCCAGGGACAAGGTAAGTAACTTGCCTGTGGATTCAGCGAGCAGGTAAGCCGCGCCGCTGCACACTCTGCACAGCTACCCCGAGCGTGACTCTGGGATACCGATCCTAGCATCGAAAATCCACCCCGAGTCACGCTCGGGGATACCACCAGGGAGGTTAACTAAATTAAGCCTGCTGCCCATGCTGTGGACCCATAAGGAAAGGAGAGCCTAAACGGCTACTCTCTTTCCTTTCCCATGGGACCACAGGCATTATGCATTAAACCCAAAAAACATGCAAAGAGGAATAAACACCCAACAACGAGAATTCTTTCAAGTATTTATTAAAGATATAAAGCACAACGTTCCATGTATTAAATTCATATATATACTTTGGAATTTTATTTTGGCCACGGCCTGATTCACTGGTTTTAATAAACATTCAGGTAATAATTCAAAAAATCATAATCATAAATGTATATAAGTCAATCGATTAACTTTCCATCACCATCCACAGCCCAGCCACTGAGACTCGAGCTGATTTACCATCACACTTGAAATTTATTTTACCTCTCCCAAACGCCAGAAGGGGAGGGGCAATCAGACACCCTTCTGTCCCCACCACCCCAGACCGCAGCCGCCTCTATGCATGTTTGAAAATTCATATTAAAAATATCAAGGCCTATATCGGACAGATGTACCCCATCCGTCCTATAAAAGCCCTGACAACCGCCCTCCAACTCAAAATGCCTAAATGAAATACCCAAACCGGGGGCCAAGAACTTCTCCATAGCTTTATTTATTTGTTTACGCACTTTCTCTAAAGGTTTGAAAACTGCCGACTCTAACCAACGCAAATGTGGAATTATTTCAGAAAAAATCAAAACTGTATTCGGGGAAACCAAATTCAAGAACTTAAAAGCATCTTTCATATTGTTAATTAGATCATAGGTTCTCAACCTCCCAATATCATTACCCCCAATGTGTAGAACCCGTATGTCTGGAGGAGGAAATAATGTGTATAACCTGCCCAACTCAAAAATCAAATCATCCCATACCATTCCTCTGCAACCATACCAATTGATGCTGAAATTTGAGGGGTCCAAGCCCAAGTTCTCAGAATAGGTTCTGCTTGCTGCTCTCTTCTGTGCCCAAAAAACAAAAGAATGGCCTATGATCCAAACAGACTGTTGCAAACCTGAAACAAATTAATACATTAATAAGGGCGAATGTACAGCTTAAACGCATCTGATTTCCATCTCCCAATTTATTAATGGCACTCTCTTGAAGACCAATCCCAGCGGCCTCCGTGGCCGCTCCGATTCAAAATGAATGAGATGTAATCTTGACCTCACCAAGACGACTGCGTGTAATACATTTTTTTAAGACCGATGAGAATTGGTAAAACAGATACCGGGGAGCCATCCCTGTGAATAAACAATAAAACATTATTTGGCGGGCGGACCCGCAAATACTCCTGGAGTTTAACTATCGGGCAAATATCAGCAACTACTTACTTTTTCAAAGAAATCCATGCTCCTACTCCTAATAAATCTGTTTTGCTATATCTTATAAAAAATCTTAAATTATCCTCCGAAAAGGATACCTCGGACAATAAGATTCCTGAGGCGTCATTTTTAGATGCCGGAAGTAATTCGGAAATCCTAAAGGCACCAAAAAACGTGATAACAAAAATAGCCCTGAACAAAATCGCTTCATATTCTGAAAAACAAACCGCCGAAGTAGCCATGCAGAACTGTGATAAAATGGCTGGGGTAACTGGCGACCTTGAATCTTTCCTAAAAGAACCTTTCTTATACCCCTTCACAACCTGCCTGACAGAGAAAAAACTATGGCAAGGAGGCAGATTGAAAAGGCGCAAGAAAAAAGAAACGCCAGAGAGTGTCTTACTAATGTGGGACCATGAGAGGTGCCTCTGAATCAAAGAACCCAGAAACAATAATACTAATTCTTCCGAGTACTCTGACACAGATAGCTGTAAAGAAGCTAAAAAAGCTGACCATAAAAAACAAGATGAAACATAGCTTTTCCACGTAGAAAGAGCCACCGAGTTTTTGAAGCACTGCAACATTAAATTAGAGCCCATTAATGGGAGGGACAAATCCTTCCCACTGGATCTGCCCCTGGGAGCAACTCAAAAAACCGGTCCATCTGTAGGCGAGAAAAAGCATCAGCAGTGTTATTAGTCTTACCAGGAATGTATTTAGCTTTTAGCCAGATGTTCCATTTTAAACAAAGAAAAAACAAATGACGAAAGTAAGATACCACTGGAGGAGATTTAGATGACAAAGTATTCACTGCAAACAAAACACCTTTGTTGTCTGTACTCACCAATATCCTTTTATTCGAGAAAAATTTCCCCCATACTTCTAATGCTACGATCACCGGAAATAATTCTAGCAGAACAATGTTTTTGGAGAAACCATGCGTTACCCACCTGTCGGGCCAAGTCTCTGCACACCAGTGGTTACCCCAAACTGCCCCGAAACCAACTGAACCTGCTGCATCAGTTTCTAGGAGAAAATCGCTGTCCAGAATAAATTCTTGCTGCCACATTGTTTTACCATTAAAATTTTCCAAGAACTTCAACCAAACCGACAGATCTTGTTTGATGTTAACTGTGAGCCTAATGTGCGCAGTTGGGTTTTTAAGACCTGACATGGCTGAGTATAGCCTATGAGAAAAGACTCTACTCATGGGTAAAACTCTGGAAGCAAAAGCTAACTGACCTAGGAGGGGTTGCATTTCCTTTAGCGTCACTTTCCTCCTTCTAAGAAATAAGTTCAACACCTGTGATAACGTGTAGATTTTGTCATCTGGCAACCTGAAATCCATATTGTCAGAATCTATAGTTATGCCTAAAAAATTTATGCAGGTTGAAGGAAGAACAGTATTATCCTGGGCCAGAGGGACCCAGAAATGACTGCATACCTGTATGAATGCTGCTAAAAGGATGGAGCAATTAGCTGAACCATCTGGACCCAAAAACAAAAAATCGTCTAAATAGTGAATCAAGCGATCGGAACCTGCTACCTTGCTGACCACCCAGTCCAAAAATGTTGAGAATGCTTCAAAATAAAAGCAAGAAATTGAACAGCCCATAGGCAACGCTTTATCAAAATAAAACTGTTCCTCAAAATAAATACCCAAGGAATTAAAACCCTCTGGGTGCAAAGGGAGCAAACTAAAGGCTGATTGTATGTCAGCTTTGGACATCAATGCGTTCTTCCCTAGTGTGCGAAGCTTGTCTATTGCCAAGTCGAATGATGAATATGAAACGGATATATCGTCTGAATCAATTTGATCATTAAGGGAACTGCCAAACGGAAATGATAAATTATGTATTAAACGGAACTCAAAATGCTCTTTTTTAGGAACCAAACCTAACGGGGAAATTCTAAAGTTCACAAAAGGGGGGTGGTCAAAAGGGCCTTCCATCCTACCTGCTTTCACCTCTTTTAAAAGTTTTGCTTTTACCAACCAGAGTGCATCATTGACAGAATTTAGGTTTTTAACTATTGTGCAACCATTCCCTTCAAATCATGGCAAAAGGAAACCTTCAGAAAACCCCTTAGTTAGCAACGAAGCCATCCGCTGGTTTGGGTATATTTGCAACCAAGGGAGCATGTTTGGGAGTATCACTGGGGTAGCTGCTTTTAGGAAAACCTTCTCTTGCGTTTGCCTGTAATTTCTGAAAATATTTTGAAATTTGGTGAATCCCTGCACAAAAAGCGCATTCATGTTTGTATTTGCATGCATTTAACCGTTTACAATGAGAGTTATTGAAAGCGTAGCATAGACCTTTCTTATATGCACTATTAGCAGGGGCTGAGGAACTGCGGCTGTGTTTGTGTCGGGAGAAAATCTGCTTCTGAGGCAAAAATAAATTAAGCCAGTGACCAACATTCTTAGACCCCCATTGTAAAGATGGTTGAACTGTCAGTTTTTGTCTGAAAGCTTCATCATATGTTAACCATGCTAAACCACTGAAGCTCCTATAGGCTTCTAAGATTATGTCAACATGCTGGAATAATAGGGGGCTTTTCTCAGGATACTTCTCACAGAGAATGCTGGCATAGATGACAAAAGCCTGTAACCAAACATAAAATGACTTAATCACTGGCTTCCGATCATCCGACTTCTCCTCCCTCCTATCATACCTTAAATTATCCCTGGAAGCAGGAGGAAGAATTGTGCAAAAATCAATAAATTCCTCCCTCCATATTTTTTCTTTCATGCTTAAAGGTAAGCGAAAACGTAGAGGTGACAGGAGACAATGCATGCATTCTTTAATACTGCCTTCTGACATGTTCTTTGCTATACAATCCTTTGGCATCACACTGACAAGCTGAGACTAGGGATGAGCCGAAAAAAACCTGCGTTCGGTTCGCACCAGAACGTTCGAACAGACCGCGGGTTCGCGCGAACATTTAGAACCCCATTGAAGTCTATGGGACTCGAACGTTCAAATTCAAAAACGCTCATTTTAAAGACCAATATTCAATTTAATGTTGGAAAACGTCTTTCAGAACCCGGGTCTTGCCCCAGGGAACATGTATCAATGGAAAAACAAGTTTTAAAAACGGCCGTTTTTTTCCGGAGCAGCGATTTTAATGATGCTTAAAGTGAAAAAAAAAAAGAAAAATTCCTTTAAATATCACACCTGCTGTGTGTCTATAATAGTGGCACGTGTTTATAAATGTCCCTGCACAACATGAGATTATTATAAGAAAAAAGTAATTTAATACTGCTTGCGCACGTGCTGTGTGGCAGCAATATCTTGATTATTTTAGGGGTGGTGGGGGGCCATTATTTTTTGGTGAAAGAAAAATTGTAGAAAAAAGGGCACCCCTCAAACATACTGTAATTGGAGCACAACAAAGAGCCACGTGCAAAGTATTGCATCAAAATTTTTTATTAGGCGCCCCTGTTGAACAGGGGCAGAAAAATGTGTCCTTAGGCACAACACAACACTGCAACCCCTCCCAATAACTGTAATTGGAGCACAACAAGGAGCCACGTGCAAAGTATTGCATCAAAAATTGTTATTAGGCGCTGTTAAACAGGGGCAGAAAAATGTGTCCTTAGGCACAACACAACACTGTAACCCCTCTCAATAACTGTAATTGGTGCGCAACAAAGAGCCACGTGCAAAGTATTGCATCAAAAATTTTTATTAGGCGCCCCTGTTAAACAGGGGCAGAAAATTTGTCCTTAGGCACAACACTAGGGATGAGCTTCGAGTTCGAGTCAAACTCATGTTCGACTCGAACATTGCCTGTTCTACTGTTCGGCGAACAACGAACAATGATCTCTCCAGCGACGGGTGATCAGCGGCCCGGTCCAGCGATGAAAAGATCCATCCGTCCAGAGCGCAGCAGGCAGCTCCTCTCTCTGCTGGACACAGCCCAGCGGAATGACGCGCTGGAGCTGTGACATTTCTTATATAGGGGAAGCGGCCACCCGTCACGTGACCCCGCCCCCTCTGACGCTCCCTCGTACAACACTGGGAAAGCCCGGTATTTCCCGATCTTTCCCAGTGACATACAAGGGTGCGTCAGAGGGGGGCGGGGTCACGTGATGGGTGGCCGCTCCAGCGTGTCATTCCGCTGGGCTGTGTCCAGCGGAGAGAGGAGCTGCCTGCTGCGCTCTGGATGGATGGATCTTCTCATCGCTGGACCGGGCCGCTGATCACCCGTTGCTGGAGAGATCATCCATCGCTGGATAGAAGACCACGTTGGAGCGGGGGGCCGGGCCGAGAGTGGATTCACATCGCTGGATTTTTAATTTTTTTTTATTAATAAAGGATTTTTTTCTACGGTGTCTGTGTGTTTTTTTTTTTACTATTTACACTTCCTTCGTGAAATGGTAGAGGTACAGTGTACCCCATTACCAATTCACATAGGGGGGGCAGGATCTGGGGGTCCCCTTTGTTAAAGGGGTCTTCCAGATTCTGATAAGCCCCCCGCCCGCAGACCCCCACAACCACCGGGCAAGGGTTGTGGGGATGAGGCCCTTGTCCCCATCAACATGGGGACATCCTCACCATGTTGAGGGCATGTGGCCTGGTGGGGTTCAGGAGAGGGGGGCGCACTCTGTCCCCCCTCTTTTCTGCGGCCGGCCAGGTTAACGTGCTCGGATAAGGGTCTGGTGTGGATTTTTGGGGGAACTCCACGCCATTTTTTTTATTTGGGGTGGAGTTCCCCTTAAAATCCACACCAGACCTGAAGGATCTGGTATGGATATTTGGGGGGAACCCCACGTCATTTTTTTTTAAATTGACGGCAACATTTTTAATTTTTTTTAAATTGACGGCATTCCCCTTAATATCCATATCAGACCTGAAGGGCCTGTTAATGGAATTTGGGGGTACCCCCAGCTTTTTTATTTTTATTTTTTATGAATGAATCATCTCTGAATTGCCAGAGCCGACAATTCATTAGAGCCGCAAAGCCGGTTTTAAATGCCTTTTTTTCTTTCAGAAATGACACTTTGTGCAAGGAGCAGTTCTATGAACGGGAAACATGCGCTTTTTCACATGCTGACTTTACACCCCCTAGGTACGAAATTTAAAGTAATATTACACTTTTATTGTTTCACTTTTAGCATTATTAAATTCACTGCTCCTGAGAAAACGACCGTTTTTAAAACTTTTTTTGCATTGATACATGTTTCCTGGGACAGGACCCATGTCCCCAAACCCTTTTTAGGACAATAACTTGCATATTAGCCTTTAAAATTAACACTTTAGATTTCAAATGTTCGAGTCCCATAGACTTTAATGGGGCTCTAAAGTTTACACGAACATTTGGTGTGTTCGCAAGTTCTGATGCGAACTGAACAGGGGGGTGTTCGGCTCATCCTTACAACACAACACTGAAACCCCTCCCAATAACTGTAATTGGAGCGCAACAAAAATTCCTGTGCAAAGTATTGCATCAAAAATTGTTATTAGGCGCCACTGTTACACAGGGGCAGAACAATTTGTCCATAGGCACAACACAACACTGCAACCCCTCCCAATAACTGTAATTGGAGTGCAACAAAGAGCCATGTGCAAAGTATTGCATCAAAAATTGTTATTAGGTGCCCCTGTTAAACAGGGGCAGAAAAATAAGGCCTTAGGCACAACACAACACTGCAACCCCTCCCAATAACTGTAATTGGAGCACAACAAGGAGCCACGTGCACAGTATTGCATCAAAAATTGTTATTAGATGCCCCTGTTAAACAGGGGCACAGAAATTAGGCCTTAGGCACTGGTGGCGGAGCCCAGAAACACAACATTTCTTACTAGCTATCAGCAAGAAAAGTGAGGAGGAGAAGGATATTCCATCAGCAGCATAACAGAACAGTCACTCAGCATCAGCATACACAGTCTCAAAGGGATCTGACATTTCAACAAAAAATGATTATTCAGTAACATCAGCATCAGGTGATTGGTAGCTGGTGTTGATCCAAGCCTGATTCATTTTGATGAAGGTCAGTCAATCAACAGAGTCGGTGGAGAGGCACACCCTGTGATCGGTCACAAAGCCTCCAGCAGCACTGAATGTGCGTTCTGAAAGAACACTGGATGCAGGGCAAGCCAGTAGCTCAATTGCATACTGTGCAAGCTCTGGCCAGTGATCCATCCTCAAGACCCAGTAAGCCAGAGGATTTTCGGTGGGGAAGGTGTCCAAGTCGGATCTTGCCCCTAGGTATTCCCGGACCATGTAAACCAGATGCTGGCTATGGTTGCAGGAACCGGTCATACCTTGGGGCTGCGGACTAAAAAATTGTCTGAACGCATCGGTCAGATGGCCACCTTCTCCACCGCTCCTTCTGTGACTCACCGAAGCCTCAGCAACACGTTGTCCAGGGCCAGGTTTTGGTAATCCCCCCGGTTCTGGGAACGTATTGCACAGACCCTTCTGCAAGGCCTCCCGCAGAAGTTTCATCTTCTGCTCCCTCTGCGATGGCAACATAAGGTCCGCAACCTTACTCTTTTAACGTGGATCAAGGAGAGTTGCCAGCCAGTAATGATCCCTCTCCTTGATAGCACGTACACAAGGATCATTATGCAGACTTTGCAGGATCAGAGAGGCCATGCAGCGTAGGTTTGCAGAGGCATTCGGGGCACAGTCCTTTGGGTCACTGAGGACGACAGGATCCGCAGCCACCTCAACCCAGCCACGTAAAAGTCCACGTGTTCCTTAGGACTGTAAATGATCCCTTGAAGACTGCTGCTGCTGATGCTGAGTGCTAGGCTCCACCTCCATGCTGCTGATACAATCCTCCTCCTCCTCCTCATCCTCCTCCTCCTCTTCCTGTGTGCTAGGTGGGCAAGCAGGACCACTGTCTGGATAAAGGGGGCCTTGAGAGGTAAGGAAGTCCTCCTCTTCCTCCCTCTGTTCTGCCTCAAGGGCCCTGTCCATTATTCCACGTAGCGTGTGCTCCAACATGTGAATAAGAGGGACAGTCTCACTCATGCATGCTCTGTCACTGCTCACCATCCTCGTGGCCTCCTCAAATGGTGACAGGACAGTGCATGCATCCCTGATCAAGGCCCACTGGCATGGTGAAAAAAAAACAAGCTCCCCTGACCCAGTTCTGCTGCCATATTGGCACAGGTACTCATTGATGACCCTCTGCAGCATGGCCAACATAGAGTTCCATCTGGTGGGCATGTCACAGCTTAGGCGGTTCTTGGGCAGGTTGTATTCCCTTTGGAGGTCTGTCAGCCGAGCAGTGGCATTATATGACCTCCGGAAATGCACACAGACTTTCCTGGCCTGCTTCAGGACATCCTGTAAGCCCGGGTACCTGCCCAAGAACCGCTGCACCACCAAATTCAGGACATGCGCAAAACAGGGCACATGGGTGAGTTTTCCCTGTCGCAGGGCAGAGAGGAGTTTGGTGCCATTATCGCTGACCACCATTCCAGGCTTCAGCTGGCGTGGCGTCAACCACCTCTGAGCCTGCCCCTGCAGAGCTGAAACAACCTCTTCCCCAGTGTGGCTCCTGTCCCCCAAGCACACCAGCTCTAGCACCGCATGGCATCTCTTGGGCTGCATTCCTGCATAGCCCCCCGTACGCCTACGGAGCACGGCTGGTTCTGAGGAAACATCACCACAGGAAGAGGCCACAGAGGAAGAAGAAGAGGAGGGGGTGGAGGAGAGAGGTGTGTCACAACCAGTAGTAGTGTTCCAAAACTACTGTACCTTGCCCTGCGTCCTTCCCAGCTGCCAGCAGAGTCACCCAATGGGCCATAAAAGACAGGTAACATCCCTGTCCATGCCTGCTGGACCATGAGTCAGTGGTAAGATGCACCTTACCACTGACCAGCGAGGCATGGACATTGCCTTCCACATGCCGGTAGAGAGCCGGAATCGCCTTCCGTGAGAAAAAGTGGCGTTTGGGTACTTGCCACTGAGGTACTGCACATTCCACAAACTCAAAAAAGGGGGCAGAATCTACCAACTGAAAAGGTAGCAGTTGAAGTGCTAGCAATTTTGCTAAGCAAGCATTCAACTGCTGGGCATGTGGATGGCTGGGAGCGTACTTCTTTTGGCCAGCAGCAGCTGGGGCAGGGAAATTTGTCTGGTACTATCAGTAGATTGCCCGCATGTACTACCACTACTAGGTTGTGACACACCTATTTCTACACCTTCAGTGCAGGCTTCAGAGATGACTGGGTGTCTAGTGGGGTTGGAGGTCACAGAAGGGCAAGGGGAGGTCCGCTTTGGTCTTTGGTGTGGGTCTTTCTGGTATGCTTGCCAACAAGCTGCATGGCAGCTCGACATATGTCTGGACAAACATGCGACATATGTTGCAAATAGCAAAGGTATGATCTGATGGACATGTTTCAAAAAAAGCCCAAACCAAAGAACCTTTGCTGTACCGTTCAGACACAGCAGCGCCATGCACAAGCGTAGATGTGTGATGTAATGCAGTTGGTGTGCCCTTAACCTGACCCCTGGAGGGCATCCTGCCTCTTTGGAGATGTGCCTGTGCCTCGTCCTCCTCCTCTTCCTCTTCCTCCTCCTCCTCTCTCCTATCAGGCACCCAGGTAGAGTCAGTGACCTCATCATCCCCTCCCTCCTCATCACTGTCGAAAACCTGGCAGTATGCTCCAGCTGGGGGAACATCACTGCCAGATTGCTGTCCCTCTTGGCCACCCCCTCTTTCTGGGCTCACATCAATGCCTTCCTCTATCTGTGTTCCATCATCGGAGCCTTCAAAACGCTGCGCATCTTCATTCAGCATGTACCCAACACTGTGTTGAAACAGTTTGGGGGACTTCTCAGGAGGAAACGTGGGACTAGGGAAGGATTGTGTGATGCCATTGTGCAGAGGGAAGAGGAAGCCTTGGCAGCTGCTTTGCCAGACAAACTATAATCAGTCTGTGTGAGAGAGGATGGAGAGGATGAGGACGGCTTGGTCATCCACTCACTAATTTCTCTGCATGTTGAGGCTCAACACGGCCAGCTCCCGAAAAGAAGGACGAGTGGCCACGGCCACGTGCTGAAGAGGATGCACCACGTCCACCACCAGCGTTGCCTCTACATGCAGAGCCTGCTTGCCCTCATGACTCTCTGCCTCTGTTTGTTGTCCTTCCAGACATTTTAATGCGTTCAGGTGTAAATAAACAACACATGTGCACTTACAGTAAATGCGTTTATGTGCAATTACAGAGCAAACTTGCACTTGCAGTAAATGTGCTTACTTCCAATCAAAGAGCAAAATTGCACTTGCAGTAAATGCGCTTACTTTCAATCAAAGAGCAAAATTGCACTTGCAGTAAATGCACTTACGTGCGATTAAAGAGCAAAATTGCACTTGCAGTAAATGCGCTTACTTCCAATCAAAAAGCGAAATTGCACTTGCAGTAAATGCGCTTACTTCCAATCAAAGAGCAAAATTGCACTTGCAGTAAATGCACTTACGTGCGATTAAAGAGCAAAATTGCACTTGCAGTAAATGCGCTTACTTTCAATCAAAGAGCAAAATTGCACTTGCAGTAAATGCGCTTACGTGTGATTAAAGAGCAAAATTGCACTTGCAGTAAATGCGTTTACATGCGATTACAGAGCAAAATTGCACTTGCAGTAAATGCGCTTACTTCCAATCAAAGAGCAAAATTACACTTGCAGTAAATGCACTTACGTGCGATTAAAGAGCAAAATTGCACTTGCAGTAAATGCGCTTACTTTCAACCAAAGAGCAAAATTGCACTTGCAGTAAATGCTCTTACGTGCGATTAAAGAGCAAAATTGCACTTGCAGTAAATGCGCTTACGTGCGATTAAAGAGCAAAATTGCACTTGCAGTAAATGCACTTACGTGCGATTAAAGAGCAAACTTGCACTTGCAGTAAATGCACTTAGTTGCAAATAAACAGGACATGTGCAGTAACACCCAGTACGTTTAGGTGTAAACTACACAGCACACAGGCAGGCAATACAACACGTTAGAGCACTGCAGCTATGCACAATCTCCTGCCTGACAAATACTAAGAGCAGATCTAGCTAAGCTATACAGTGTATAAATACTGTATATGTACAACTCCTAGGGATGTATATATATTCTCTATACACTGTATTTCAAGCTAAACTGACTACCCTGCTCTATCTATCTATCTATCTAAAAAGATAATGGGCCAGATTCATCAATAGATACGCTGGCGGATCTCCTGATCCGCCATCGTATCTGTGAGACCCGACGGTCGGATCTGTGAGATCCCACGGTCGGAGCTATGCGACTGATTCATAAGAATCAGTTCCGCATAGATCTCCCTTAGATCCGACTGGTGTAAGTGACTTACACCAGTCGAATCTTAGGCTGTAATCTCCCACCGGCCGCTAGGTGTCGTCGCTTTGTTTTACATATGCAAATGAGGAGAACCGCCGATTCACATCCGTACGCCCGCCCGTTGCTCTTTTTCAACGTCGTTTGCATTCGGCTTTTTCCAGCGGAGAGCTACTCCTGCTATATGAGGGGTAGCTAATGTTAAGTATGGCCGCCGTTCCCGCGCCGAGATTCAAAATTTTTACGTCGTTTGCGTAAGTCGATCGGGAATCCCGATGGCCGCAATTGACGTACCCGCCGCTAACAATGACGTCCTAGCGAGGTCATTTGGAGCATGCGCACTGGGCTTTTTCGCCAGCGGTGCATGCGCAGTTAAATCGGCGCGGGAACGCGCCTGATTTAAATTGTACACTCCCCCTAGCCACGAAATTTGCATTCCGCCGGGAGGAGTTACGATCCAACGGTGCAATTTGCGAGGTAAGTGCTTTATGAATCATGCACTAGCCTCGCTAAATTGCACCGGCGGATCGTAAACCAGGTAGATCTAGCGGATCTAA
This sequence comes from Rana temporaria, assembly GCF_905171775.1. Lineage (NCBI taxonomy): Eukaryota > Metazoa > Chordata > Amphibia > Anura > Ranidae > Rana > Rana temporaria. The sequence continues at coordinate 17,006,000 of NC_053489.1, read as the reverse complement.
AGATCCGCTGAGCTACATGAATCCGGCCCAATCCCTCTAACTGTTCTCTGTAACAAGCTGGAACACACTACACAAGGCTGCCCAGAAGGCGGCCTTTTATAGTGTGGGGCGTGTGCTGAAGCCCTGAGCCATAATTGGCCAAAGCAACCCAGGCTTTGGCCAATTATGGCTCTTCGTTTTTTGCACGCTGTGATTGGCCAAGCATGCGGGACATACAGCATGCTTGGCCAATCATCAGCGCTCAACGCTGCAGTGAATTATGGGCCGTTTTGCGTCACTCGAATTTGGCACGAACGACCCGTTTTGTTCGAATTTTGATGAACGATCGAACGACCGATGTTCGAGTCGAACATACGTTTGTATCGAACGCGAAGCTCATCCCTAGCTGAGACACAGGGAGGGGATCAGCTGACCAGACCCCAGCTTCTTTACTGACATTCGAAGTAACCATATTAGCTCTCATTACAGTTAATAATTGATCAATGGATGAGGATAAAACAGACAATTGAGATGCTGTAATGCACTCACCCCCTGCACCCTGAGCAGGACGAACTCCAGGGGCTGCTAATGGCACCTCACACCGTACAGGTATACTGTCGGCTTGATGTTCCTCGTGTTGTGCAGGCAGGTTTGACACCCTGCGACCTCCCCTGCCGTCTCTGTGGGCCGATTGGCTGCTTCCAGATGTGCCGGGCTGAGGTAAAATCTCCCTGGCTGGGGTTTCTGCACTCCTGCCTCTCTGTCCGCGCCCCACCGGGGAGGATGCTGGGCTCAGGCTCTGCTCCCTGCAAGAGAAAGAAAAACCATCCAGGCTACCATTGCTGGTCCTGGGTGGAGCGGGGCTCACGCACCTCTTTTGGGACCGCCTTCGTTTGCTCATTCTTCCTTCCACGCCGCCCTCTTCAGAGGCGTCATCCGACCTAGCGACTTCAGGAACAGCAACCGCCGGGCACGCCGCTTCCGCTGGCCGACACGTCTGTTGCTGGGATGCGACCGCTCCGCTGGGACCTGCTGCAGGCTCCGGAACCGCATTGCTGCCGATGGCTTGCTGGGGATCCAAAGGTAGGGATAAACAGTGGCGTATCCACTCTTCTCCACCCGCGTGCTCCACTCTGGTCAGTAGCTGGTGTAGCAGGGCTTCCATCGTGAGGATGTAGGTGGGGAGCTCCTCCGGCTGGGTCCTATAGTAAAAACGGCAGCAGGCCTGAAACGGAATGAGGCCCCTATATAGGCCCGAACGTTCCCCCGAATCACCTGACCTCTGCTGACCAACCACTGCCCTGTCTTCCCTATCCTCCAGAACCCACTAACACAGCTGACCCGTCTTACTAATCACCATTAACCCCTAAACTACTTTACCCATTGAAAAATTAATGCCTTTCTGATCTGAAACTTGACCCCTCAATGACCCTTACCTTTAACTAAATTAAGCCTGCTGCCCATGCCGTGGGCCCATAAGGAAAGGAGAGCCTAAACGGCTACTCTCTTTCCTTTCCCGTGGGCCCTGCTGTGAAATATTAGATCAAGAATTGTAATCACATGCCCCTGTTGAACAGGGGCAGAAAAATTGGGCCTTTGTTGGTGGTGGTGGTGCTGGTGCCACAACACTGTAAGCCCTCACAGTTACTCTTGGTGGGTGCAGGAATGGGCCCTGCTGTGAAATATTAGATCAAGAATTGTAACTGCATGCCCCTGTTTGAAATGGGGCAGAAAAATTGGGCCTTAGGCACTGGTTCCACAACACAGCAACCCTTCACAGATACTCTATTTGGAGCGCACTAATGAGCCCTGCTGCAAAGTACTGCATCAAAAATTGTAATTACACACCCATGTTGAACAGGGGCAGACAAATTAGGCCTTAGGCACTGGTGCTGGTGCCACAACACTGCAACCCCTCACAGCTACTCTAGTTGGAGCGCAGGAATGAGCCCTGCAGCAAAGTATTGCATCAAAAATCGAAATTATACGCCTCTGTTAAAGGCAGAAAAATTGGGCCTTAGCCACTGGTGGCGGTGTCCAGAACCAAAAATGTTCTTACAAGCTATCAGCATGATTATTAAGGAGAAAAATAATAGTCACTGAGCATAACAGGATAGTCACTCAGCATGACAGGATAGTCACTCAGTATCAGCATAGGCAGTCTTGAAGGCATCTGACATTTCCCAAAATTATTCAGTGACATTAGCATCAGGTGCTTGGTAGCTGGTGTTGATCCAAGCCTGATTCATTTTTATGAAGGTCAGTCGATTGACCGAGTCGGTGGAGATGCGCACCCTGTGACCGGTTACAAGGTTACAAAGCCTTCAGCAGCACTGAATGAGCGTTTCGAAAGAACGCTGGATGCAGGACAGGCCAGTAGCTCAATTGCATATTGTGCAAGCTCTGGCCAGTGATCCATCCTCAAGACCCAGTAACCCAGAGGATTTTTGGTGGGAAAGTTGTCCAAGTCTGATCCTGCCCCTAGGTATTCCGGCAACATGTAAAACAGACGCTGGAGATGGATGCTGGAACCGGTCATACCTTGGGGCTGCGGACTAAAAAATTGTCTGAACGCATCGGTCAGATGGCCATCTTCTCCACCGCTTTTTCTTTAACCTCTTCCATACAGGGCAGTTATACACACTTCCATACCAGGCCTATTCTGGCACTTCTCTCCTACATGTACAAATCATAATTTTTTTGCTAGAAAATTACGCAGAACCCCCAAACATTATATATGTTTTTTTAGCAGACACCCTAGGGAATAAAACGACAGTCATTGAAACCTTTTATCTTGCACGGTATTTGCGCAATAATTTTTCAAACGCCTTTTTTTTTGGAAAAAAATTGTTTCATGAATTAAAAAAATTAAAAAACAGTAAAGTTAGCCCAATTTTTTTGTAAAATAGGAAAGATGATGTTACACCGAGTAAATAGATACCTAACATGTCACGCTTTAAAATTGCGCACACTCATGGAATGGCGCCAAACTTCGGTACTTAAAAATCTCCATAGGCAACGATTTGAAAATTTTTACAGGTTACCAGTTTAGATTTACAGAGGAGATCTAGTGCTAGAATTGTTGCTGGCACTCTAACGCATGCGGCGATACCTCACATATGTGATTTAAACGGCGTTTACATATGTCGGCGGGACTTGCGTGTGCGTTCGCTTCTGCGCGCAAGCTACCGGGGACAGGGGCGTTAAAAAAATAAATTGTATTTCTTTTTTTTTTTATTTATATATATTTATTTCTTTTTTTACACTTTTTTTTTTTTTTGATCACTTTTATTCCTATTACAAGGAATGTAAACATCCCTTGTAATAGGAATGTGTGTGACAGGTACTCTTTATGGAGAGATGCGGGGTCAATAAGACCGCACATCTCTCCTCCAGGCTGGAAAGCATGAAATCGGTGAAAAAAAATCACCGATCTCATGCTTACTGTTGCTTAGCAGCCGCAATCGCGACTTTGTTTACTTACGGGGACCCGGGCGTGACGTCATCACATCGCGCCCGGGTCCTCCGACGGTCATAGAGATGACTGGTGACCATCTGGTCACCAGTCATCTCTATGCTTCCTGCGCGCGCCGGACGATTCGTTCTCCGGGCCCCCGATGGCACGGGAGAGCCTGAAGAAGCACCGGATGGCGGCGGGAGGGGGGATGTCCCCTCCCGCCGCCTGTAAGAACGATCTAGCGGCGGAACCGCCGCTATGATCATTCTTACGTTGTGCAGAATCGCCGGCAGTTTAGAAGGATATCTGAATGATGCCTCTAGCTGCAGGCATCATTCAGATATCCACCCGGAAAGCCCATGACGTCATATGACGTCCACTCTGAACGGCAGAGGTTCTTTGTGGACGTCATTTTACTATGGGCCGGTAGGGAAGTGGTTAAATGACCGAAGCCTCAGCAACACGTTGTCCAGGATCAGGATTTTGTAACCTCCCAGTCTCTGGGAACGCATTGCACAGACCTTTCTGCAAGGCCTCCCAAAGATGTTTCATCTTCTGCTCCCTCTGCGCCGGCAAGATAAGGTCCGCAACCTTACGATTGTTTTTTTTTTTTTTTTTCTATTTTCCCCCCACTCAGAGAACACTAACAGGAGACATAATCAATTTGCATTCATACGCTGTCTCCATCCTGGTTCGCATCATGGTAGGAAGTTACTTTTTTTTTTTTGCTTTGTTGTTATGTCAATAAATATTCATAGACATATTGGGCCAGATCCACAAAAGGGATACGACGGCGTATCTACTGATACGCCGTCGTATCCCTTGTTTCTATCTTTGGAACTGATCCACAGAATCAGTTTCCAATAGATAGGCAGAAGATCCGACATGTGTAAGGGACTTACACTGTTGGATCTTAGGATGCAGTACCGCATCTGCCGCTGGGGGCATTTCGAGTCGAAATGCCGCTTCGGGTATGCAAATTAGCACTTACGGAGATCCACAAAGCTTTTCAGCTTCGTTTTTTCTCCTTAAGTATTAGTGCAATCGTAAAATTAGGGCTGCTTTTACAAGGCCTAAACTGTTTAGGGCTTGTAAAAGTAGACCCTTCTATCCCGCGTCGCCGTCTTTTTTTTTTCAAAATGATTTTTTTCCCGTATTTTTTTTACGCCCGTCGCGATTCTCAAAACCCGGCGCAACGTAAAACCGTGCAAAGCACGTCGGGAAAATGACGTCGTGAGCATGCGCAGTACGGCCGGCGCGGGAGCGCGCCTATTTTAAATGGAACTCGCCCCATTTGAATAGGAACGCCTTGCGCCGGCCGGATTTAAGTTACACAGCTGAAAATTTCTAGGTAAGTGCTTTGTGGATCGGGCACTTAGGTAGAAATTTTCCAGCAGTGTAACTTAAATGGGAATATTTAAGTTACGGGGACTGGCTGTGGATCTGACCCATTAATCTTATATGGCCTCAGGATGGCAAAGTACAAAAAGTGCAAAAAATTTACATGGTAATAAAACCAAAGTGCCCGTGCCCAAGTCCGCTAACCCCCCACCCACCCCCATACCCAAACCCACCACTTTCTCTCCGAACTTGTCTCTTTACATATCCGCTTTTACTAAAATGCGCTTCCTACCCTATATCATCTGCGCTAGATAACTCTGAGATAACTTATAATTGACCCAGCCCTGCCATTTCCGTTTAAATGTCTCTTCACCTTCCTCCCCCATAAACTTAAACTGTTCAATATAATAGATGTAATTTATTTTAGCGAGATAATTCTTCATTGTTGGGCTCTCGGGATCTTTCCATCATTTAGGGATCAGACTCTTTGCTGCATTCAGGATATGGGGTAGCAAGGATCTCATATATTGTTTACTAGACATGTTTGTCCCATGGAACAGACACACCCACGGGTCAACTGCTATTTTAATTCCTGTAATTTCCTTAATCACTGATACAACTATATGCCAGTATGTTTTGCTTTTGGGGCACGTCCACCAGAGGTGTGACATGGTTCCGGGTTCCATACAACCCCTCCAGCAGAATCTGGAGGTCTCCCCTTGAAATCGATGTGCAATATCCGGGGTGATATACCATTGTGATATACATTTAAAATTCATTTCTCTCATCCCACAGTTAGTTGATGTGATGTGCGTCATCTTCAAAATTTTCCCAAAATCTTTATCCGTATCCCCTGTTGCCAACTCCTCATCCCAAATAGGGTCTTTCCCAGTGACGTACAAGGGTGCGTCAGAGGGGGCGGGGTCACGTGACGGGTGGCCGCTTCCCCTATATAAGTAATGTCACAGCTCCAGCGCGTCATTCCGCTGGGCTGTGTCCAGCGGAGAGTGGAGCTCCCCTGCTGCGCTCTGGACGGATGGATCTTCTGCATCGCTGGACCGGCCCGCAGTTCATCCATCGCTGGAGAGATCATCCATCGCTGGATAGGAGACAGTGGATTCACATCGCTGGATTTTTTTTATTTTTTCTATTAATAAAGGATTTTTTTCTACGGTGTCTGTGTGTTCTTTTTTTAACTATTTACACTTCCTTTGTGAAATGGTAGAGGTATGGTGTACCCCATTACCAATTCACATAGGGGGGGCCAGGATCTGGGGTTCCCCTTTGTTAAAGGGGTCTTCCAGATTCTGATAAGCCCCCCGCCCGCAGACCCCCACAACCACCGGGCAAGGGTTGTGGGGATGAGGTCCTTGTCCCCATCAACATGGGGACATCCTCCCCATGTTGAGGGCATGTGGCCTGGTGTGGTTCAGGAGAGGGGGGGCGCACTCTGCCCCCCCCTCTTTTCTGTGGCTAACGTGCTCAGATAAGGGTCTGGTGTGGATTTTTAGGGGGACTCCACGCCACTTTACGCCGGGGTTCCCCTTAATATCCATTCCAGACCTGAAGGGCCTGGTAATTTAATTTGGGGGAACCCCCTCACATTTTTTTTCTTTATGAATGAATCATCTCTGTAATTGAAAGAGCCGACAATTCATTAGAGCCGCAAAGCCGATTTTAAATGCCTTTTTTTCTTTCAGAAATGACACTTTGTGCAGGGACAGTTCTATGTACGGGAAACATGCAATTTTTCACATGCTGACTTTACACCCCCCCTAGGTACGAACTTTTAAGTAATATTACACTTTTATTGTTTCACTTTTAGCATTATTAAATTCACTGCTCCTGAAAAAACAGACGTTTTTAAAACTTTTTTTTGCATTGATACATGTTTCCTAGGACAGGACCCAGGTCCCCAAACACTTTTTAGGACAATAAATTGCATATTAGCCTTTAAAATTAACACTTTAGATTTCTCCCATAGACTTTAACAGGGTGTTCCGCGGCTTTTCGAATTTGCCGCAAACACCCCTAATTGTTCGTTGTTCGCCGAACAGGCGAACAGGCAATGTTCGAGTCAAACATGAGTTCAACTCGAACTCGAAGCTCATCCCTAATTTCTAGTTTGCGGGCTTTGCATATCCTAGAGGACATTAGGATTAGCTTACCCCTAATCGAGGTTTTATGGGCTGCCCATAGAGAGATAGGGGAGATGTTATCAACATCGTTAAATAAGAAATATGTCGTGCTCAATCTCGCTGACATGAGTGGGATTGCTGAGTATGGAAGCATTTATCCACCAGTTGAACCCTTTTTGTCATGTAGCAGGTATGTTTATAGTCAGGAGAAGGAAGGAGTGATCCGACCAGGCAGAGTCTCTAATGATTGCCTTGTGTACCAGCGGAATGTGGGTTTGTAACATGAAGAAGTGATCTATTCTCGCAAAAGTATTGTGAGGGCTGGAATAGTGTGTGTAATCACGCACCCTTGGATTCATTTCTCTCCAGATGTCAACCAACCCCTGGTGAAAAATTTGTCTAGCAACACTGAGGCTCTGCCTGGTGGGGCGAATGCAGTCCTTACCCGGTGGGCGGGTTTTATCGATCCCTGCGTCAAACGCAATATTTGAGTCTCTGCCATATATGACCAAACCTTCTAGAAGGAGGGTTAGAGTGTTGAAGAGAGATTTAAGAAATTTAGCCTGGCCCCTATTTGGTGCATAGTAAGAGATGAGGGAATAGAGCTGATTATCAATGAGACCCTTCACAAGTATGAACCTACCCTCTGGGTCCTTGAATTCAGACACTAGCGAGAACTGGAGTTTACGTGAGAAGAACAGGCCTACTCCTTTAGTCTTATTATCAGAATTTGCTAAGTAGAACGTGGGATATTTGGGGTGCATGAAGGAAAAGATGTAAGATTTTGGGAAGTGTGTTTCTTGTAGAAACAGTATGTCAATTTTATGATTATGGTAGTATTGGAATATTTTCTGGCGTTTAACAGGGGAATTGAGTCCCTGTACATTATGCGAGGCAAAGCACAGGGTGGGTGTATAGGTGAAAGTGTCAGCCATGGAGCAGTGTAGAAGAAAACGCCAGCGATCCCCAGTCACCTACCTTACTTTTGAAGGATGATCCAGAGGCAAGAGGTGTGATGGAGCCTATCAGAGCGTATTCTCGAGTTCTGCAGACGAGCGAGTCCACAATCAGCACTGAAACAAAAAAAAAGTTAATAAGAGACAATGAAGACAGAAAGAGTGGTTTTTAACCTTTGGCTTTTTTTAAATTAAACTGTTTTAAAGTGTTTGTCTCCTAGATCTGGAACATGGTCTCTGTTCCCCACTGACGGCAGCTCCGAGTACATACCCCTATCCAAGCATACCCGCACATCTCCCATCACCACCATAACAGCCTGAACTCTCTCTGACCCCAGAAATTTGTTCTATGTGCTGTTTTTATACCGACTATGCTGCTGAAATAACAATATTCTGAAAAGTTCTTGCGCATAATTTACTTGTTATACAATTTCTTAAGCAGGAGTTCACCTTCCGAGAATGTTGAAATCGGAATGTTTTGCCATTAAGTTCAAACTTCAGGCTTAAGGGAAAAAGCCACCAATATTTTATATTCTTCTGCGTTAGTACCGTCAGCAGGGGCTTAAGTGCTCGTCTTTTCTGAATGGTGAAAGGGGAGATATCCGCAAAAATTTGTACCGAATGTCCCATAATCTGAAGTTGCGGGGTGTTGCAGGCTCTCCTCATGACTTCTTCCTTTATGTTGTAGTAGTGTGGCTTCACCACAATGTCACGTGGTAGACCATCTGATCGAGGGGGGCCCAAGGCCCTGTGGGCCCGATCCAATTCCAGTCTATGGGCACAAACGTCCGGGATGAGGTGTTTAATAAGAGCGTGTACCGCGTCAGGTATGTCTGTGATGGTCTCAGGTAGGCCTCTGATCCTGAAGTTGAGCCTTCTTGAACAATTTTCAAGGTCATCGATTTTAGCCATGGCCCCCTCCAACTGATCATGCAGGTCCTGGAAGCGATCAGTGTTCTGGTTTACTCGATCGATCGTGGAGTCCACTTTAGTTTGAATTGATTCAATGCGAGTGCCTAAGAGGTGTAGATCAGATTTAATATCTGAGGTAATCATGACTGTAGTTAGTGAGATTCCCCGATCCAGCATTTCTGCAAATTTGTTAAACATCAGGGAAATGTCATGTGGCTGTGGGGAGAGCTGACCTCCATCTTGGAAGTAAAAGCCAGGCTTAGGTGACGCTGCAGCTGAGGGAGACCCCAGCATATCATCCAGTGTCTGATAAAGAAGAGACACTGTGGTGGCTGGAGAAGTCGGGCTCCCCATTAATGGCAGGACTGGGGCCCCTCCACATACCTCCTCCTGGAGAGTCTCCCGCCAGGGAGATGCGGCAGGCATCCCTGGGCTAGCCGTATCGTGAGGCAGCCGCTCCGCCGCCATCTTGAGATCCACAGCCGAATCTTACAGGGAGGGAATCCGTGCCCGTACGTTGCCGTACGCTGAGTTCCCCAGTCTGCGGTGAGTCCTCAAAGCAGCCAGAGGGTTCAGGGACCTGTGTCGGGCAGTTGGGGTGTTCGTTCCCGCTGCTAAGGGTGCCGGTGATACGAAGCAGGACGGAGCTCTGTGATTACGCGGCCATTACACAGAGCGCCGCGCATGCGCCTTCGAGAAGGTAATTTTTAATAACATTCATTCAATTACAATATGACTTAACCAATTGTATACACTATATTATTATTATTATTATTATTATTATTATTATTATTATTTATTTGCTCATTACCCTTTAAGTGCTTCCTCTACAGAGTGAATAACTGTAATCTATCAGTCCTCATAGCTGAGATCCTCTGTCCTCCTTTTTAATTGTGTTGCCCTTTGCTGAACTCTTTCTAATTCATCAACATCTTTCCTGAGGTTGGTGACCAAAACTGAACTGCATATCCAAGATGAGGCTGAGCCAGTGTATTGTAAAGGAGAAGAATTATTGATTTATATCTGTAACGTTCGCATTTACACGTAGGAGACTGGAACAAAGCCATTTACAGCTTTGATTCAGTCTCTCTCTGCGAATCAGGTCTCCTGGTGGGATGGGAGACTTGGGAACATTGGTGGAAGACGGCGGGAGGGGGGACATCCCCTCCCGCTGTACCAGAGAGAGGTAAATGGGCGTTTGGCAGCTTTAAGCCGCATCTGTTGTTATCCCTAAAGAGCCGACAGCCTGCCCTAAAAAACGGTACAGGGTTGATGCCTGCAGCTGCATAATAATCAATCTATAATCAATAACTTTTTAAACGTTCTATATACTTGTTACCTATAATCATTTCTATATTTTTTTTTAAGCTGTCCCGCTATGTAAAAGAAGTCCAGTACAAAGATCAGAATGGCGAGGTCATGATTTTCAATGATAAAGGAGAACTGCCCAGACCACTGGAAATTGTAAATTGGATTCAAAAAATTAAAGGTAGAAATATCACTGATTGTATGCTTGTGGGTCACTTTGATGGATCCCTTTCAGAGGGTCAGCAACTTACACTAGAACCAGAGCGAATAACATGGAAAGGAGACAAGGTGAGTTACACTGGGGAATCTCACCACCAAAACTTTTCCCCCTCTGTGAAGCATGGTGGAGGTAATATATTGGTTTGGGGCTTCTTTCCTGTCTCTGGACTTGGACAGTCTTTTGTCACAGAGAGCCAAGCATGGCGATTAAACTGTTTGATTAACAACACCAGAATCCCCACCAACTTGTTTAAAACAAGCTGTCACACAATTGTCATCTAGTGGTGGTAGTGATACTACCACAAACTTTTCTATGAACAGGGGAAGACGTGTGGGAGATTATTGGCCAGAGCTATCCATACAAAAAGAGCTAATACTAACATCCACACCATAAAAGACTCCCTAGGCAAGTCAAGCTCAGTTACTGCTGATATTGCATCTCAGTTTGAATGATACTACACTGAACTTTATAATCTACCCCGCCAACCCGAAGTAGGCTCAGGCCACAATCCAAGAAAAGCCCTCAATAAAGACTTCCTAGAGAAGTTTAGCCCTAAACCCATCTCTTGGGAAGATGCTCGCGAGCAAGACAACCCCATTTCTGAAGAAGAGCTCAAGAGAGCGATTAAGCAACTTGAAACGGGCAAGAGCCCTGGTCCGGATGGCTTCTCGGCTTCCTACTTTAAAACATTTGCAGACATCCTCACAGCCCCATTCCTAAAGGCCTTTAACTCCCTCACTTCATCATCCCTACCTTTCCACAGATTGGTGGAGGCGCACATCACAGTCATGCCAAAAGAGGGGAAGGACGCCACATTGGTTACCAACTACAGGCCAATCTCTCTACTTAAAGTAGATCTTAAACTATTTGCAAAGGTTTTAACTAACCGGTTATTACCCCTCCTACCCTCAATAATAGGATTAGACCAAGTAGGTTTTGTCCCAGGTAGGGAAGCCAGGGACAACACTATTAAAGCGGGGGTTCATCCTAAAAAAAAATTCTAATGTCGCGTACACACCATCACTTTTTGTGATGAAAAAAACGACATTTTTAAAAACGTAATTTAAAATGACCGTGTGGGGAAAACTTCATTTTATGTCTTCTGAAAAACGTAAAAAAAAAATCGAACATGCTTAAATTTTTTGTGTCGTTTTTCATAACGTCGTTTTTTGTGTCATTTAAAATGATAGTGTGTGGGCAAAACAACGTTTTTAAACCCGCGCATGCTCAGAAGCAAGTTATGAAGCGAGCTTGAATGGAACAGAGTGCCGTTGTACGTGCTGAACGTAACCGCGCTTTGCTAGAGCATTTTGAAAAAACTATGGTGTGTATGCTACGTCGTTTTTTAAAATTAAGTTTCAAAAACGTAGTTTTTTTTCATCACATAAAATGTTGTTTTTTTCTATCACAAAAAACGACCATCTGTATGCGGCATTACATTACATTGAGCTGATTTCTGACACTGACAGTATGCTGATCTTTTTTTTTGCCGTACATACCGTTTTATCGCGATTTTACCCCCCGAGTTCCGGGTAGTGAATCCCGTGGGAGTGGGCGTTCCTATTCACAGGCTAAGTGATTGATGTGATGACAAAAGCTTCCCACCGGCACATAATGCGCGCCACGAGTTGCCAAAAGAAGCCGGACTGCGAGTCGGCTCTATACATTGACTGCGCACCGACATTCGGCTTCTTTTGGAAACTGGTGACGCGCATTATGCGCCGGTGGGAAGCTTTTGTCATCACGTCAATCACTTAGCCTGTGAATAGGAACGCCCACTCCCGCGGTATTCACTACCCGGAAGCCGGGGGGTAAAAAAGCGATAAAACGGTATGTACGGCAAAAAAAAAGATCAGCATACTGTCAGTGTCAGAAGTCAGCTCAATGTAATGTTAGAATTTTTTTTAGGGTGAACCCCCGCTTTAAACCAATAAACTTAAACCATTGGTTATCTACTCAGAAACACAAAGGTTTCTTTCTATCGCTGGACGCGGAGAAGGCATTTGACAGGCTGGCCTAGGACTATCTAAAGGCTGTATTGCGCCACCTAGGTCTACAAAATCGAATGTTTAACATTATCATGTCCTTATACACTACGCCAACGGCTAGAGTCAGAGTCAATGGTCACCTGTTGGATGCATTTTCCATCCGGAATGGAACGAGACAAGGATGCCCACTGTCCCCAATTATGTTTATTTTACCTTTAGAACCCTTCCTCCGTTGCTTACGATCAAATGAAAACATAAAAGGCATACCTATAGCAGGACGCACCTACAAACTAGCGGCTTTTGCCGATGATATCCTGTTGTTCTTAAGTGACCCACTAACTTCGATCCCCAACCTTTTAAGAGATTTTGATCTGTTCCAACGTATTTCTAACTTAAAGATTAATTTCTCTATATCCCACGCCCTCAACATATCCCTCCTGAAAGACTTAGTCACACAATGCCAAAATAACTTCCCCTTTGTGTGGAAGCAAGATTAAATCACATATTTGGGTATTCAATTGACCACACATATGCCAGACCTATACACAAGAAACTTCATACCACTAATCCGCACTATTTCACACGACCTGAGTAATTGGAATAAACCCCAGTACTCGTGGTTTGGTTGTGCGGCCATCCTGAAGATGAATATCCTTCCCAGCATCTTGTACTTATTGCAAACGATCCCCATCAAGCTTCCCTTAACCTTTTTCCAGACATTCAAAAAATTATGTGTACAATTCCTATGGAAGCACAAACGCCCAAGAATACGTTTTTATCAACTCTCAAAACCCAAAACCAAAGGGGTAATCGGTCTCCCGGACCTAGGAAATTACTCCAGAGCTTGCCATCTGGGGAGAATCGTGGACTGGACAGTACACAAGAATGTTAAATATTGGGTGGGGCTAGAAGACTCTTTGTCGCGTTTGTCAATAAAATCTATCCCCTGGATTCTCCCATGCCACACCCCCAAGATCTTAAAAGAACTTCCCTTTATCAATGTCACCCTGAGCCACTTTAGAGAGGTCTGTAAGAAACTCAAAATTTCCTCCAATCCAGGGCCCCTCACACCTGTACAATTTATTCCAGCTTTTGCCCCTGGGATGTCCAACCAATTCCTTGAGGGTTTATGGCCACATAAGGAAATACTAGCTCACCACTTCTTCAGAGATGACTCCTTTCTAGACCGTAACTCACTCCCAACAAATCTAAGCAACAACCCCTTTCCCTATTGGACTTACTTCCAGATACGCCACTTCCTTAAAACATTGAACAGAGACTCATGCGTTTCTCGAGCCCTAACCTCATTTGAAAATCTCTGCACTTAATCTACACCGCAGCAACATATGATTTCTAGCATCCATTCCATGCTCTTTGCTCCCATCTCCCCCAAAGCCAGGAAAGCTTGCCTAACATGGGAAAGGGAGCTACATCTATCTGAGGAGGACTGGGAACACATCTTTACAATAGCACACAAAGGCTCACTCAATGTTACGACACAAGAGAACAATTATAAAACCCTTATCCAATGGTATCGAAAACCTTATCTGCTCAACAAATTCAATCCAGATACATTAGAGTAATGTTGGAGATGCTCAACTGAAACAGGTACACTCTTACACATTTGGTGGTCCTGCCCACTTATTCAGACATTCTGGAAGCAAGTTCACGACATCACCTCACAAGTGACCACATATTCTCTAGACTACAATCCAGCTCAGCTCATCCTGCACCATTCCTCAATTTCAGCTCACTCATATAGGAAATCTTTGGTTGTACATATGAATAACCACTTAAGGACCGCTTCCTGCACATATACGTTGTCAGAATGGCACGGCTGGGCACAAGCATGTACCTGTATGTCCTCTTTAAGTGCGCAGCTGTGGGTCGCGGGCGCGCGCCCGCGGCGCGATCCGAAGCTCCGTGGCTGCGGGACCTGAGGACCCGATCGCCGCTGGAGTCCCGCGATCGGTCCCCGGAGCTGAAGAATGAGGAGAGCTGTGTGTAAACACAGCTTCCCCATTCGACACTGTGGTGCTGTCATTGATCGTGTGTTCCCTGAAATAGGGAAACACGATCAATGATGTCACACGTCCAGCCCCGCCCCCTACAGTTAGAAACACATATGAGGTCACACTTAACCCCTTCAGAGCCCCCTAGTGGTTAACTCCCATGCTGCAATTGTAATTTTCACAGTAAACAATGCATTTGTATAGCAGTTTTTGCTGTGAAAATGACAATTGTCCCAAAAATGTGTCAAAATTGTCCGATGTGTCCACCATAATGTCGCGATCACAAAAAAAAATCGCTGATCGCCGCCATTAGTAAAAAAAAATATTATTAAAAATGCTATAAAACTATGCCCTATTTTGTAAACACTATACATTTTGCGCAAACCAATCGATAAACGCTTATTGCGATTTTTTTACCAAAAATAGGTAGAAGAATACGTATCGGCCTAAACTGAGGAAAAAAAAGTTTTTTTTATATATATTTTTGGGGGATATTTATTATAGCAAAAAGGAAAAAATATAGATTTTTTGTTCAAAATTGTCGCTCTATTTTTGTTTATAGCGCAAAAAATAAAAACCGCAGAGGTGATCAAATACCACCAAAAGAAAGCTCTATTTGTGGCAAAAAAAGTACGCCAATTTTGTTTGGGAGCCACGTCGCATGACCGTGCAATTGTCAGTTAAAGCGACACAGTGCCGAATCGCAAAAACTGTCCGGATCCTTTACCTGCATTTTGGTCCGGGTCTTAAGTGGTTAACGCAGCTAAACTATGTATCCCAGCACATTGGGGCTCTTCATGCACCTCAACTACCTGTGAATGGCTTACCCGTGTAAGGAAAATAGCTGAAATGGAGGAACTAATCCACATAGCACGAGACACCCCGTTGAAATTCTCCAAGCCGCCTTGGCCTGCTTGACCCACTTCTGTACCACAGAGAGATATGCTTCCTTGATGAGTTTAAATCATCCCGAACCCTCCAATAGTCATTGAGATGCTCTATTTGACGATCTTTTAGGAGAACATTCTTCTAATATACCGCACATAACTCCCCTCTTTTACTCAAAAGTCGATCCCGGGAGGATATCCCTCTTAGCAGGGATCATTTCGTGAACCTCTACCTACACGCTGCGCCCTGTGGAGACCGAGGAGGTGACTCCCTCTGAGCTCCACCCCCCTTCTCTTGCTTCCTATCTTCACCTCCTCCTTCTCGCCTCCCCCTTTTTTGTTTTCTTACTTACTACTTTTTCTTTTTGCCCTAGCTAGGGTGACACCACCCCACGTACACATCCCCGTTTACACATTAGCCCCAGTGACTGACTGCTTCCCTTACTCTTCACACCAGACTGGATGATCAAGTCTGTCCCCTCATGCAATCTTACGCCATTTTAAGGATCCTATCTTTCCACAATTACTCAGATATAGACAGATGTTTATATATGTGTAAATTGAGTGCTACCTCTCCATTGAGCCCCACACCTGATAGGCTGTGATTGGGGTGACTGCTCTGTCTTTGTATAATTACAGACATGTGATGATTGTTTTCTTTGGTTATTGATTATTGGTTACAACATCTGTTTGGGTATATTCTCATGAATAAGGACACTCCAGTTCTATATATGTTCATGATGACCATTCACCTCTTGTTTGTATAAAAACGTGTATATTTATACCTTGTTCTTAATAAATATATATATATATATATATATATATATATATATATATATATATATATATATATATATATATATATATATATATATATATATATATATATATATATATATATATATATATATATATCATCATTATATATTTGATTATTTGTTGTGCTTGATGGGCTTAAGGTGTTTATTATTCATATTTGTTTTTTTTTGTAAATAGTGAGAAAATTTGGTGTGGAAGCGCACTGGAGTATTTTATTTGTTTAAATTGGAAAGACATAGTAGTGGAGTGCTGGGGGGAGGTGGATGGACAGAGAGAACAGTAAGGAGTGAGTTAGGGTCCTTTCACACATGTGGATTGATCAGGTCCGTCTGTCAGTTTTTCAGGCAGACTTGATCTGACATCCATCTCTATGGAGCAACGGATGTCAGTGTGGACATGTCCACTGACATTTGATTCCCTTCCGATCCACCAAATCCAGATGGATAGTGACCCTATTTCCCATCCGTCTGGCAGATAGAATCGGATGAAAATGGACAGGCTGTCCGTTTTCATCCGATCTCCCCATAGAGAAGAGCGGAGATCTGACAGGTCCGTCCCCGCTCGGTGAGCAGAGATGGACCTGTCATCCGCCAGCTCAGCGGAGATCAACAGAAGGATCCTTGCTGAGAAAGTGGAGTCTGTGAAAAACATTACTATGTGAAATACCCCTAAAGGATGGAGGTATAGATTGGGTGACAGAGAGATGGATGATGGGATAGAGCAAAGTATGGAGGGATGTGAGCGAGACAGAGAAATGGAGGGATGGAGTTATTGAAAGAAAGAGGGAAAGATGGAATAATAGAGGAATGAAAGTGATGGAGGATAGAAAAGGTAGAGGGATATAAGGAGAAAGGAGGTCTTTAGAATTGGGGACATAAACTCTTGTGATCCTGGCGGCTACCTGGGATTTCTGCTCACTTTCTGGGGTGACTATGGAACAGAAATTAAGGGGAAATCTCTCCAGTTGGACATGCGTGCCAAAATCTGATGGGTTATAATAACCGGCCCTTACTATATCAAAAATAACATAAGAAATATATATATACATTTTTACCTTAATGTCTATCATAAACCACATTACTAACTGCGTATTGTACTTGTTTGTAGCTTAAGAACTGAAATTTGCACTGAAAACTGTAATTTTGTAACTTTTAGAAAATGCCAGTAAAAACATGGCTGTGCCAGTAAATTTTGAGTTTCGTGTCAGTGAATTTTAGTCTGGTAGGTTGGCAACACTGCCACAGGTGCTCAGTAATCCTCTTCTTTATGTTCTTTTAATGTGTCTATAAAGATTCATTCTGTTTTTGTAATGACTGTCCTGTCTCACCAATGTATGACCCATGCTTGTACTTGCTGCACTGAGTGAAGTACATCCCATTACTGGAGGCCAAGCTGTATGATGCTGTAATACTGAAGACTCCTTTGTTTGTGTGACAATGTTTAATACATTTACTGTATATACTCGAGTATAAGCCAAGTTTTTCAGCACATTTTTTTGTCACCTTTTTGCACCTGATCTCCCGGACTTTGGGGACCCGGTAACAAACGTGGCACACATGTAGCCCCACTCTCCCTCTATAAGTGTGCAAAGTTTGTTGTCCGGGGGACCTATGGCCGGGGAGCACTGATTTTTCAAAACCGGGCACCCCTTCCATAGACTCCAATGTTAAACGGTCATTTCTCTGGTGACTTTGGGGACCCAGTACCGGCCGGTCGTAGGTCCTCTGGACCTAGAACTTGGCACACATGTAGCCCCATTTTTGTTAGGTTTTGTTCCCTTTTTTGATTCCCCATCCTCAGAATGAAGCTTCCTGCTGATTAATTGGTGTCTGAGGTTGGGTGGTTGCCTGAAGGTCAGCACTGGGGGTTGTTGGAATATTCCGTTCAGGGTTCTGTCCTCTGTTATGATGGGTTTCATCTATTTCATTATCTCTCTCATCCTTCTAGTGCCGGATTGTATGTGATTACTAGAGGTACACGGATATTTGTTTTCTTCTCTTTGTATTGTAGGAGATTTTCTCTTTGGGTTTCTAAGGCAGTATTTATACTGTACTGATAGTTTTGTTGCTGTAACCTTTCTAATGAAAGGATTCTGCTAGTACTTCTAGATGTTTATTTCTGTATTCTGGTTCAGAGCATATTCTGTGGTATCCAGACTAATGAAGGACCACCTTCTGGAATGGTCCATGTGTTTCCACCAAGGTATGCATTTTACATCATTGTAAACACCAGAAGCTTGTCTTACTTACACTATTATATCTGTAGTTTTTCTCTTGAATAGTCCATATCCTTCTATATTATCTCAGGTCCCAAGAGGTCAATGCTCCGAGGAATGTCTTCCAGGGTTCAGAAAATCTGTAAGAGAAGGATATCACCCATGTTGTTATAATTGTGCTCCATGTTCAGAAGGAGAAATATCAAACCAATCTGGTAAGCTTTATTTTTATTTTTAAATAGAAACTCTGATATTGGATTAGAAAATTAAAACGTTTACAGTCCTTTAACTTGATTTTGTAACAACTATACACTTTGCAGGCTGAACATCTCCATAAATTGTATGAAATTAATGATTACTGATGAAGCCTTTCTGGCGTTTTTTGGGTAGTGATTGTTGCACTTTTCTTCTACCGCTGACCTTTTTTGGGGTGTTGGAGGCTTTCTTAAAGTAGAAGTAAACTCATCTATTTAACACTCTCATTTCTATCACATGTCAGAATTGTAACACTCCCATTGGTTGTGCTCTCAACCAAACTGTCAAACCATCCAATGGCTGTTGTCATAACTGTGCAGCATCATGGCAATTGTAGATTAAACAGAGGCAAAGATGGCAGCTTCCTTGGCTGAAAATGATAGGGGGGTTTACTTATACTTTAAGCAAACAATGGGATATTGCCTCGTCCTACTCTCTTTCTGAGAAAACCTCCAACAGTTTTTCACTTCTCAAAAAGTAATGGTCTGAAAAATGATTAAACGGAAGAGGCCAAAACTGTAAAATAGTTCCATTCTCGGTATACCGTGCCTAATGTTATTTCACTTCTTTTTACTCTACAGACAGTGAACTCTGCAAGAAGTGTCCTGAAAATGAATGGCCTAACAAAGCTAAAACTATTTGTAGTGACAAGGTCAATGAGTATTTATCATACGAGGAGGATATTCTAGTTTTATTTTTTTCTATAACTTCAGTCATATTTGCTACAACATCTCTCCTTATACTTGGACTATTTGTTTGGTTTCGGAGCACTCCCATAGTCAGAGCCAATAACCGGAACCTCAGCTTCATTCTGCTCCTCTCCCTCATACTGAGCTTCCTTTCTGTATTCCTGTTCCTTGGCCGTCCTGTGGATATTACCTGTATGCTGCAACAAGTCACTTTTGGAATTCCCTTCACCATCTCAGCATCTTCTATCCTCGCCAAAACCATCATGGTCTTCATTGCTTTTAAAGCCACCAGACCTGGAAGCTCTTGTAGAAAATGGGTGGGAGTCAAACTTCCCAATACAGTCATGTTATTCTGCTCATCCATTCAGGTTATGAATTGCATTCTCTGGTTGTCCATCTCTCCACCATTTCAGGAGTATGACATGGATGCCTATCCTGGGAAGATCATCATTCAGTGTAATGAAGGGTCAGTTATCGGCTTCTACTCTATGTTGGGTTATATGGGGTTTCTGGCAGCTGTGAGTTTTCTTCTGGCTTTCATGGTGAGGACATTACCGGACAGTTTTAATGAGGCCAAGTACATCACCTTCAGCATGCTGGTGTTCTGCAGTGTCTGGATTGCCATGATCCCGGCCTATCTGAGCACCAGAGGGAAATACATGGTGGCTGTGGAGGTATTCGCCATACTGACCTCCAGTGCTGGAATATTATTGTGTATGTTTTCTCCAAAACTCTACATTTTACTTTTCAAACCTGAACTGAACACAAGAGGGACAATGCTGGGGAAGAGAATGATGTAAATGTAACACATTGATTCAATGTATAATGCTGTAGATCAGATTAACCACTTCCATACCAGGCACTTACGCACCTTCCCGCCCAAGCCAATTTTCAGCTTTCAGCGCTGTCGCACTTTGAATGGCAATTGCACGGTCATGCTACACTGTACTCAAACAAAATTGGCGTCCTTTTTTCCCCACAAATAGAGCTTTATTTTGGTGGTATTTGATCACCTCTGCGATTTTTTTTTGGCATAACAACTAAAAAAAAAAATTTTTTTTGTAAATAAGTAAGTTTTATCTTTCAATTACGGGCACTGATATGGCAGCACTGATGGGCACCGATGAGATGGCACTGATGGACATCGATGAGGTAGTACTGATGGGCACAGATGAGGTGGCACTGATTGGCGGCGCTGGTATGCGGCACTGATGGGGACACATAGGCGGCACTGATGGGCACTCATAGGCGGCACTGGTGGGCACTCATGGGCGGCACTGATGGGCACTCATGGGAGGCACTGATGGGCACTCATGGGCGGCACTGATGGGCACTCATAGGCGGCACAGATGGGCACTCATGGGCGGCACAGATGGGCACTCATGGGTACTTATGGGTGGCTCAGATGGGCACTAATAGGTGGGCACTGGGCATGGATGGGCACTGTGGGGTAACACTGATGGACACTGTGGGGTGGCACTGATGGACACTGTGGGTGGCACTGATATACACTGTGGGGCAGCACTGCTTTTTTCCATGTTGCCAGTCAGTGCCCATTTGTGGGCACTGATTGGCATTTTTTTATTTTTTACTGCTCTTTTTTTTTTCACTTACTTTTTTTTTGCCCTTCCCTGGTGGTCCAGTGTGGGCTTCCCTTGTGGTCCAGTGTGGCGATCCGGGGGGGTTGCGCTGATAAACAATCAGCGCGAACCCCCCTGTCAGGAGAGCCGCCAATCGGCTCTCCTCTACTCGCGTCTGTCAGACGCGAGTGAGGAAGAGCCATCAACGGCTCTTCCTGTTTACATTGTGATCAGCCGTGATTGGACACGGCTGATCACGTGGTAAAGAGCCTCCGCTGGAGGCTCTTTACCGAGATCGGAGATGCAGGGTGTCAGACTGACACCCCGCATCACTGATGGGCGCGCGCGCGGCATGAAATCCTGCAGGACGTCCATGGACGTCCAGTCAGGATTTCAGAACCACTTCCCGGACGTAAATCTTCTATGGACTGGGCGGGAAGTGGTTAAACAAATTCAGTCATATTGTTTCCATCATCATCATTATGAATGACATTATCATTAGAATTATGATTTTTGGGTACAATGACTGCCTTCTGTCTGCCTATTGTACATAAGTGGATGGAAGGTGGATGTCACATGATTGGATGATATTTTAGAGCTTCATTTTTTTCTTGCTCTTACACGCCCCCCAGCATGCACAAGCAATGTACTGTCACTGCATTGTCCATTGGACAGTGCTGATCACAAATAAAATCCTGTGACCAATCAAAGCCTCACACAATGTAACCAACACCTGAAGATAGCAGCTTGCCCCCACTTTGCCCTCACACACTGATTGGAGAGTGATAGAAAAGAAAGATTCCAGATCACCAGCCAGTACAAGTGCAATCCAGTACCAGCAGTACCAGAAACAGCTTCAGTCTTCCTTCTATTATCATTCATCCCTCTACAGCACAGATATCAAACACAAGGCCCACGGGCTGAATATGGCTCGCCAGGCCCTGACATGTGACCCTCCAACCCAGTTTTGCAGCCGGAATGTGGAACTCCAATAATAGAATAGAATAAAATAGAAAGAATGTAGCTGTCTTCTGAAATTTTAATTTCAAATTTTGAATAAAAAAGAACAGAATGAAATATAAAGCATATAGCCCTCTTCTGAAATGCTAATTTTGAACACAAACTACTAGAATAGAAAAGAATATCATTTAATAAAATAAAAAGAATATAGCATGGGCTAGTACAGAGGTATTGAATAAGGAGACCAAACAACAATTTGATACAACATTTTTATTTAACTTTGGTAAAATTGGCCACGGTGTCATCCATAAAATGTGGGGGCGGGGTTACAAAAATTTTCTCAATAAATAAATTAAATTACAAAAGGCCAAATTGGCTAAACTTAAAACTTTAAAATCAAATTAATTTCTGTCCATCCAGCAAAAGCTGGACGACTACTCCCCCCATACAGACGACCCCATGACTTATTATGACAAACTGACAGGTAAGGGTGGGCGGGCGGGCGATGCTGCTTGTCAGGAGATGTGACTGAGCAAATCGCCTCAGCCTCTCCCTTATATAGGCTCGTCCAGTGCGGGTTTTACCTCACGCGAACGGACCTATCAGAGAAGGGGGCTGCCGCAGCTGACCAATCAGAGGCTGTTACTACCCCAGAGCGCGGCAGCCCACTTCTCCCTCTGCTCTATCCCATGCAGGCTCAGCATACTGCCGTAGCCTCACATGGGCTAGTACAGAGGTATTGAATAAGGAGACCAAACAACAATTTGATACAACATTTTTATTTAACTTTGGTAAAATTGGCCACGGTGTCATCCATAAAATGTGGGGGCGGGGTTACAAAAATTTTCTCAATAAATAAATTAAATTACAAAAGGCCAAATTGGCTAAACTTAAAACTTTAAAATCAAATTAATTTCTGTCCATCCAGCAAAAGCTGGACGACTACTCCCCACCGGCCGGGGCCAACCGCGAAGCTGTTGGCCGAGGCCCCCCCACCACCGTGGCTGATTCGATCATGGACTGGATACCCATATTAAAAATGTCCAGGCCAATGCCTGACAGATGAATTTGGTCAACCCGAAACAACCCAGGCAAAAAACCCTCTAACTCGGAATGACGAAAGGAAGAGCCACCAATTGAAGGCATAAAACTATGAATCGTCCTATTTAGCCGTCTGCGGATTCTATCCACGTAGAAAAGGGTGCCGTGCGGCGACCATAACAGCCTGGGAACCATCTCAGAATATACTAACACTGAACCTGGGAACATTTGAGTTATGGAATAGAGATCCCTTTTCATTTCACATAACAAGTCCCATGTGTTGAATTTACCCAAGTCATTAGCCCCCACGTGGATAACTATCACTTGGGGTTGAGGCCAGACAGAAGACAAATAAGCTAGGTGGTCTTTTAAATTGCGCCACCGCATACCTCTAACACCTGACCATAAAATTAAAAATAAATCAGGATCAAGCCCCAGGTTAGCAGAGTATGATCTGGATCCGGAGTGCTTGTAAGCCCAGAACACGTAGGAGTGACCTATGACCCAAGCGATATTCCTGGATAAATCTGAAAGAGAATCATAAAGTTAGAAGACTGGGACGAACATATAACTTATATCTATTGCTGCCCCACCTGCCCACTTTTTTAACCTTACTCTCTGAAAAACCTATAGAATCAGCTGTGGTGGCAGCGCCAATTCGGAAAGAATGGGAAGAAAATTGGTACCCAGATAAATTCAAGCGCTTCAAACAGGAGGCCAAAACAGCTGAGAACTGGTACCTAGTTAGAGAGGACAAGTCTTCATGAATAAAAAAGGAATCGTTACTCAATGGTCTGACCAAAAGATAATTACGAACATGAAACACGGGACAGATAGCCTCATTAGGAGAACTGGATAAAGAAAACCACTGGCCAACCTGAGAGGACTTTGATCTGGACAAAAACAGACGGACAGAACCGACGTCAAACTGAACATGAGAAAAACGGAGAAATGAAAAAGCGTTTCTATTTGCTGCAGTAAACTCACCTAACCGAAGGGCTCCAAAGAATGCTATAGAGAAAGCAGCCTTAAAAAGCAAAGATTCGAAATTGGATGAGCAGACATCTTGAAGGATCTGAAGAAGATCGATCAAAATGGGGATAGATATGGGACGCCTATTATCTAAAGAGGGCCTAGACTTTTTGAGGCCCTTCAAAACCTGAGTGACCTGAAAGAAAGAGGTAAGAGCAGGAAGGCCTGCAAACTTAAGGAAAAAAGAAACTCCAGCCAATATTTTACCTATGGAAGCCGGGGACAGATTAGACTGAATGAGAAAGGACAAAAAAGACAAAGCCACGTAAGAAGACACATCTAGTGGATCCAAACCCAATGGTTGACAGAAAGAGCACCATTTGTGCCATGAAAGCCTATAATCCCTCCAGGTGTTTTCCGCTACTGAAGCCTTGAGATTCCGGAATATTATTCCCAAATTAAGCCCCAGAGGAAGTCTGGGCAAGGGGTGCCATGTTGATCCGCTGATGGCGCCAACTCTCGGAATCTCTTGAACTGTGAACGAGATAAAGAATCTGCTATGTTATTTTCTTTACCTGCAATATGCTCAGCTCTCAACCATATATTACAGTTCATACAATGAAGTACAAGGAAACGCAATAACCTCAGAACGGGATCAGACTTAGAGGACAGAGTATTGATGGCAAAAAAGACACCTTTATTATCCGTATGAACTAAGATTCTACGATTTCTAAAGATGTCTTCCCACACAACCACTGACACAATCACTGGAAAGAGCTCCAACAGAACTAGATTTTGAAGTATCTCCTTCTGGAGCCAATCAGGGTGCCAGGACTGGGCGCACCAGCGCCCATCCAAGAAAGCCCCGAACCCAGCAGAGCCAGCTGCATCGGTGAAGAATTCCAACTGAGAACTATTAATAAAGTCCATTTGCCAGGCCGAGGAACCATTAAACTCATTTAAAAAAGCATCCCAAATTCTTAGATCATCCTTGATGCTTTTTGAAATTCGGAAATGAGCGTAAGGGTTCACCATACCTTTTATGGCTAACGAGAACCTGCGCGAAAATACCCTCGCCATAGGGATGACTCTGGCTGCAAAAGCAAAAAGACCCAGCAAAGATTGTGCCTCCTTTAAGCACACCTTCTTACTGACAAGAAAGGTTGCAATCATAGACTTCATTTTATGTATCTTCTGTTGTGGCAATCTGAATTCCATTCGTTCGGAGTCAACCGTGATCCCCAAAAATTCAATAACTGTCGTGGGAAAAACTGTTTTCTCCTGGGCCAGAGGCACGCCAAAGTCATGACAAACGTCAAAGAAAACCTGTAAAGCTTCCATACACACTGATGACCCCCGGGGACCTAAAAACAAGAAGTCATCTAGATAATGTAGGATAAGGCCTTGAGGGATAACGACTGACACGACCCAATGTAAGAAGGAGGAAAAAGCCTCGAAATAAAAGCATGACATAGAAAACCCCATTGGCATGCATTTATCAAAATAATATTTATTCAAAAATTGAAAACCCAAAGAATTGAAGCCTTGTGGATGCACGGGAAGAAGGCGGAAAGCCGACTTAATATCAGCCTTTGCTAGCACAGCCCCTTGCCCTGCTTGCCTCAAAAGACACAAAGCCTCATCAAATGAGGCGTAGCAGACTGGAGCCTCCACAGAGGCAACTTCGTCATTGAGTGACGAATGCGGTGGGTAAGATAGGTGGTGGATCAGTCTGAACGCACCCAGCTCTTTCTTGGGTACGATGCCCAAAGGGGACAACCGGAAATTAGAGAATGGCGGGTCATTAAAGGGGCCAGCCACCCTACCCTCAGACAATTCTTTGCAAATTTTCTCAAGCACTAAGTTAGAGTGCATGGATACCGATAGTAAATTTTTAACTGGTGTACACCCTGAACCAGTAAAGGATGGCACTAAGAAACCATTGGCAAAACCTTCAGTTAGCAGAGCCGCCATCCTGTGGTCTGGATAGCGCTCGAGCCATGGGCGCATTCTTGCCAGGCTCACCGGAGTCGGGGCCTTTCCCATGTGTGTCCTTGGGTCCTGAATGAGAGGAACTAGCGGCAGCTTTACGAAAACATCTGCTCGCCGCGTGAGTACCGCCACAATAAGAACACTCATGTTTGTATCTACAATTCAATAAGAATTTACATTGACCCTCATTGAATGCAAAGCATACACCCTTCCTGACTGGACTCTGACCATTTGAAGCGGGGCGAGGGGTGAACTGGGGCCTAGGTGGCAGCATAAGGTTTAACCATAAACCAACGTCCTTAGCCCCCCAATGCAGCGATGGGTGCACAGCTAGTTTTTGACGGAAATTCTCGTCATATGAGAACCATGCGGAGCCGCCAAAGTGGCGAAAGGCCTCCGCAATAATATCCAGGTGTTGGAATAAACCTGAGCACTTCCCCGGGAAGCGTTCTCCCATAACTGCTGAATAGATACAGAACGCTTGCAGCCAGTTTTGAAATGTCTTAGGAACCGCTCTCCTCCTATCTTCCTCTGTTCTTTCGCTGGACTGCCTGTCAGATTTAGCCAAAAACTCCTTAGAAGCAGGGAGAAGTGATAATATATCGAGATATTCACCCCTCCAAATTTTTTCTTTGACTGACTTAGACAGATGAAAACCCAGCGGGGATAAACTGCAAGGGAGGGGTTCCTTAAAGGAAGACTCGCTGACCATAGCAGCCGAGGATCTGAGGGGTAAAGTATTATTAACAGCAGGACACCTCACACTCGATCTGACAGTAACATCCTTATTTAGCAGAGAGGGATGACCAGCCTCATGCCACACCACACCAACCTCCTCCATATCAATAGCATTATCGCTATTTCCAGCACCAGTCTCCTGTGCACTCTGACTTACTGTGCATGCCTGAGTACTCAGACTCTCACCTGGTTGCACATACATATTTACATTTTGTGAGGTAAAATCCGCATCATGTATACCTTTGAACTGCTGCACAATGACAGACAAAGATTCAATTAGACTAGAAAATGCAGATAACTGGTTAACATTACTGAAAACAACTTCAGGTAAAACATGCTCACCCAAGTCCCCAGGAGGGGGGGAAGAGGCAGCGCTGCTCCCTTGCTGGCAAGAAGCACCTCTTGTTGCAGCTCCCTCAGCTTGAGGAGCTAAATTATTGGTCTTACATTTCTTTTTTCTTCCAGGCTGTTTCCTGGGGGCGCCCACGCTCATCTCTGGTACTGCAGCTGGGCTGACAGATAAAACAGAGCCACTCTCCTCAGACAGGCAACGCTTCAGCCACTCTTCACCTCCCCTGCTCTCCGCCTTCTCTAGGAGTCTACATAAGAGCTCCTCACGGCTGTCCTGCACAGCGCGCTTCATCCTGAGAGAGAGGGAGAGGCGGGCGATGCTGCTTGTCAGGAGATGTGACTGAGCAAATCGCCTCAGCCTCTCCCTTATATAGGCTCGTCCAGTGCGGGTTTTACCTCACGCGAACGGACCTATCAGAGAAGGGGGCTGCCGCAGCTGACCAATCAGAGGCTGTTACTACCCCAGAGCGCGGCAGCCCACTTCTCCCTCTGCTCTATCCCATGCAGGCTCAGCATACTGCCGTAGCCTCACATTCTTATGAAATTCAAAGTTTGAAATATGAATTTCAAATGTTGAATACAATAGAATAGAAAGTCACCTTCTAAAATCAGTGGGCTGGATTCAGAAAGATCAGCGGATCTTTCTGCAGGCGTAACGTATCTCTGATACGTTACGCCGGCGTAAATTTGGGAGCAAGTTCCGTATTCAGAAAGAACTTGCGTAATGTATGTGGGCCGGCGTAAGCCCACCTAATTCAAATGGGGATGTTGTGGGCGTGTTTTACTTAAATTTAGGATGACCCCGCGTATTTTACGTTTTTTGTGAACGGCACATGCGCCGTTCGTGAAAAAATCCCAGTGCGCATGCTCGAAATTACGGCGCAAGTCGTCATTGCTTTCGACGTGAACGTAAATTACGTCCAGCCCTATTCGCGAACGACTTACGCAAACAACGTAAAATTTTAAAAACTCGGCGCGTGAACGATGTACATACCTAACATTAGCTACGCCTCATATAGCAGGGGTAACTATACCCTGGAAAAAGCCTAACGTAAACGACGTAAAAAAATGCGCCGGCGGGACGTACGTTTCTGAATCAGCGTAAATACCTATTTAGCATATTCCTCGCGTAAATATACAGAAGCGCCACCTAGCAGCCAGCGTAAATATGCAGCCTAAGATACGACGGTGCAAGAGACTTACGCGGGTCGGATCTTAGGGAAATCTATGCGTAACTGATTCTCTGAATCAGGCGCATAGATACGACGCCGCAACTCAGAGATACAACGGCGTATCTTGTTTCTGAATCTAGCCCCATGATTTCAAATACAATAGAAAATAATATAATCTAAAGCCACATTCCAAAATTTGAATTTCCAAATGTGTATTTTAATTTTTGAATAGAAGAGTATAGAATAAAATAGAAAGAATAGAAAAAAATATAGCTATCATTCAAAATACAATTGGAAATATCAATATAAAAATTTTGAATAAAATTGACTAAAAATCAAAAGTTGAATAGATTAAAACAGAATGGAGTTGAATAAAATAGAAAGAATATAGCTGCCTTCCCAGATTTGAAATTTAAAAACAATAGAATCAAATAAAATAGAAAGAATATAGCCAATTTCCAAAAAATTTATTTCAAATACAATAATATAAAATATAAATATATATATCTATGTTTGGAAATTTTTATTTTAAAATATGAATTATGAATATCAACAAATAGAATAATATAGAAATAATGTAGCCATCTTCCGAAAATAAGAATTTCAAACATAGAAATAGAATATAGCTTTCATCCAGAATATGTATTTTGAATTTCAAAATTTGAATTAAATAGAATAGAGGAAAAAAAGAAGGAAAATAAATATCATCTTAAATTCATATTTTAAATAGAATAAAATAGAAAAAATACATAATGAACTTTCTAAATTTGAATTAGTTAAATTTAAAGTTAAAATTGTAAATAGAAAAGAATAAAGTAGAAAGAATTTAGCCGGTTTTCAAAATTAGTATTTCAAATAGAATAGAAAAAATATATCTGTCTTTTAACATTCAAATTTTAAATTTCAAAATTAGAATTTTGAATACAAAATAATGGAATAGAATATAATAGAAAGCCATCTTTTGAAATTTAATTTCAAAATTTGAATATAATAAAACAAAGTTAAGTAGAAAGAATAAAGCAACCTCCTTAAATTTAAATGTTGAAATTTGAGTTTCAATTTTTGAATACAAAAGAATAAAAAACTATTCAGTAATCTTCTAAAATCCATAATTTCAAACAAAATAGAATAGAATAGAAAAAAAGATAAAGAGAAAAAATAATGAAATAGAAAGAACATAACTGCCATCCAAAATGATTAATTTTAAATTCCAAATTTTCGAATTTTGAATAAAATAGACAAAAAAATAAAAAAAATATAATTTTAAATTCAAAACATATTATAATAAAATAGAAAGAATATAGACATCTTCTGAAATTCAGACTTCAAATAGAATAGAATAAAATGGAAATCATATATAGCTGGCATCGAAAATATAATTTTGAAAATAAAATTTTAATTTTAATATAATAGAATAGAATGAAAGAGAAAGAATATAGCTGTTTTCACAAATCTAATTTCACATAGAATAGAAAAGAAAAAAACATATAGACAACTTTCGAAAATTTAATTTTGAAATTCAAATTTCAACTTTTTAGAATAGAATGGAATAAAAAAGAAAATAATTTAGCTGTTGTCTGGAATTTAAATGTTGAATGTTGAATCTTGAATAGAATAAAATACAATAGAAAGGCTCTAACGTCTTTCAAAGTTTAACATTTAAATTTAGAATAAAATAGAATAATATAACCATCTTTCAAAAGTTAAATTTCAAATCAAATGAAATAGAATAGAATAAATGGAAAAAAAAAATTTTGGTTATATTCATTATATTTTATTCTAAATTCGAATTTTAAACTTTAAAAGATGTTAAAGCCTTTCTATTGTATTCTATTCTTTTCAAAATTAAACTTTCAACATTTGAATTTCAGATGACAGCTATGTCTTTCTATTTTATTCCATTCTATTATAACTTGAAATTTAAATTTCAAAATTCAATTTTCGAAAGATGTTTTTTCTATTCTATTCTATGTGAAATTAGAATTTTGGAAACCAGCTATATTCTTTCTTTTTTATTCTATGCTACTATATTAAAATTCAAAATTATATTTTCAAAATTACATTTTGGAAGTCAGCTTTATATGTTTTCTATTTTATTCTATTCTATTTGAAATCTGAATTTTGGAAGATGTCTATATTCTTTCTATTCTATTATATTATGTTTTGAATTAAAAATACAAATTTCTAACATTAAATTTTTATTTTGAAGGACAGATATATGCTTTCTTTTTAAGTCTATTTTATTCAAAATTAGAATTTTGGAATTTGAAATGAAAAATTCTGGATGGCAGTTATGTTCTTTCTATTTTACTCTCTTTTATGCAAAATTTGAAATTTAATTTAGAATTTTGGAAGTTGGCTTTATTCTTTTTCTATTAAATTTTGTTTGAAATTATGAATTTTAGAAGATTACTGTATAGTTTTTATTCTATTGTATTCAAAATGTGAAACTCAGATTTCAACATTTAAATTTCAGAAGGTTGCTATAGTCTTTATATTTTATTATATTCTATTCTATTATTTCCTATTCAAAAATTTGAAATATGGCTGCATTCTTTCAAAATTCAAATTTCAAAATCTTAATTTCTCAAGACAGCTATATTCTTTCTATTTAACTTTGTTTTATTACATTCAAAATTTTATTTGGTATTCAAAATTCAAATTCTGAAATTTAAAATATGAATGTTAAAAGACAGATATATTTTTTATTTTTTTTATATTCTATTTGAAATACACATTTTGGAAACCGGCTACATTTTTTCTACTTTATTCTTTTCTATTCAAAAATGTTAATTCAAAATTCAATTTTTGAAAGTTAGTTATGGATTTTTTCTATTTTATTTTATTCTATTTCAAAACATACATTTAAGAAGATGGCTATTTCCTTCTTTGTACGCTATTCTATTTAATTCAAATCTTGAAATTCAAAATTCTACTGATACGCCGGCGTACTTTCAAATTACCCGCATCGTATCTTTAGTTTGAATCCTCAAACCAAGATACGACGGCTTCTGGCTTCGATCCGACAGGCATACGGCTTCGTACGCCTTAGGATCGTAGGTGCAATACTTCGGTGTCCGCTGGGTGGAGTTTGCATCATTTTCCGCGTCGGGTATGCAAATGAGCTTTTTCCGACGATCCACAAAGGTACGCGCGGTCGTCGCATTCTCTTATGACGTCTCTAGTCGGCTTTTTCCGGCGTATAGTTAAAGCTGCTATTATCCGGCGTATAGATAGACTTGCCATGTTAAGTATGGCCATCATTCCCGTGTCGAAATTTGAATTTCTTTTTTGCGTAAGTCGTCCATGAATAGGGATGGACGTAATTCACGTCTAAGTTAAAAAAATGACATCCTAGCGACATCATTTAGCGCAAAGCACGGCGGGAAATTTCGGAACGACGCATGCGCAGTTCATTCGGTGCGGGGACGCGCTTAATTTAAATGAAACCCGCCCCCTACCCGCCGATTTGAATTCCGCCAGAAATACACTACGCCGCCATAACTTAAGGGGCAAATTCTTTGAGGATTCGAAGATCCGCCAGGTAATGTACGGCGGCGTAGCGTATCTCTGATATGCTGCGCCCATCTAATTATCTGTGGATCTGGCCCTATATTTTTTATAATTTATTCTATTATATTCTAAATCTGTAATTCAAATTTTCAGAAGATGGCTATATTATTTCTATAGTATTCTATTTGTTTCTATTCAAAATTCATATTTCAAAATAAAAATTTCGAAACATATATATACATACAGGTGGTTCTCAAAAAATTAGCATATTGTGATAAAGTTCATTATTTTCTGTAATGTACTGATAAACATTAGACGTTCATATATTTTAGATTCATTACACACAACTGAAGTAGTTCAAGCCTTTTTATTGTTTTAATATTGTTGATTTTGGCATACAGCTCATGAAAACCCCAAATTCCTATCTCAAAAAATTAGCATATCATGAAAAGGTTCTCTAAACGAGCTCTTAACCTAATCATCTGAATCAACTAATTAACTTTAAACACCTGCAAAAGATTCCTGAGGCTTTTAAAAACTCCCATCCTGGTTCATTACTCCAAACCGCAATCATGGGTAAGAATGCCGACCTGACTGCTGTCCAGAAGGCCATCATTGACACCCTCAAGCAAGAGGGTAAGACACAGAAAGAAATTTCTGAACGAATAGGCTGTTCCCAGGGTGCTGTATCAAGGCACCTCAGTGGGAAGTCTGTGGGAAGGAAAAAGTGTGGCAGAAAACGCTGCACAACGAGAAGAGGTGACCGGACCCTGAGGAAGATTGTGGAGAAGGACCGATTCCAGACCTTGGGGGACCTGCGGAAGCAGTGGACTGAGTCTGGAGTAGAAACATCCAGAGCCACAGTATACAGGCGTGTGCAGGAAATGGGCTACAGGTGCCGCATTCCCCAGGTCAAGCCACTTTTGAACCAGAAACAGCGACAGAAGCGCCTGACCTGGGCTACAGAGAAGCAACACTGGACTGTTGCTCAGTGGTCCAAAGTACTTTTTTCGGATGAAAGCTAATTTTGCATGTCATTCGGTAATCAAGGTGCCAGAGTCTGGAGGAAGACTGGGGATAGGGAAATGCCAAAATGCCTGAAGTCCAGTGTCAAGTACCCACAGTCAGTGATGGTCTGGGGTGCCATGTCAGCTGCTGGTGTTGGTCCACTCTGTTTTATCAAGGGCAGGGTGAATGCAGCTAGCTATCAGGAGATTTTGGAGCACTTCATGCTTCCATCTGCTGAAAAGCTTTATAGAGATGAAGATTTCATTTTTCAGCACGACCTGGCACCTGCTCACAGTGCCAAAACCACTGGTAAATGGTTTACTGACCATGGTATTACTGTGCTCAATTGGCCTGCCAACTCTCCTGACCTGAACCCCATAGAGAATCTGTGGGATATTGGGAAGAGAAAGTTGAGAGACGCAAGACCCAACACTCTGGATGAGCTTAAGGCCGCTACCGAAGCATCCTTGGCCTCCATAACACCTCTGCAGTGCCACAGGCTGATTGCCTCCATGCCACGCCGCATTGAAGCAGTCATTTCAGCAAAAGGATTCCCGACCAAGTATTGAGTGCATAACTGAACATAATTATTTGAAGGTTGACTTTTTTTTTATTAAAAACACTTCTCTTTTATTGGTCGGATGAAATATGCTAATTTTTTTAGATAGGAATTTTGGGTTTTCATGAGCTGTATGCCAAAATCATCAATATTAAAACAATAAAAAGGCTTGAACTACTTCAGTGGTGTGTAATGAATCTAAAATATATGAAAGTCTAATGTTTATCAGTACATTACAGAAAATAATGAACTTTATCACAATATGCTAATTTTTTGAGAACCACCTGTATATTTTTTTATATAATTTTATATTTTTTTATATAAAATACATGTTTTCTTGCTTTCTTGGGGCACATTTAAGATGTAGATTGTAACAGTAGCATATTTGAAATCTTTTTGGATTTATTTCACTTTTTTTGATGGATTGAGAAATTCATATGTTATAGTTTGGCACAGGGCACTGTATTGGTATTTTTTGCACACTATTTGTTGATTGTTTGCACATTAATTCAAGTTCACAGGATCAGTCGTGGTAAAATGTTTATATAAGTTAGCGCAATACACTTCACAAATACACACATCTAAATCCAACCTTTGAGGTTGCACTTTTTATTGCAGCAAGACTTAATAAGAATATTGATATTATCTTGGCGCCGGTAACACACACACAATGATTTCAGTTATTGTTTCCAAAGGGTATGCAATCAAATATTAAGTTAAGGGTGCCAAGAATTTTGACCAGACCATTTTTGGAGTTTTGTGTGACATTTTGCTTTTTTCCCTCCTTTTTTTGTTTTGTTCCAATACACACAAAGGGAATAAACATGTGTATAGCAAAACATGTGTTACTGCAATACTTTTCTGTGAGAAATGCTTGATTTTCTGAAAACATTTCTGGGGTGCCAATTTCGGCCATGACTGTATAATTTTTGCACAGGAGATGGATGGCAAAGTATAATTGTTTGTATGCACACATTGTAATATAAGCAGGCCTCCCGGAGGTGGGTGTCGGTGCCGTGCCACAGGGCGCCCGGGTGAGGGTGCTGTCTGTGCCAAGATGCCAGCCGCCCATAGGGGGGTGATTGTTTGCTGTTTCCCAGTATGTTCAGCATTACGGCTCACTGTATTCAGTGCTCTTAAGCAATTCATTATTTGTGAATCCTTTGCAGTTTCTTACTCAATTATCACACCAGTCGCAGCACTTCCTGTAGCAGGCTGACAACACTAAACAACTGCCCCAGTATTAGCAGCAACATTGTCAGCCTGCCATGAGTCCTCCTCCAGTGTGGGCCAATGGCTTATGCCCTGTACACACAACCAGTTTTCCTGGCATGCCAAAACCAGAAGTTTTTCCCGATGTGATTCCTCTCAAGCCTGCCTTGCATACACACGTTCATGAAAAAAAAAACGCTTGACCATAGCGTGGTGATGTCCAACACGTACGACGGCACTATAAAGGGGACGTTCCATTCAAACGGTGCCACCCCTTTGGACGGCTTTTGCTGATCCTCGTGTTAGTAAAAGTTTGGTGAGAGACGATTCGTGCTTTTCAGTCTTTGTGCTTTTCAGTCTGTTACAGCGTGACAAATGTGCTATATCCATTACGAACGCTTGATTTACCAGACCGATCGCTCTTGTCTCATACTTGATTCTGAGCATGCACGTTTTTTTTCCCCTCAGAAAAGCCGACACACAAGCGTTTTTCGCAACGAGAAAAAGACTGACGGGAAACACGACAGGAAAAATTAGAGCAGGTTCAAATTTTTTTTTTTTTGCGACCAGTTTTCTCATTGGGAAAACTGCTATGGAGCATACACACGACCGGTTTTCCTGACCAATCTAAAACAATGGCAGTTTTCTCGTCGGGGAAAACGGGTCGTGTGTACGAGGCATACGTGTTGTCAGCTTGAAATAAGAAGTGTTGTCCCTGGCAGGATCCCCAGACTGTACACAGTAAGGCATGTTGGCAACTCTACCGATAAATAGATTTTAGGTTTGCACGCACTTTAACCATTTAAGACCCGGACCATTATGCAGGTTAAGGACCTTGCCCCTTTTTGCGATTCGGCACTGCGTCGCTTTAACTGACAATTGCGCCGCCGTGCTACGTGGCTCCCAAACAAAATTGGTGTCCTTTTTTTCCCAGAAATAGAGCTTTCTTTTGGTGGTATTTGATCACATTTTAGTTGTTGCGCTATAAACAAAAATAGAGCGTAAATTTGGAAAAAAATTCAATATTTTTTACTTTTTGCTATAATAAATATCCCCAAAAATATATATATATATATTTTTTTCCTCAATTTAGGCCGATACATATTCTCCTACGCAATAAGGGCCAGATTCAGGTAGACTTACGACGGGCGTATCAGTAGATACGTCGTCGTAAGTCCGAATCCCCGCCGTCGTATATTTAAGCGTATTCTCAAGCTGAGATATGCTTAAATATTGCTAAGATATGACCGGCGTAAGTCTCCTACGCCGTTGTATCTTAACTGCATATTTACGCTGGCCGCTAGGGGCGTGTACGCTGATTTACGCCTAGAATATGTAAATCAGCTAGATACGCCTATTCACGAACGTACGCCCGTCCGTCGCAGTACAGATACACCGTTTACGTAAGGCTTTTTCTGGCGTAAAGTTACCCCTGCTATATGAGGCGTAGCCAATGTTAAGTATGGACGTCGGGCCAGCGGCAAATTTTCCGTTGATTACGTCATTTGTGTAAGTCATTCGCGAATAGGGCTGTGCGTAATTTACGTTCACGTCGAAAGCATTGACTATTTCCGGGTTAATTTGGAGCATGCGCACTGGGATACGTTCACGGACGTAAAAAGCGTAATTTACATGGGGTCACGATGATTTTACATAAAACACGCCCACATCTTTATACATTTGAATTAGGCTGGCTTACGCCGGCTAATTTACGCTATGCCGCCACAACTTACAGAGCAAGTGCTTTGTGAATAATGCACTTGCCTGTCAAAGTTGCGGAGGCGTAGCGTAAATAGGATACGCTACGCCCGCACAGAATTACGCGCTCCCTACCAGAATCTGGCCCTAAGCGTTTATCGATTGGTTTGCGCAAAAATTATAGCGATAGTTTTATGCCATTTTTATTCATATTTTTTTTGCTACTAATGGCGGCGATCAGTGTTTTTTTTTTTTTCGTGACTGCGACATTATGACGGACACATCGGACAATTTTGACATATTTTGGGACCATTGTCATTTTCACAGCGAAAAGTGCTATAAAAATGCACTGATTATTGTGAAAATTACAATTGCAGTTTAGGAGTTAACCACTAGGGGGCACTGTGGGGGTTAAGTGTGACCTCATATGTGTTTCTAACTGTAGGGGGGGCGGGGCTGGACGTGTGACGTCAGTGATCATCTTTCCATGTATCAGGGAACAGATGATCACTGACATTGCCACACAGAAGAACGGGGAAGGTGTGTTTACACACACCTCTCCCCGTTCTTCAGCTCCAGTGTACAGGTACAACCATATGTCACATATTGCTAACAATCTTTACTTGGCTACTCATTTTATCCGCATCCAGGGGACCCCATGTCATGTGTTTTGTTCGCCATTTACATTTCCTGTAGCTGACTAGGATGTCTCCTTGCGTTTTGATTCTTACAATATGATTCCATGCTCTCGTCTCTCTGAGCGCGTTTGCCAGCATCCTGCTAGGCTTATTTCCGTATTCATAGTAAGCACGCCTGCATCGACTTAATTTGGCTTTAGCTTTGTCCATTAATAATACATTTTAATTTGTCTCGCAGACACAACAGCTTCTCCTCAATCTGTTGCGTCTGTGATTTCTAATGCACAATCTCAAGAGTGCAAATCTCTCCCAGCAGGCTAACTTAGCGTTCAGAGAGCGTTATCTATGTGCTCCTAAATATATAAGAATTCCTCTCATGTAGCATTTGTGTGCCTCCCATCTGCATAATGAAGTTGTTTCATCTGAAAGCTGGGCACTTAAAGAGGACGTACAGGTACGTGATTTTGCCCAGCCGTGCTATTCTGCCAATGTATATCGGCGTGAAGGGGTCCTTAAGTGGTTAAAGTGAAATGGAAGCAATGGATAAGAAGATGGAGTTTTGCAACACACTCTTATTTAATCTTCAATGTTGTTTCACACAAGTGGACTTCATTTTAATTTTTCTCACTTAATTTTAGAAGCTGGAATCTCGGTGTGCAGACACTTGTTTGCTGGGATCCAGAAAAAAGCAAGGATCGTCTATCCACTCTTGCTGTTATGACTGTGTCCCATGTTCAGAAGGTACTGATATCTAATACGACAGGTATACTTTTTTTATATAAAGTTTTATTTATTAATGTTTTTTAACTTTACACTGA